>NC_137695.1:33397555-33677219 GCF_964034855.1 Anser brachyrhynchus
CAGTAGTTCTCTGTTTCCTGGAACATCACCTAGGACAGAAATGGAATCAGCAATTTGTGGCAGCATTTTCTCATTTTGATTTAGTGTAAATTTAGAATTCACGGGGAGCTTATGTACTGAAAGAACAGAGCCATATACTCACACACACACATGAAGTGTGTTTGTAATTCTTAATTCAGCAAGTGGAAGACATGCTGCAACTGGTTCCCCACTTCATAGCTGCATGTTGTTTATTAATTTTTCTTTGTGACTCTGACTAATAGCACATATGTTCTTTCTTTGAAAGCCCATCCCTGCCTTGTAAAAGGATAATTTCTGTCCCTTTTCCCAGAGGATTTCTGATTTTAGCAATCAACATGCATACTTTTACATATACACACCCTCTTCAGCACTTCACCAACAACTTATATGAAGATAAAATCCAGTTATATCTCTCAAATTGTCAACCTTTTAACTCTAGATAGTGGTTACATCTTTAATACAGAAATTTCTGATGTGTCTTTATCAAATACAGAATTTCTGTATTTCTTAAGCCTGATTTTCCATGCATGAAATAAACTGCAAAATATAATGGCAGGCATCAATTCACTGAACAGATTCAAGTGAGGAAGAAGAAAATCTATCACAATCCAAGGAATAAAAACAGTATTAGAATGACCTATCATGATATGAGCTGCATGATTATTCATTAGAGGGTTTAAAAATTTGCACTCAGAAATAAAAAATCATGCCCGTTTATTCTGAAGTACACCTTAAATTAGGAAGACAAAATGGTAGCTTTATTTAGGCTGTAAGGAATATGCATGCCAGTATATCAAAGAGAACTTCCTCTAATGTACTTTGTATGTACTCTACATGTATGTAGAAGATAAATATCTTTAAGTCTAGCTTAAATTAAAGACTCCCCTATGAGTTGTCCAGAAGCAATCTTGTTTGCAAATGACTATGACGAAGGAAGTAAGGCAGTAAGATTGAGCAAGAAAAGAGCAAAGGAGGCCTCTGACAATCTGTGCATGGGAAATGAAGATAAATATATCATGGTGGATTTTACTGTAAAGACATGACAACTTGTACTGCAGCATCACTTTATATTTCCTCAGACATGCCTTGACAAAAAAATTGCATGCTGCTATCACTCAGTCTGTCTCCCAAAATCCAGAACTTTTCTTTCCCACATGGAAAAGAACTTTTGGTCACCTTGGTCACGCAACATATTCTTTCACTGAAAAAAAAAAATAAAATAAAAAATTGTGAATATTTTTTGGGGAAAAGCAAAGCTATTGGACATGAGGAAAGAACAGAAACTGTAGTAAAGAAAAGAATGTAAAAGATATTTGAGGTGTTTCCCAGTGGGAAAAGTGAAAAGCTGAATGATGAAAATCACCAAAATACAGAGAAACTCTGGAAGGAGTTAAGGCGTACCTCAAAGTCAAATTTTCTACATACTTTACATTTTGTTTCATATTTGATACTTTTTTTTGTCTCATATTTTCCATTAATTATAATTTTAACTTATGTCACACTGCACCTTTTTAATCAGTTGAGTCAATGGATATATCCGTTTATCTGTTATTTCAACCTTTCTAACCTTTCAACCTCTCTAACCAGAAGAAATATGTTAATTATGCAAAACGTGAAATATTGAAAAGGTCACAAAAAGCTACAGAAGAGTGAGATGTAAATTATACATCTTGGGACAGATCTGAATGCATGTCAACCTATCTGTGTTCACGGAAATGCCAAGCTTATCTTAGTTTTCTTCAGGTGGGCACTTTACAGGCTGTCACATCACCCTTCAGCTAAGTTCTTTGGTGATGTTCTGATCATTGTTGCTTCAGTCTGCACCAATCTGACTTTTCAGCCTTCTAGTCCACACAGGAGGCCATGTAATGAAGAAAAAAACACAGCATAAAGCTGCTAGAGAGGGATTTGAAATCTGGAAAAACAGAGCAACAGAAAGAACATGAAAGATGCCCTGATGTTGTGCCATATAGAAAAGTAGGGATGGAGATGAAGGCACTTTTCTACCATCCTGTGTCTGTCATGGGTTCTCCTTCTTGGCTTCTGGTTCAGCATTAAGTCAGATGGGGAGTGCCACCTACTGGGTGACCTTTGGAAGGTAAATCATTAGTTTATGATTTCAGATAATTATAACAGATATTTATACAGAGCGAAAACACAGCAAGGGTCTAAAATTAATGAATTGGCTAATCAGACTCAGTGAGAAGGACAACTTGCACTTAAAGTAGCTCCCCTACAGTTTCATGACCAGCTTTCTGCCACTTACAGTAATCCTTTTCTGCCATGCTGGTCAAAAATCTATGGAACTGATCATAATTTGCCCTCTTTATGTGTAATGAAGCTTTTCAACAGCAGGCATGCAGAACCTAACTGTCTGCTATGTCTCCCACAGATGTTAGGATTTTATTGAGGTTCAATACTGTTGCCTTTGTACACAAAGCAATAGAGAGAACTGGCCGTTATCTCATGACAAGGTTTTATACCTATACATATCAAGCCTATATTAAAATATTGAGTCTTTCTGAAGATCCTGAAGGAATTTTCTGTGGTTCACTCAGTATAACTGTGAATAGCCAATGGATAAGACATCTTAAACCTTTTTGAGTAGTGTATTTTCACTGTGCCTACATACCAGTCTTCTAGCACTGACTCCAGGACTCCTAGTGCAGGGAGATGCACAGCACACACTAAGAAAGGCTGATTTTTTCCTTGGCTGGGAACATCAGAGGAGATTAATTTTATGGACTGCTTTAGTGTTTTTTTTTTTTTGTTTGTGTTTTTTTAGCTATTTTGTCTTTTAGATGTGCCTGAGAAAGCTGGCCTAAGGAAGTTTAAGGAATAATTTTATGTATAGAAAATGTTTCAGAGTGTATTTTTATTACTTTCCCTGTTAAGAGAAGATTATCTAAGCTAAAGCTGAAGGAATGAAAAAGTGGGTCTTCATAACCAGATTTGTATAGCTGTGAAACAATGGACACAATGTGACTGCAGCACAGGGTAAAACAGTAGAAAATCACTCATACTGGCATTAGGTTATGACGGTCTATTACCAAACAAGAAAAAGGTTTAAGTTCAGTGGCCAAAATAAGAATATCTTGCTGAGGGGATGAAGAAGAGACTGCCTACAAGAAGATGGAGTGGAATTAAGATGAAACCAGGCTCTTCGTAGCAATGCATGGTGGGATCACAGAATCACAGAATCACAGAATTGTAGGGGTTGGAAGGGACCTCGAAAGAACATCGGGTCCAACCCCCCTGCCAAAGTAGGCTCCTTAGAGCAGGCTGCCCAGGTAGGCATCCAGACGGGCCTTGAATATCTCCAGAGGAGGAGACTCCACAACCTCCCTGAGCAGCCTGTTCCAGTGCTCCGTCACCCTCACCGTGAAGAAGTTCTTTCGCATGTTGGTGCAGAACTTCCTGTGCTCCATTTTGTGGCCATTACCCCTTGTCCTGTCCCCACAAACCACTGAAAAGAGGTTGGCCAAATTCCTCTGTCTCCCACACCTCAGGTATTTATAAACGTTGATGAGATCCCCTTTCAGTCTTCTTTTCTCCAGGTTGAACAGGTCTCTCAGCCTTTCTTCATAGGGAAGATGTTCCAGGCCCCGTATCATCATTGTGGCCCTCTGCTGGATTCTTTCCAGGAGATCCCTGTCTTTTTTGTACCGGTGGCCCAGAACTGGACACAGTACTCCAGGTGAGATCTGACCAGGGCAGAGTAGAGGGGGAGGATCACCTCCCTTGACCTGCTGGCCACACTCCTTTTAATGCACGCCAGGATCCCATTGGCCCTCTTGGCCACCAGGGCCACCAGGACACACTGCTGGCTCGTGGTCAACCTGGATGATGACAGACAACAGGTATTAATTGAGACAAGAAAAGTTCAAACTAGATATAAGCAAAAACTTCCACCACAAGGGCAGAAGAGCAATGGAACAGGTTGCCTGGTTATGAGGATGTTGTCTCTATCTTTTGCTTTCAAGACCATGAAAAAGCACAGGGAACTTGGTGTGCTCTCATATGTCATTTGAACTGGAGGTTGGACTAGAGCTTTCTGAGGTCCCTTTCCACCAGAATTTTCTCTGATTTCTCAGATATAAATCTGTACGATAAGAAAATGATTTTTAAAATGGTTGGCAAAAGAAGAATTACATTTATAATGAGGAAAAAAATGGTAAAATTCAATTATATGAAGATCACACAGGCAGTCAAGTACCCCTGCTTGTGTATATAATGACTATGAATAACAATCTTGGTTTAAATGCTAGTGGTCAGGATGAACAGAATGAGAAGTTGGAAAATCCCAACAACAGGAATACAATAAATAAACTGTAATGTAGTAAATTAGACAGTGATTAAGCAAGTCACAAAGTATATGTCAAACTGGTGGCCAGTAAGGAGGGTAGAAGGATGACTACTTCACAGAATGAAAATGGAATTTCTCAGGAGAGTTCTGCATTAAAGGGCAGATGTACAGGGAAATTATAATCACAGTCTATGCATCACCTCCCACAGAAAATCTTGGTGAAGTGAAATAAAAAATTACATCACAGTGAAAAAAAAAGTAGTGTAGAAAACTAGAGAAATCACAGGGAAGAACAGAAAGAACTGAAAGAAACTGTGGTCAACTGGAAGGTAACAAATTACTTCTGTTGACTCCAAAAACAGGATGAGACTACATAATTTTGTAGATCTGCATGGCATTTTGGAAAAAAAAAAAAAAAAAAAAAAAGCAATAATTGTCTTGTTAAGAATACTTGTCACTGATCTAAATCAAGCCAGAATTTCACCCCTACATTTTGGTCAAAAAAAGCTGATAATCTTGAGATACATCCTAAGGGATGTATCTCCTTTTTTGTGAGTTGTTCTGCCCTTGGTGTTATACTAATGAACATGTGAACATTCAGCTCTAGTCTGAATACAAAAGTTGATGATGCAAAGGGAAAACACAAAATAAAACACAGATTTGAAGTTGCCCATCTTGTCCATCTCCACTTAGACATTGATTCATACATTTGGGCTATTTTTTTTAATTTTTTTTTTATTTTGTCTTTCCGTCATTCACCTCTGGTCATTTTTAGGGCCACATTTCTCTTTGAAGTTGGTCAGGAAGCATGTTTCTGCTTCCACAAACATATATGCATTTAAATATTATTATTATTTTTTTTTTTTTAAATCACAAATCAAGATGAAATTCTGAAAGTTGTTTTGTTTTGTTTTGTTTTGTTTTGTTTTATCTTGTTTTGTTTTAAAAAAAGGGGAGACCAGAGAAACAATTAAACACACAAATAATTAAAACAACAAAACAAAACAACAACAAGAAAAAAAAAAACTGAGTCCATGTTTCTGAAGCCAGCTATGTTGTCTGGCCTCCTAAGGGGGTCGATGTTGGGACAGTGAGTTACCAGGGGCTCCCCAGTCCTTTCACAAGCTGGCCTGGAAGACAGGACCTTTGGAATTCAGGAAGCAGTAAGTTTCTGAAGAAAAATCTGTTGAAAACTCTGGGGTCCTGGTGCCCAGGTCAGTTACAAAGGTATGAAACCTACTTTGTAGAAAAGCCAAACAAGTGTTTGCAGAGGTCAATGTCCTCCAGAATAAGTTTTGTCTTCCCAAAAAATTTTTTGGGCAGGACATCATTAGCTCATGTTATACATCACGTCAATAAGAGTCACGTCCAGTAGTACTTGGTAACAGCTTTGCATTAGAAGCTGTTACACATGGAAGACAAAAAAGAATATTTCAAAAAAAAAAGCACAATTTAAGAACTACAAAAGAGCTGCTCTGTTTTCTTGTCTAGTTACTGTGTTTGTTCCTTAGCAGTAGAGTAATGAGTCTCTTCTTGGAACAGAGAAGTTATGGCTTCGTATTAAAGAACTGTGTTTTTCCCCTTGGTTTAGAAAAAAAAATAAAAATCTCTATATACATTTATTGATGTCAAAGGTTCAAGATGGTACTGAGCCTGGCTGATAAAGAAACTATGGCATCTCAAACCACTAAACCCAAAAGAGACAAGATGGAAAGGCTATAACTGAGCTAGATCAGGAACTGAAAAGGTGAATATAAAAATGGGAGAGTGGGGGAGAGATGTGAAAGTTCTGTGGAGACTGGCTGGTTATTTGTGTGCGGTAGTCTGCAGTTAGAAAAATGCATAACCTGTAATGTGGAAAAAAAAGGGTTTACTTCATTGTTCCCAATTCCCATATATTTACACTCTAATCCGACATACCTGTTGGTACATTTATTGTTTCCTGTTTGATCAGTAGTGATATGGCTGAAAAAACAAATGTTCTCAGAGGCTTCAGTCTCATGCTCCCTTTATAGCATGGGCAATTATATTGCTTGATTTGACACAAATCTCTTTAATATTGGTATTGGGCCCTGACTTGAAATAATTCTTCATTACATGACTTCAGATATTTTATTGCATTCTTCTGACTAATTCTCCCATGCAGGAGAAAGTGATGATGTAGAAAATCGGTGTGTCTCTAACTATTCAGCAATATTTTTAATTCTGACCTTTTTTTTTTTTTTTAAATATGATTAAATGGTCTTGTATTATTTTCATCACTCTTTAACAAAAGCTTATAAAAAAGTGATATCATGTTATTTCTTCAGAGCTTTCATTATAACTCTAGTCCTTGAGGCTCTGGAAGCAGAGAATAAAAATACTTACATTTTTTTCAGGACTCTTTCACTAACATATAAACATGCCATAGTCAGTTCAGGGCCCCAGTATTTCTATTTATAAAATAGAGAGCATGTGTACTCACCTTTATAAAATATTTGAACATCTAAAATCACCAAGTTTCAACAATTCGAGAATGGAAGGTTTCCTTTGCGATTTATTTCATGGTAAAATTGTGCTCAGGTTACTTTATATATATATATATATATATATATTTCCCTACATGTTGCTTTGCTCAGTTTTATTCCCTTCCACTATTCCTGACCAAACTTAAATTTACTTGTAATTTGCTTTTAATTTTAATTTAATTTTAAACTGACAAAACCCCAAATTGTATGTCATTTGGATTTTCCTGGTAGAAATCTGAACACCTGCAAAAATAGAATTTGCCTTTAGAACATAATATAGATTCACCCAAACCGATATCTGATTTCATATTTTGATGGAAAAATCTAGACATGCAGTAATAATTACCATATGTCACTAACCTGTCATTTCCTTTTCAAAGAGTCTACTTCATTGCTTTCCATTTGGTAAGACACGTATATTTCATTAGATCAGATTTCATCTCTGGTTATGACTTTGTCTTCTACAACCACTTTGTTTATCACCAGGGCTGTGTGCAAATGGTAGCGCTGTGTGTTTCAGTGTGGGGGAGCTTCTTTGGTCATTGAGGGTAACTCGGTGGGGAGAGGGGAGGCAGGTAAACCTTTCTTGTGGGTTTGTGTTTATAAAGTATTCTGTTTTCACATGCTTCAGATAACATAAGAACCTCCGTTTCTGGTAGCTCAATGTGCTTTTTTTTTTTTTTTTTTACTAAAATATTAAAAACTCTCTCCCAGTTGAGAATATGTAAAGAGACTATTCATACCTGGCTTTCCGGGAAATTTGCTTTAGGTTTCACATGTATGAAACTACGTATTTTACTGATTTTTTTAGAGATGCAGTAGAAAACAAACGTGTGAGAGCTGAAAGGCAGCCATCCCTGTGCTTCTCATGTTCTAATTTTGAACAAAAGCCGGACTGGCTTTGAAGGGGTAATAGCAGCTTAAAATTATCTCTACATATCTGCCTTAGAGGGACAGAGGGCTACATATCAAAAAAAAAAAAAAAATCTCTATCCAGAGACTGCCCAGAGCTGCTGAGGCACCATCCTGGCTCTGCTGAAATGGCCCAAGAATGTCAGCGGTGCACACACCTGGCTGGCTCTTCATGCACCCTGGCAGCACTCAGGATCAGCCTCTGAGATTTTACCTCTGGCTGAGCAAGTGATGGCACTGGTGACAGCAGAGTTACCAAAAGGGATGATCACTCCATTTAATGCAGGAGATGTTTCAGCATTGCCTCTTACCTCTACATACCAGTCCCCATGGGGCTCCTGGATACCTTATTCCATGTAGTCAATGTTCAAAGATCTCACTTTTCTGCTATGTTGTACCACCACCAAAAATTTGACGTGGCCCAGAAAAAATGATAATGCCACAGCTTATTTGAAAATAAGCATCTGGTTTGAATGTCTCTCTTGCTAACACTGAAAATGCATTTGTTCTGAATATAGTAGTTTAGCTCGCCTGACAGTGTAAAGATTTTAATGCATTACTTCTGCCTGAAGAACCTTGCCACCATCACTGGATTTGCTATCTATGCAGTGTGGAGTGTGTATTCTTTGCTTGATGGGATTTTAATATAGCTGTGACTCTTGCTAGTTCCCAGAAGCTAGATTTGCTGTTTTTCCTGTCTGTCTGTGGCACATATAAATTTTCCAATAAAAGCAAAAGTTTCAAACCAATTATCTTTCAGATAGAATTAACATTTTCCCTTCATGTTTGAGCATTTAGTTATATCATGGTTACAGAAACTTGTTTACACTCCAAACTTCGCCAAAACTTCTGTTAATTCCTGCTCTGTCTCCAGGGACCAAACTACTTTTGTCATACAAATAAATCAGTCTGTCTCAGGTGGTATTGGGAACATTTGTAGTTCTTGGAAATTGAACTTTCCCTATTAATAACTTTTACAACTATCCATGTATTTCTTTTAAGCTTGAACTTACTAACAAGAAAGTTACTGAGTCCCTAATTGCCTATCTAGTGCTCAGGTGAAGACTAGGCTCAAATACTATTTCTGAACTTCTAAAGGCTTTATTTTAACCACCTCCAGAACTGAATGAGGAGGTGACAACCTATCTTAATCAAATATTAGTAACAATTTTTGAAAACTATGTCAGGGTGTTTGAAAATATATATTTTTAAAAATGAATTAAGAAATATAGACAGCTCACATTCAATCATTTAATTCTCAATGAACTAGCACTCATTAAAAGAGGCATTTGTGCATATACAGAAGCACTTGGGTGTAGGAAATTTGATGCCAACTTCCCAGTTGATCCAGCCGTTATTTGGAAGGGCTTCCAAATATTTTGGTTCTGTAATGAGAATAATTCTGAGCATACACATGCAGCTTTATAAGGTATTACATATGTATAGAGGAATTATAATAAAACATATCAGGCACAGTCAAGATCATTCAAAAACCTGGCTGATAATCACAGATGTAAAGAAATATTTAAAAATCTGTGCCTTATTGTCTCCAAAACATCCCTGAAGAGAAGTCCTCATGCTTTAATAGCTTCCAGATGCAATATTAAGAATAAGGTATCCATGAAGGAGGTATATCTAATTTATAGCTTGAATATTTTCTTCATTGTGTTGTGGTACTACACAGTGATTCAATACTGTAAAAGGCCATAGATATTGAATTCCACAAGCTACTTGCAGAAAATGAGAGAAGTATGAAAATAATGCTTATGAAAAAATACAGGAGAAGTTTTAACCTACAATTTACTAGGATTCTTACTATTTTCATAGGGGGCTAGAGGTATAAGGATGTTTAACTGAAATAGAAGCTATGATTTTAAACAGCATATGCAGGTAAAATAGTGGACTTCAATAAAAGTAGCAGTGACCTTGGTGTGAGCTTTCCCCTTGGTGAATTACTGGTTACTGTAGAAAAAAAACATCATTATAATATTTTGTCCTTTATTATTTGAGGCCATATCACTTTCCCAAGTTATTACTTTTGGAGTTCAATGGTCCAGGTAGGTCCATGAACTATATGTCCTGCGATACCTTCTTAGGGACAGAATCAAATCTCCACCACCGTATATTTAGAGGTCCTCGTACACAAAAGCTTAATAAAGATTTTTTGCCAAGTGGCAGATGCATGAGTTTCAGAGAAGCATTTGTCCTTTCTGTCTCCACATGGAAGTTCCACATGGACTTAGAATATTTCATAGCAGTTAAGAAAAAGGAATACATTTTCATGCATTTGTTATGAATACTGAACTCACGGGAAACAAGATCTCTTTACATCAGCAAAGTCCACACCACTGCTTTTTCTGCAAAGTTTTATTCATTTTATTGCTGGTTTCTCCTTTTATTTTAATGGCACTTAGGCTGTAACAAAAAAGTTTCTGTATAGTCCTTTACTGAAAATTTTGAAAAAAAGTATTATAGGAATGACTAATCTTCTTTTAAAATCTATTCCTATAGCAACAACAGGATTAGGGATATTTTATTGTACTTTTGATGGAGAAAACAAGACATACCAGGACAGTGTTTATACTGTTTAAGCAGTTTACTTATGCCTCAAATTACATTCCTCTGGGAAATCTGGATATCTAGATATCTATATTTTGTCTTTGCACTGTCAGTCTCCATAGCAATGTTTGCTTCTATGGAGGATCAAATTGAGCCTGAAATTTTTAAAACAAGTTTTCTCTTCTCTGTAAAATAATTCTGTACAAAAGCAATTACAGAATAATAATAATAATAATAATAAATAAATAAATAAATAAACCATCCTTTTCCTGATGTTTCTTTTACCCTACTCTAGACAGGGTTGACTCTGAACAATCCTTTGATCTTTCTTTCCCGTGATATTCAGACTGGGAGCAGGCTTATCCTCATGACTCCAGCAGCTGTTATAAAATCTGGTGGGGAATTTTTCACTTCAAATTGAATGGCTCACTTGCTGTATTGGCTAATTATGTTGTTATATACACACATTCCAAGCTTTTGCTCAGAAACTGGGACCTTCACTTAAAAAAGAATCTTATGAGGAGAGAGTGGAAGAGCAAGATTACTCTAAAAGAACTTTCAAGATAATATAGGTCATTTTAGAGGTTGTTTTTAAATTATAGCCAATATCATGTCCTGTTCCTCCTTGCAGTTATTTTGTCTTTGGTAACAGGCAAAGATTCTATGGCTGTAGACTGTTTATTACTACAAAGTAACAAGTGTTAAGAATAGTTTTATAAAAACAGATTATTGCTCTTTGTCATTAGAGCTAATTAAACAAGTTTTCTTCATTTCTACAAATGTATGCACCTAGATAAATTGAAAAAAAAATATTCAGAGAAAAAAAATCCTAAGGAAAAAAAAATCCCTAATTGCATAGTGTGTTTTTTATCGTGAATTTTCATAGACCACTAGGATTTTTAATTCTAGTAGTAAAATGATTCAACTACATTTTCACACAAGTGATTTCAGGAATTCTCGTAGAATTGCCAAATTTGTCCGACCAAAGTCAGTTTTCCTGCATTGCACAATAAAACAAGATTGAAAATCCTGGCTATAGACTGACATAGAAGAAAGGAGCCTTGTTTTGTTTAATTGCTCAGGTGGTTTTAGCCAATTAAATCCATCTCAGACAACGCCATTCAGCAAACTTACCAGAATTACTGCTGTGAAATTTGAACAATTCTGTAACATTTTAAGACAGACCCAGCATCTGCATCATCTGGAGGTAATGAGGCTTTCATTCTTTATGCCAGCTATTCAAGTCTATCTGATTCTCAAAAAGTTTTCACAGATGGTCCATTCCAACCTGTTCTTTTTTGCTTCCCCTGGGTTTCTATTTTTTTTAGGCATTTCCCATCTGTCTGCTCTAAGATCTTTAAATAGGTGGAATATTCTGGTGAAGGGAATGAATACTTTTATTCTGCCTCCAAATTCTTTCCCAATGATGCCACATGCACAGAGTTGGCATGTGGATACTTTGAAAACCATAAAGTTAAAAAGTAAAATATGGACCTGTTTTATACAACAGTGAGTCACTGCTGTATTTCAATACTAGACTACAGACAATAAAGAAGAAATGAAGTGTCAACGATTTAATTGGCAGTATAGACAAAGGTTGTGTAGAGACAGCATTATCTCTTTTAAATTATAAAAATATGTTAATTTAAGGGACAGGTCCCCCTTTTATTATTGCAATGTGTGCATGGAGGTAGCCAAACATTTTCAGATTTCAGATTGCAATCCACTTGATTTCAGTGGGAACTGGAGTGAAAATCAGCTTCTTTCTAATTCAGATATCTAACAATTGTGTTGCTCAGTATGGAGGTACTTTGCAACCCAGGTCATTTGTGAAACTTAGGGTTCGGTGTATATTCACTGTCAGAGCCAATTAGCATTTACCATTCAGTGCTTCTGCTTGAAAAATCCATGAAAACCTGCAGAACAAAAGAGAAGCATATTCATCAGAATTAAAGGTACTGAAGACAACTTAAATTGTTTCTCAGTTTCATATCGTTTTAGTTTTCTCTGTCATGAAATTCCAGCTGATAAATATATCCTCCACTGTAACATCTGTGTACCATCCCACAGCGGAAATCATGGACATTCATCAGCTTTGTTGGAATATAGGTTAAACAGAACAGTGAAGTAGCAAAAGATGTTTTTTCTTGTCACATGGAGAAATAAGAGAATTAATAAACAGGTCAGGAATAAAACACTAAAATGTGAGAAGAAAAAATATCAGACTCATTTCAAGAAATTAAAGTGATCAGCAAATCTCACAGTTTTTTAAAAGCTGGCGGATAGATACTTCAATGAGATGTTATTAAAAGGCAAAAAGAGACTCAGCCTTTAATAGCATACAGTCATGGATAAATAAATTATTCTCTTCAAATCCAAGGACTGTCTCTAAATGTGTTGAGACATCACAGTGAGCCCCCGGGAATACTGTATGTGTTTTGGATCACATAACAAGTAAATGCCTTTTAGCTGCGGTTATATTGGAATCCATGTCATACTAGAGGTTGTATGAGGATACATAGGATAAAAGTAAAAGCATGACCAGATAAAAGTCTAGTGAACTGAATAAAGTGAACCATATTACTTTTATCAGTCATTGGCATTGTGTATATTTTGTGTAACGTGTCATTCTCAATAAACACTATGCTGTCCTCATTACGGTATTATAGAGTACTAGTTTACATTACAGAGTACAGAGTACATCCTTTTTCCATCAGGAAGGACACAGTGGCACGTCATGTTAGAACAGGGTATTTTCAATACTTTTTTTTTTTGATATATCTATGTTAAAAAAAGCCAGGCCATATGAATATGATTTACACTTAGAACAAAATATGGAAATGTCTAAGGTGTTTTAACACCAGTAGAAGGCAAATCCACTGTTCTAAAAGACATGCATAAGTTTTACTTTAAAAAGTAAGAACACTACTGCTGAGCTGGAATAAGGACACAGCATATACCATGGTATTCATGTAACAGACGGATTGACATTCCCACTCAAAATAGTAAACCAGAAATTAGGACACTTGCCCAGAATGTAAAGGTTTTTAATACAGTCAGTGCCTTAACTAACACATTTGCCTTTCTGTCTTGGGCTGAAGAACTTTTCCAGGGTAATATATCCAAGCCAATATATCCATGTAGCTAGAAAATAGTTTGGTTTCAAAATGGAAAAAAAAAAAAAAAAGTAGTTAAGAACTTTTTGCTGGCTCTATGTATAATGAATTAAGACTATGATATCAACTGCTCTTTGGCCCTAGGATAGGACCTAGCTAACAAAGGGATATTATTAACAGTCAGAAGTAGTACTTTCTGTGGAGCACCTTTAAGGAACTGAAGATGACTCAGACACTACAAAATGAAATAGTCAAATACAAATTTGTATCACCTAGCCAAAAAGATGAACCCTTCAGACTCGTTCTCCTTAACTATCCTTTACTTCTTCTTGGTTGGCTTTAGCGCAGTCTTCTTCAAAGAAATGTTCTTATCCTACACCCCAAAACACCTTGCTAGCAGCGTGGTCCTAAGTGATGGACAGTACTTACAACATTTACATTTCACACTAAATATAGATACATTCATTCCTATAAAATATTCTTTACATGCACCCTAAAATACACATACAAATTTTAAACACAACAAATGCATGAAAAGACATAACAAAATGTGTTAACAAAATAACAAAGTTACCTATAAACAAATTATGGACCTGCTAACATTCCCTAAAATCCATCCATTACACTGAGTAGACATGGGTCACGCCCTTCTCAGTAAGACTTCTTCCTAAGAAGTTCTTCCTGAAAATGCTTATCTAGAAATGTAAAAGTAATTTCTGCTTTTTCTATTTAATCACCTCCTCTGTGACTCTGGCCTTCTGCTGTATTTCTTTTTAGAGGGGAGAAACACTTCTGTTTATTGTTTTTCTCCATTCAATGCTGTTGTATAACAAGCTATGGGTGTTACCTAATCTGAAAGCTTTGACCACTTAAAATGTAGCTGTCAGCAGCAGTTGCTAAGAAACTACAACTTAACTGCTTTCAAATACAGTTTTACTAAAGTGCAATTACCCACACCTGCTATTATGATTTATGTGAGCTAATGCATAATTCCTTCTTCACCATCCTGGACACGTCCTCTCTTACCTCCCATTGCACTAAGCCCCTCGTTTCCAGCAATTTGTGAGATCATTTCTAACCTGTTTCCCAAACAAACACTTTCCAACCAACCCGAAATCCCAAATATTCCCTTGGTAGGGAAATGTATCACAAAAGAACTTGGTGTAGTTCAGCACAAGGCAGAGCATAAATGCCTGGCTGGTCACTGTTACACAGAGCCTCCAAAGAAACGTTACCACAAGAAAGACTGCACAGCTAAATAGGCAGTGGATGGACATTTTTTTAATTAAAGAGAATGTTTATGCAGTAATAAACTATGTAAGTAAAAAAGTAAGTGGACCATTTAGTAACTCTGCTTCTGGTAAGTCATTCTCCAGTGTTTTGTTATACGAACAAACAACTTGCCAGTATTAACAAATACACACACAAGAGGAGTGGGTATTGTTTGGGTGGAAGACTTTTGTCTTTACCTTTTCTTGCCATGTAAACATCTATTGATGCCTTTTGAATGAACAAGGACGTATTTTGTAATACCTTGGCTGTATTCCACATCAACTTAGACCATTCTGTTTACTAAGAAGTTTCAACCCCATGAACTAGAGGCCCTATTCTGTGCTTCCTGGAGACAAATGCAGGCAGCGTAAAGAAAAGACATATCAAATCAAGCATGGGCTTGAATGAAAGGATGTTCTGGCCAGATAATAGGAGTGAATGATTAAAATGCAAAGAATTTGTAAAGCTTGATGCCTTTCCTTTTTGTGCAACAGGAGGTGAGCTACAATGCAGCAACAGAGGGCAGTAAGGGAATAACAGTGTTAAGAAAAGCAAGGCACCTCTCCATAGGTGGGAACAGGCAAGCTCACATCTTTTTCCTTCCATTCAGAGCTAACTAGGCACAAGCCAGTTAACAGGCTCTGCAAGGAGGCAGATGTATTATCCTCAGTCCAGGTGCATCCTACAACAGCAGTAAGTCTTCAGGAGAGAGCCTTGCTTGTACCTGAACATTCAGAAATAGTGGGAATAAAGCTTATGCATGTCCCACAATTATGTATGCAAAATTGAGAATGTGAAAGAAACAAGAAAAAGCAGGGAGAAAACAAATTTCCTTACTCACATACTCAGTCAGACCATACACATTTACAAGCTGTTTCAGGAAAATTTTATTTTCTAATGCAAATCTTGATGTAAACTGACCTTGTTTGTCTTTGAATCGCTAGTCATTTAAGTTAAACTACTTGATTTTTAACATCTGGTCTATAATCAGTGTACACAATTACTTGTCTCACTTCCGAATTTGGATGTTTGTTCAGCACGTATGTAGGCTGCTGGCACTGCAATGTTGAATACTTCAGCCTATCTATGGGATGGTGAGAAGACGCATACTGCATTATACTGTGGAGGTAAACAAAGTGATTTGTAGCTGCATGTGATCATTAATTATGCAAAGCAGAACTTTGAGAACAGTAAAATAAACAGATTAGGTTATTTGTAAACCTCTCATTTTCCGTTTTTTTAACCCACAACATACATAATGGAAATGTGACCATGTTTTCTTCATATAAAAGAGAGAAGTGTAAAAAAAAAAAAAAAGTAAGTTCCATATCAAAAAAAAAAAAAAAAGAGTTTATCTTCATTAACAAGCATTTTGACATCTCTAGACATCTTAGGTATTGTGAAGACATACGTTAAGACCATTTTATGAAAAGAATACTTTCACAAAGCTTTGTATTAGAGTGGCATGGGGGAAGACTGGGACAGTAATGCTGAAGATACAGGTCCTGAAAATATACTTTGAGTGGACACTTGTGGAGACATGGCCTCCCATGGCATGCCCTAAATCGCCCAGGAGAGTTGCAGAGCTGTTCTGTGCCCAGGAGGGAAGGGGACCCGAAGCCCCTAAAATGCGGCTGTGATGGCCAGAGGAGGTGCATGACAGGGGACCGCCAAGTGTTTCCAGCCTCCTCCCAGGTATAGACCCAAGGTGTTATTCACATTCTGAATACAACATAAAAGCACTGTATTGGATGCCATTTTTACAACTGAATTATCAATAGGAGTAAGATGTGAGGCTTTACATTGTGTTTTTAAGAGTACTTTGAAGGATGCAGAGGGTGGCAGAAGGGCAACAGACCACAAAAAGAGTTTCCCAGGTGCATTCCCATATATCCAGATATATCCACATTGATAATACTAATACGAATACTAATGCTAATACTAATGCTAATACTAATAAATACTAATACTAATACTAATACTAATACTAATACTAATACTAATACTAATACTAATACTAATACTAATACTAATACTAATGCTAATACTAATACTAATACTAATACTAATACTAATACTAGACTGCCTATGTGAAATTTCTCCCACTTGGCTTTTGGATGGATTAGAAAGTCACTCTTCTTTTAGATAACTTCTTTGCCACCCAAAGCAGAGGCCATAAACCAGACAGCTAATAAATCTAGGGATTGGAACTGTAGCCCTTGGCTGCCACCTAAAGGTTTCATACACTCTTCTAAAGGGATATCATCAGACTACTTTCCTATGTTTGGAATGGAAAAATGCTTGCCTACTATTGTTACAAGCAGCCTCTACAGCAGTTGCTATTGCTGAAAGAGATTAAAGGGGAAAATATATTGCCCTGGAAGGAAGGAAAATAAAATAAAATAAGAGCAAACAAACAACAACAAAAAGGACTTTTCTCCCTGCATATGCTTCCGATTTGAAAATCAATCATCTAAAGATTAGGAAAAAAAACCTATAAATTACTTGGTTTCATTAGAAGAAGAAATCCAGAATGAAGAAACAATACAGAAACAAACAAAATGACAACACCAACAAAAAAGCACGTGCTGAGATATGGATGGTTCCAAAGCAAAACTGGGTTGTGGGCCCAGCCAGCATTTGGGTAACACAGTGGAGGCCGACAGCAGTTTGTGTAGGTCTTATGCCCTCTGCAGAGGACCGTTTGCTTTCTCTAGGCACTCTTCAGAAATTCATGGCACTTGGAAACACTAGGAGAAGGTGGAGAAGAAAACCCTGGCCACAGACTCCTTTTTGCACGATGGGCAGAATTCTGCCTCAACTCTATCTGGCTACATCTACCTATAATTTCCATAAAATCACTTCAAATCATTGTTTCTCATTCACAATGTCTGCACTAGGTGGGTAATACATTTTTCACTGCTATTTTGAATGTCATAAAATTTGAATTTCAATAAAATATCAAATGTACATAATGAAATCATATATTAGGAAACCTTTTTCTAATGTACGTATGTATGTATCACAGCATTACATGGTGAATACTATTTTTTTCCTTGTACAAGTGCAAGCTTGTTGATACTTTTGGGCACACTGTAGAATTTAGAGCAAGGAGAAAGAAGAGTGAGTAAGGAGAAAGAAGGCTCTGAAGAGCTGCAGTCACACAGCATAATGTAAAATTACCAGAGAAAAAGCACATAGCTTTAAAGATAGTTGTACTCAACTTTTTAGTGTTAGAGTAGTATTAATAGTCATTCTTTTTTACGATTTCCCATCTGATGAGAAAAATCTCATCCTGTGATGAGAAATTTGCAAACAGCAAACCTTGAAACAAAATGAGTAAGAAATAATTCAAGTGAAACAAAACAAAACAAAACCAACCAAACAAAAAAAAACTATATTGCCAGAAGGTTAAAGAATTTCTGGATAAAAAAGAACTGTATTTCTGCTATTTTTGGTTTTAAAACTTAATCCTGATTCACACATCTAACTCTATTTTGACTTCCCATGGGATCTGGTGTGTTTTATTTTCGGTTTACTCTCTCCTCCTACAGGAAAGACACCCCCCATGTTCTTATAGGGAAGTTGACTGACCAACTGACAATGATGCACTGAAAAATAAACCAAGAGTCTACAGAGAACTAGTGGTTTCCACCCACACATGGGAAGAAGCTTAGTGACAGCCTCATTTTGGCCCCCATTGTAAAAATGAAAACCCACAAGTCATCAGTAAACTCATAACTCTGCATTTTCAAGCTGTGTTCATAGTGTCTTTGCAGTGTTCATCAGAAGACAGCTAACGGCTAAGAGCAAAATGTCCAGTTATTCTCTTCTGTCCCTTTGAGTGGTCCATGTGTCTAGGTCTTCTGTAGCACACACAGATATATTTGAGCTTATTACCTTGATCACATCGCTGGAGATCGTGACCTTTCATGGCATTTATTCTTATGACAGCTTGTGCATGGGTAAGGTGCATGTCACCTGCGTTGTACTGCTTCTGGTGCTGGCTGTTCTCTCTTTTACTTCTGTTTTACACCTGTAAAACTTTTTCTGTTCAGTGTTTAGCTTCGTTTGATGTAATGTAATCGTCACTTGTTTCACAGTCAGCCAGAATACATCTCCTGCAAATTAATATTTTGTGTTCCATTTTTTCTTCCAGGACCAGGTCTTAATTTTGCTGTATTACAGTAGCTTTCCCCCACTGCTAAAACACATTTTCCCTCTAAACCTTTACCTAGCATACATCCAGACTCAAGAGTTACCGCAAGAGCTGTGGGACTCACTGTACCTCACAAGCTTTTAGATGATATTTATAGCTGAATTAATTGCCTGTAGAAGAGTGGACAGTTAGAAGATTGATAGAATTTAAATTGATAAATAATTATAATCACCATCATTTCTGACCTCCTACATTATATAGGGTATGCAACTTCACCTAGCAACTTCTCCATTAATCTTAACACTTCTGTTTGATCTATAGCCTGTCTCTAATACAACCAGTTTTGAATTAAAGACCACAGGTGATGGGAAACAGTGCCAAAGAAGAAGACTAATCAGAAACATTTTTCTTCAAGCACAATTAAGGCTTACGAAATTATTTTGCAACCTTTATCTCCCCCCATCTTCGTGTTCATTAGTGTGTCATGCCACACAAGGATTGTGTGCTGGGAAAGTAACACATTAACTAAATTCTAAAGGAAGAAATTACTAGTTTGGGCTGTAAGTTAATTATGTACAACTTTTTTTTTTTTTTTAATTTGAGATTAAAAGATAAGGTCTGGCCAAATCCTAAGGCAGTTGTGTGCTCCAGCCAAGTATATGCTACCAGCCTGACCTTAATTTTGGTCCTCAGTTTATACTGACTCTTTATAAGTTGTTGAACAACTTAATTATGCCTACACTTCTTCAACTGTGGCTGGAAGTGCCCGTCCCAAACAAAGTAGTATCTGTCCCTTAGCAACACATAAATCCCGTGATCCCTTTCATGCCTTACCCTGATTTCAGCGATAGTTGGTCCCAGATCACAGAGTCACAGAACAGCTGAGGGTGGAAGGGACCTCTGGAGGCCATCTGGTCCAACCACCTACTCAAGCAGGGCCACCTAGAGCAGCTTGCTTAGGACCATGTCCAGGGAGACTCCACCACCTAAATGCTTCAGCAAAGGTAGAAATCATCTTTAAAGAACCACTATAGAGCTGCAGGAGAAATTTCTCTGCAGGCTCTGACAGCAGTTGGTTCTTGTTCTGCAGTATGAAAGCTTGCCTCCTTTATGAACTTTTATCCTGGCTAGTGTAAAGGCACATAAAACTCTTATAAATATCTAATCTATTTTTAAATCCCAAGAAGTTCTTATCCTGAGCCAACAAATTCCACAAGTTAATTATACATTATTTTAAAAAGAATTTTAGTTTTACTATAGCATAAAGAAAAAGCAGTAAAACCAGTAACTCCAGCTCTACTGGATCCTGGAATCAGACAAGGGAAGATTTATTGTTATGGATTTTTTTATTTTTATTTTTTTCAGAAGTAGGGATGTGAGGTGCTGCCCAAACATATATCTCCCTATGCCAAAGTGATAACAATCTAAGGATAAGAAGGATATGAGAAGCAAGGAGAGGTATACAGACACATATTTGAAACAATTAGAAAAATCAGTAAGTAATGGTATTTTTTTGTTTTGTTTTGTTTTCTAAATGCCCCCATCTGCCTCCCTTCTTTCTCTTTTTGGCCATTAAACATTTCTTGATTTATCTGAGTTGTCATGGTAGCAGTGAGTCTTGAGCAGGGATCTGGTGAGAGAGGAGTGGGGATATCCTGATAAACATCTCCCAGAGAGCATCCTGGCTGTAATGTGCACACCACATTTCAAGACTGAGGACAAGAGCAGATGAAATCCTATCAGAGAGGTTCAAAACCTTTGATAATTCTGGAAAAACACACCCTCCCTGTCCCTGTTCCCCACCCCTCCCACTTCCCCCTCTGCCACGCACACACAGTTTGCCTTTGGGATTTTTCCACTCATTGGCCACTGCTCAATGCACCAGATTTAGCAGCTTAACTATGGACAGGAGAAATGATTTGTAGTCATCAATCACCCAGTTACAAACCTTGGCTTTGTAACTGTATGATACTTTTGAGTCTGATCTAAAAAGGCTATGCTGTGCTAAAAATACACTTTAATTTTCTGTTAAACAATACTAGTTCTGTTTCTAAACCACAACTTAACTTTCCCTTTCAACCTCTAACACTTAATTTCCTCAATAGTTTCTCACAAGGGAATTTATCTTTCAGAAATCCAAAAACATATTTCCTGCTATTTTACCACTGTGTCTTACCTTTTTCTTTCTACCAGTTCCTTGTAGAACATTACATAGGAAACCTCTGGGAAAAACGAGTGAGCTAATGGTGACAAGGGCTTATCTGGAAATTTTCTCTGAAAGTTTCCAAAATTTTGTCAGGCCTTCTGAGTTATTATGGAATATTTCACACACACACACACACACACACACCCTTAAATCCTGGGGACAGAGAAGGGATGAAATCATAGTGGGTTGAGGATGAGGGTGAAACTGCAGCACTGCCTGAGATAGCTGCTGCGTCAGAAATCGACTTCTCCACTGGGGAAGTGAGAGAAGCAGAGGGGGGAAGATGGGGAAAGCAAGGGGCCTGCAAAACATCTGAAGGTCTGCCCAAAGTACTTGAAAAAGAAACAGCCATGACACGGAAGAGTGAAAATAGTTCTAATGTAGGTGAGGAGGGAGGCAAAATGGGAGTAATTGTCCTCAATGTGAAAAGGGGGGAAATAAATTTTGGGGAAGAAGGAAAATAAAAATTAAAAAAAAACCGTAACACCATCACTTGATTGGCACCTAATTGGTTCTCAGCAGCAAGTGGTGACTGCATACCTTTTTCAAGTACCAGAGAGAAAGGCAAGGATAGGCAACAGGAGCAGAAGGAAATGAGTGGAGGTGAAAGAAAGAAAAATGCATGGATTGTCAGTGTAAATGTAGTTCTAGTTTGTAATATTAAAAAAAAAAAAAAAAAGATACAAAATTGCTGAACTTCAGGGTGTCTGCTTCTCCTTTGTAGAAATGACAATGCTATTTTTCTACTTCACGAGCTGTCCTTTGAAATGTGTATTTTCAGAGTTCAGCAGCCTTAGCGCCTGTGGATCTACACCTCCATCTAACAAGAGGAAATCTAGCCCTTGTCCATCCTCTGTGGAGTTGGAAAAACTTGCAGTTAATCTCAAAACTGCATTGATTTTTGCAGGGTGGGTTGCAGTCCTCTGTGGATATAAAACTAAATAAAACTCTGTATTTTTAGTTTTCTGTTAGTCCATGAAGGAAAACAGGAAAATGGCGCAAAGATCTGTGTCATGGGGGCAGGTCTTCAGTCCTCAGGCAAAAGTTCCGCTGAAATAAGGTTAATGAAATAACTTACCCAGCGGCTTTCTGCCCTTCTGTCCTGTTCCTTCCAGAAATCAAGTTGCAATGCCTGTAAATCTAAAATGTGGTATCAGGAAAAAAATAATGACAGCATCTAGAAGAACCCCAGGTAAATTTCATACTTTAACAGTAGGCCACAGAGGAGCTATTCTGTCTGCAATCAGAAAGGCTCTCAAAGCACGCCATATGGTTATCTGTCAAAAGGAAGAAAATACTTCTATCTGAAAGTTCCGTCCCACAAAAAAGCATAGTGGAAGTACTGAAACATCTCAGTGTAAGTGTTCTTTAAAACTTTGCATGTGACAACAATTAAAATGTTCTTGTTTCGGAATACATCTGCTCAGCTGACTATACTGCTGTTGTGCTCTTTTTTTTTTTTTTTTTCAGTAGTACTTCCAGAAAGAGATTATTAAAAGATTTCAATAAACAGTCCTAAACTTTGACCACTTGTTGCAATAAATGTTTTTATGCTTCTGAGCATCTTTGTTGGACTATATTGACAATTTCTTCTGCTTGCTTGTCTCTAGCAAAATCCTCCTACTCTTTTTTAAACAGAGGACAACGGCATCTTCACTGAGGACCCCTGAATATTAATTTACATATCATCCCTCTGTACTACAGATGTCCTAGAAAACAAGCGTCTGCATAGAGCTTAAAGCACTGTTTTTGACCTAGTGAACCCTAAACAGAATGATACCTTCTCACCCAAGGACCCACTGCTGTCTCTGTCTCACCAAGTATAAGGTGAGATCACAACTGTGCACTGACCACTTTGGCTGAGAATCCAACTGCTTTCAAATTCTCTTCTTGAAATGGTGTGAAATATCTCAGGTTTATTGTTTTATTACACACGTCTGCTTCAGTAGGCTTCTGGCACGCACTGAAGCACACAAGGTCAATACTTGGGATTTCCAGAGTACTACTAACTGAGTTCTTAATATACAGATCTTAGAATTTGATTGGTGATGTAAGAAAGGAAGAAAAATGTACTGCTGGGGTATTGCAAGTAATTGAATATAGAAAAGTGGAAGGGAGAGAATATTGATAGCACATACAGACCAGAAAAAGCTTCATCTTACACTTAAACCCCATGCAAGTAAACGGTGAATAAGAACAACGGATAGACATACTATACGCAAATGCAATTAGGCTGGAATGTATGGAAAATTGAAGGTGTTATCCCACCTATCTCTGCATAATGTTGTCCAAACTGTAAGTGTCAAGGAGGTAAATTCAGAAAGATAATGCTTCAAATGTTGCTAGATCATCTCATGCAGGCCTATTGAAGCCACTGAAGTTGCAAACCCAAGCAAGTTTTGTAAGCCCACGAGATGGCTATGTAAAATCAATGGAAACTTCAGGATACATTCTAAATATTAGTGGGTTTTTTTTGGGCTACTGCTTTTCCTTATAACACACCATTTTTTCTTTGTTGCATGTGCATCAGGAGCTCCAGTAGCATGGATGGGTAATTAAGGTAGGTATTAATGTACAATATGATGAAAAGTACTATTTTGGGGGGTAAGTATTCTATTTTGAAAGATGACATTGCCAATTTTGACAGTGAGGACTGAGACAAGAAATGAGAAACAATGTGCATAGTTTTAACATCTTACATGAATATGCATCACAACCTTGCCAAAGTGAAAAGATGTACATATTGGTTAAAAATATGATTGTGTATTGTACAGGGAAGTTGGAATTTTATATAGAATTTTACTGAATATTAAAAAAAATAAATAAAAATAAAACAACAAAAAAAGCATAGATGGATTGTTCATAGTCCACATTGCTGGAAGAGAGGTCTATGACTTCTTGGCAATCAGTTTCTTGGGAACAGCAATTGAATTTGAATTCCTCCATCATTTTAAACTGATGGGTTACAAAAGATTTGAAAAATACAATGACTTTTTTACACGAAACAGATGCAGTTTAGATTCAAATATTGTTTAAAAGAACCCAAGCTATAGCGAATGTAATTGTATCTGACAGACAAGCATGTGATCCTTTTATTCAGTTATATAGCAAAAAAATGGAATTTGCACATTAATGTCAGTGACATCAAGTGAAGCCGCCAAATTCAGAAAAAATACTGTGCCCCAGCAAAGTTTTAAATTATTAACTAAAAAAAATAGCAATTCAAAGTGGGGTCTCATAGGAAAAGTAGAAAAGTTGGAGGGAAGTGCAATCAATTTAAATATAACAAAATGCTTTCTATGGGGTTTTTAACAGCGTTAAAGATGTCATGATAATCTAAGAAATCACATGACCAGCTAATGAACACCTATCACATTTTTCATTTTAAAAAGTTTTGGTATTAGAAGTTGTAAAACACCATCACTCTCCCCTTTACAATCTTGGTTTGGATTCTCCCCCATGAAATGGCACATCAAAGATGGTTGGGATTATTCAACCAAAAAAGGAACATGGTTTTTGTAAGAAATGTTTTGGGTTTTTTGACCAGCTCTACTGAACGTTCATTGCAGATTCAACATTTTCAAAACTGTTTCCTGAAAAGAGAGGCTGTGGGCTAATGCTGTGACAGACAATTATATCCTGTTTGCAGAAAAACAAAGTTAAGTACCATAAAGAAAGCACCATTTTAACACTTCATGAAACAAGGTATACATGCAATATAAGAACAGAGAATTAAATACTTTTCACCATAGAAATTCATAGAGTAACTTAGGCTAGAAAAAGCTCCAAGAGGCCCAACCAGCCCTCTGCTCAACACATGACCAATAAGATCAGGTTGCCCATGAAGTTGTTCAGCTGAGTTCCACTTATCTCCAAGGACGGAGATTCCACAATGACATTTTCTCAAGCATTCATGATCCTGTGGATAGAACAACAGACTGACGCTTACATCCAGTTCCAGTGGTCTTAAGCTCCTTGCTCCAAGTCTCCTATGTGACATTACGTGACTCGGTTTGTCAATTTGTAAAACTTGAATTGCTATCCAAATCTCCTGCATAACATCCTCTGAGATGCAGCTTATATTACTGCATTCCAAACACTAACCAGCGGTGTATTTAAAGATGCCATCACTACAGAATATACATTCTTAAGTCTTTGTCTCCCACCATGTGAGGAATGAAGGTAAAGAAGTAGGGGAAAGCCACATTTTACATAAACTAAGAGATTGCTTTGAACAGTTACAGCGGCCTCAACTATTGGCACCTTCAACTCTTGGCTTCTTTTTACTGCTGATACCCACATCTTTCAGTATTCGGGGTGAATAGTTCTCAGCCGTTATTGATCTACCCTTTTTGTTATGTTCTCAGTGTTCATTTTAGTTACCTTATTCTCAGATTTTATATGAAAATTATCCATTTTTCTATGTTAGACTGTAGATATTGCCTGTCTGCCCCAAATGCCAAATCCTTGCATATCATTCTCACAAGAAGCAGTACATGTAAGGACTCCATTTCCTATTTGTATGGTGAAATGACTAGTTTATGACTAGAAATTCACAAGACAACTCATGCTGTTGATGACAGAACCATTTTCTTCATGATGCTTATATGATCATTTAAACTCTGATCTGACAACGATGTTCATACAAAATACATCATATGGAGTATTAGGTGTATTCTTCCTCCCTTCAACACTATTTAGACTCTGCAGGCAGAAATCACAAAGTTTTCTTTCTGCAACTTTTGCTTCTGCTTGGATTTTTTTTTTATTAAGACATTTCCTTGAACTTATTTGTCTTATTCTGGACCCTTTTCAAGATAAATTTGAATCATCATGAATGTGCAACATCATGAGATGGGATTTAGACATCATGGTGAACATGAACAGGAGTCAGTTGAGTTTAGCTTGCCTGCCATGAATGTGTCTCATTTCAAAGAACTACACCGATTTGAGTCCTCATGGGACAAATTGCTCATCATTGCATAGTGTTAAATTGTAATCTCTGAAACCATACAGCGATTAGATCAAGAATGCCACCACATCTAAAGTCATGTGGATGCTACCCTTTTATATGACCATCCCTGTGTATGGTTTTGTCACACACCATATCCCCATTCGAGCTGTGGCAGCTTTAAGAATGACACTCAAGGTCTGAAACAGGGGATTTTTCCAAAACAAAGCAGAACAATGATACAGCATTTAAAAATCCCGGGAGTGGGAGTATAGGACTGCTCCTTTGCCATCTCCTCCTCAGTGACCTTGCACAAACCCAGTGAATCTTCAATTTCTGACCTTTGACATGCAGTCCATAAGCCATCCTCATCTCAGTGCCGCAAGGCTTGGCACAGGGTCTGAAAACGCTTTGACAGCCTTTTATTTGTAAGGACTGTAAGAGAGCACAGTGTTAGAATCATAGAATCATTAAGGTTGGAAGAGACCTTCACGATTATCTGGTCCAACCATCATCCTACTGCCAACGTCACCCACTAAACCATGTCCCTAAGCACCATGTCCAACCTTTCCTGAACACCCTCTGGGACAGTGATGCCACCACATCCCTGGGCAACCTATTCAGTGTGTGACTACTCGTTCTGAGAAGAAATGTCTCCTAAAAACCTCCCCGGCACAACTTGAGGCCATTCCCTCTAGTCCTATTGTTAGTTATCTGTGAGAAGAGGACGACCCCCAGCTCCCCACACCTTCCTTTCAGGTAGCTGTAGAGAGCAATAAGGTCTCCCCTGAGCCTCCTCTTCTCCAGACTAAACACCCCCAGTTCCCTCAGCCGCTCCTCACAGGACTTGCGTTCCAGGCCCTTCACCAGCTTCATAGCCCTTCTCTGGACATGCTCCAGTGCCTTGATGTCCTTCTTGTAGTGAGGGGCCCAAAACTTAACACAGTTCATTTAACACCGTTTGCACGTGAACGACTTACTAATGTTGTGCCCTGTGCTGACAGACTGGCACATCGCGTTGAGGCATTATTTGGGGATACGGCTCGCCGTGCCACCTGCTCGGTAGTACCGCAAACGAGGCGGTGACACGGTGATGGCCACAGGCCCCGGGCCCGTCAGGCAGGCACAGGTGCGTGTCACCTGCCTGGGGGACACCACGGCAGCTCCGGGAGCAGCGCCCTGGGGGGAGGCGGTGACAGGAGCCTGCGAGGCCGCGCACCTAGCCCGGGCCGGGGGTTTCCGTGCCCGCACGGCGAGGTACTTTCCGCGGCGCGCAGGGCACGGCTATAACCTTTGCGTTACTCCCACTTCGCCCGGAGGGGCGGAAACTCCGGGCACACACAGATCGCGAGGGGAGGGCGGCGGGGTGATTGCGGTCTGTGTATGATGGGGGGGGTCCCGAGGCGGCGGCGAGGGGCGCCCCCCACGGTCTCCGCCATCCGCCGCCGAACAAAGCAGCGCGGGCGGGCGCCGTGACTTCACCGCCCGCCGCCGCCCCGCCTCCGCCCGCCCCCGCCCGCCGGCCCTGCCCCGCTGCCGCCTCCCGGCAACCGGAGGGGGGGGACACCCTCGGGCCCGAGGCGCACCGGCGGCGGGGCGGGGGCGGGCGGGGATAGCGGCGGCGGTCGTTTCGTTGAGGGAGCCGCGGGGCCGGGCAGGGCCGGGCAGGGCAGGGCAGGGCAGGGCGGCCGGGCTGGAGGCGGATGGAGGCAGCCGCCCTCCGCGCCCGCCCGGGGCCACCCCGCCGCCGCTGCCGCCGCCGCCGGGGGGGGCAGCCCCTCGCGGGGAGCGGCGGGCGCTGCCCTTGAGGTGCCGCCGCCCCGCGCCCTACCTGTGCCGGGCCCGCCGCCGCCGCCGCCGCCGCTCCTCCCCCGGCCCCGCCGCCGCCGCCGCCGCCCCCGCGGGGGCCGGGACTGAGCGCGCCGCGCCGCCGAGCCGCGGCCCCGAGGAGAGGCAGCGGCAGCGGGAGCGGGAGCGGGAGCGGGGCCGGCCGCGCCGCACGATGTGGGTGCCGCTGCTGGCGTGCCTCACCGCGGGGATCGTCTCCGTGCCCAAGTGCCAGCGCGGCCCCGGGGCCCTCCTCGGGGCGGCCCGGCTGCTGGCGGCCGTGCCGGGACTCTGCCAGCGCCGTAAGTCGCCGAAAGGCTCGGCTCACCTAGCGGGGTGCCTCCCGGGGATCGCCGCGGCCCGGGGGGGGACGGCGGGCGGCCGGGCGGCGGCGGTGTCGGGGGGGCACTGCCGGGGCTCCCGGCGGAGGGGGTGGAGGTGCGGGCAGAGCTCCTGCCCCTGCCCGGGGTGCTGCTGCGGGCGGAGAGGGCGCTGGCCGAGGCGGGCAGCACCTCGGGTTGTGGCAGGGCTTCCCAAAAATAACCCTGGCATCAGGTTCGTCGCGGGCAGGGCGAGGAGGCTGTGCAAGTGTCCCTCAAGTCATGCAGTTTGTCAGACGGAGCCATCAGGTTAGTCCGGTAGTCCACAAAGGGTCTCTCCCATTCAGCTGGTCGTGATCAGAAACGCAGAGCAAGTTGTCAGTCACTTTCCTTTCCTTCCTTCTTTCCTTCCCTCTTTCCTTCCCTCTTTCTTTTTTTTTTTTTTTTTTCCTTTTCCCCTTCTGGAATAAATGCTTATTCCATGTTTAAGCCTGGAGCAAGTTTAGAATATTAACTTCTAACCTCTAAAAATAAGATTTGCAATGGGAACAATGTATTAGTCTTAAGTTCCTTGCTGCATATGTGACAAATTCATGCCTAATTCAGTGGGATTTGCCCAGTGCTGTTAAAAACAATGGAATAATTTGTTAACTTTCACAGGATAATTTATTTTGCTCTTTTGGCTTCATATTTTGAGTTCAAAACCAAACTAAATGTCAATAGGAAAAAATAAAATATAATATTATTAAATGGCTTATGAAACATGACAGCTTGCATCCAGCATTCCAGATTCTTTTCTGTGCAGTGTAATTGAGTTTAAAGGCTAATTGAAACTTTATGGAGAGGAGAGTGCTGTGCCTTAGTGCAGTGGTGTGCCTGCTTACGAGTGTAGCTCCTGGGTGCAATAGTGCAAAGAATGTTGAGAACAGCAGGACATAGGTGAAGATTGTACTTGGGGCTTTGGCTGCAAAGGTGCTTGCTTTCTTTGTTGTGCTTGGTAGTGAAAATATACATGGATGGTAAGTCATGGGTTACGTGTTTATTGTGACAGCAGCTACCAGATCGGGCAGTCTGTAACTCAGATAGATCTTGGTTTTTTTTCCTCTTTATTTGAAACCTCTGCTAATTCATGAAAGCTGAAAGTCACACTGAATTCTTTCCTTCATACATAATCACTTCACAGGCTAGAGCCACAGTGGAAGCAAGAAGAGTGTTTTGGTTTGTTTTTCCTTGAGTGAGCACATAAATGGTAGGGGTTTGGATGCTGATTATGATTGTAATTATTTACTTCTCATTGCTTTTTACCTTTGGTTGTGTTAGCTCTCTCAGCCAGCACAGCACCACCTGAGTTCCTTGAACTTCTGCAGGCTGCTGCTGGAGAAACGCGGAGCAGCAGCTCCATGTACAGCTACTTGGCAGCGCAGCAGCTTTGTTGAAGCAGCCACTCCTCTTTGCTTCTGCCTTGACAGTGCTGGGCATGGAGAAGAGCATCATGCTGTTCCCGTGCCATCAGCAAGTTGAGTTTATTTATGTGTGGATTTGGCAGAAACCACGCATCTGTTGCAGTGAGTCTCCAGTTCTGAAAGAAGCTGGAATGAGTATAAAATGTACATGGGACTGAAATGTATTCATTCTTGTTGGAGCATTTGCTGCTCTTCTAACTGAAAAACATGCAGTTTGATGCTACCTGACGTGTTTGTTCCGCAAACTACAATTTGAGTTGTGAGTTTATTGCCTGGGTGTAAGTAAAGGTAGAACTTGGCCCCGAGTTTGCAGTTAAGAGGAGTGCAGAAGGAAATCTCACAACACTGTAAAGCCGCAAGTCCCAAATTAAAGGTTCTGTAAGCTCAGATAAAAGGTTAGTGTTGCTCTCTTCTACAAAGGGTCCCTTGTTCAGTAAGTCTTACCAAGGGAAGTTTGCAGTTCACTAAGCCAACTAAAACAAATACCTGATGTAAGAATGGAACTAATTCAAAATGAAATTCGTGTTGTAGTGATTTACACAGATCCTGAATTTATTATGGAGTACTGAAAACTGACAAACTCCTAAAGACGTAAAGCAGTGAAGTGAATAAAAGCTGAATTCTACAGCAAGAGAACATGCGTGCATTGTGTTAATCAGTTGTGTAACTTCTGCACTTAGGTGCAGAGAGAGTCAGTTCACTTGGCTCACTCAGAAACTGAACTCGTGAAAGTCTTTAGTTTGTATCTGCTGTATAAGCACATGGAATACACAGGGATAAAATACTGTAGGATGACTGACTGGTCAGGGTTAATAGAGAACATTGGTTCAAATCCCAGCGTTGTCTCAAAAATCAGTTTTTAAGTATATTAAAATCTGAATGCTGAGGTGTTGCTGCTTTCAAAATACCTACAGGGTCATTCTTGTATGAAACTCAAGTAAGCAGAGCTTACATGTGATGCGCATACAGGGGTTGGATGGCATGAAAGTCTTTATCCCCAGTTTCAGAATTAAAGAACAGTCATATGACAATTCTAGTACATAGCCATGGTTGACAAATCTCTTGACATTTTAAAAGTTGGTATTTCCAGTCTTCTTTAGAGCACCATTTGGGATTTAGAGCACCATTGGGACCAGCTAGGGGGTTGGGGAAAGGAGAGGATCTGTGATGATAGCAGGGACAACTGCTCATTGATTTATCCCAACAGCAGGACTTCTGATGCCAAACATAATTCACTAATGTTCTCTCATCTGGTTCGTTGGTGGTTTGCCAGTTTTGTCACATTATATTCTCATGTGTGTTCCCTCTAGTTAGAAAGTTTCATAAATCATTACTGTGTCACTTCTCAAAGGACTAGGAAAAGCTATTCAAACCACCCATGCGAAGTGGTCAGAAAATGTCCCTGCATAAACAAAACAAAACCAAACCAACAAAAACCTGAAATAAATGGTACATCTTCATAGCTTTAACCATGAGTTTGTCTCTTGATTTCTCTTCTGTGCCAGCCCATTTCTGTCTAGGGCGCAGTGGAAGCTGTGTTGTATGGGATACTGAGCATTGAGGCTGTTCTGCCTTTCCTAAGTCTTGAAGCAATCCAAGGAGAAGAGAAAGCCCATTTATAATTTCCTGAGCCTGTGTGGGTGATCTGCTCCCTAAGGGTGTTAGATCATCCTTGGGAAAGCCAACCTGAGTGTTTGAGAGGGAATATAGCAGTGGGTTGCACTTCTGAGGAATAGCCGTGGGGAGGTTTGCTTATCTGTGTGTTGCCTGTGGAGCTATTATGCCAAAAGTATGCATACATTTACTTTGGAGATTGCGCACTTCTCATAATCTGTTGCAATTTCATACATTTCTTTGGGGGGGTTGTTCAGTAGTTCTTTATTTTATGTTTTTTGCAAGTTGAATGAAATAGGTGGTTGCAGGTATAGCATTTGCAATGTTTCCATACTACAGATGTTTAAGATGGGGTGCTTGTGGGAAAAGAGATGGTCAATTCACAAACCAGAGGAGCAATAAACATACTCTTGGTGCACCAGGAAGGTTGGCTGTATGTCATTATGGACGTGTCGCTGCAGCTTGAAGACTGCATGCAGCAGGAATGCTCTTCAGAGCAGTTTGAAGAGGCAGTAGCTTCTTCTCTGGTCCTTTAGCTTTCAAGGGCTGGAGCTGCAGTAACAACTGAGCAAGCAGGAATTATACTCCACTAGTCAAGATGCCTGAATGAATAAATTTGATTTTCCTTTAAAGTACAGTCTAAGTTTGATTTACCTTCCCAGAGCATCAGTAAGATATTAGAATGTGAGCTTTATGGAAGCTTAAGAAAATCTTCATCAAATAAACCCTCATCTGGTTGTATGTTCAACATACATAAACAGGACATTAAAACATCAGTGAGTCTTATAACCTCCCATATGCTTCACAAAGTGCCAGCAATATTTTTCAAGTTCCTAAAAAGAACTCAGTCACAAAATAAGAACATCAAGGAACTTTTCACATGAATGACTCCTGAAGACAAAACCACATCAGTTCCAGGTATTAGTGTAGTACAACAGAGAGCTACCAAACTAAGACAGTTTTAAAATGGAAATAATAAAAACAAAGAGATGTGCGTGTCAATTCGGTCTTGGATTTGGATCTGTTGGTATTGCTAATCTACAGTAGGAAGTGTGAGAAGAGAAACATGTCATTTACAAATTGCATAAGTTGACATTGGCTGCTGATGTTTATCAAGACTCTTTCAGAAAGTAAGATTCATCATTAATATACTTGAGAGTAAGTTCTTAGTATAAGAGATCTCACACCTTTGAAATAGATGTAAGAAACATTACTCTCATTTTACAAATAAAATCTATGCTATATACATGAGTTATTTTGTTTATGACCAATATGCATCTAAAAACTACCTGTGGCAAAAACGTGCTTTTTTCAGTATTGGGACAGGTGTTTCTTAGGCACTGGTTTAATGAGGTCTGCCAAGAAGGACAAGCAGAATGGCTTTGTCTTGAGATTGAAAAGTTGCTCAGTGATCTTAAAATACATTAATGACACTAAAATCATATATTTTCAAGAAGTGTATATATGAACTCTCCTCTGCTTTTACGGTAGCTGGTAGTGCAGACATTTTGGTGTAAAAAATAGCTTCTCAAGTTGAAAGTACTGAAAACAAAAATCTGGAAAAGAACATCAATTCCTTTATGTTAATAATCTTTTTAAAGTCAAATTCTTAAGGCCTCAGTGTTTCTACTTATGTCTCCTTTCCAACAAAATCTGTCTTCAACTGTATGTGTCCATTACTAATTGTTGACTTCTGCCTAACCAGTGAAATAGATGTAGTACTTCTTTTTAATCTGCTTAAATAGGCATAATTTTTGATGGACAAAATAGATTATGGTCTGTTATTCTTCTCTAGGCACTTGAACTTTATTAACAAATAAAAACATTTTTTTCTTTGGCAGCTTGCATAAATGGACTTGGGCTATTTAGTTTTTGGGAAGGATGTAGGGCTCTAATGAATTAGTTCACTGTCCACTGTAATGGAACCTTTCTTCAAGAAGAGGAGTAAGCCTCTTGCCAGCCATTCAGGATTCCCTGTTGTTCTGGTGGCAGAACAAGCATAACCCCTTGAGCGAAATGTAAGTGCTTCAGGATGATAGGAATTTACAGCATTAGAAAGCTGCCAAAAAGGCAACTTCTAGCTGAGTCTATGTTTGCCTAAATTCAGAAATTCGCGAAGTTCATAATTGTCTTTTTTCTTAATATGTTTCTATGCTTCCCATGGCATCGTTGTCATATGCCTGCGGTAATTTTTGCCTGCTGTTACCCGTGGTGACAGTAATGAGTCTGAAGTATTTGTAATTATCAAAAGACATGTGAGTGAGATTTTAACTGTAATTATTGGAGGAGGGAAATTCTTTAGCTTCAGGCAGGTGGGATAATGCTCCTGGATGCTGGATTTCTATTTTTCTTAGGGTCCCTTCTTTGGCCACTGACTTGGGAATGGTTAGCGACACAGTGTTTTTGAGTTCAAATCTTAAAAACTTCAGTATTTTTGGTATTTTGCTGTTGTTGGAGCTGTGTTATGAATAGAGCCGCGTGATGTATGGTGGCATCACAAAAGTCATCCAACTCTGATTAAACCAGTACCTCCCCTCTCCAAAATAAATTCTCTTCCTTTTTGGTGTTCAAGTGAGTTGGGCTAAGTGAATTCCACTTGCTGTACTGTAATTAAGTATGATTTATTTCCACTTCACCTCCACAGGGTGACAGGAGTTAGTACTGTGCTGAGGACAACTTATTTCTTTGAGATGGGAGCTTCTTGCTGGAAAGCAGGAGGTTAAACATGGCAAGATCCCATCTTCTTATACAAACAGGACTCCCAGGAAATAACAAAACTTGAGACAACTTATACTTTGGCATGAATGATGCAAAATGACCTAAATAAAACTAATGACATAAGCAAGCATGCTCTTCCAATCTAAGCAAAGCTGTTGAATTGCATTTTTCTGTCAAAAATGCAGTGGCATGACTTCAGAACATTATATAAATCACTACCTGTTTAAAGTCTTGAAGCTGCATATTTGAAGGCTGTCCCCTACAGAGCATTTAAACTGCACCTGCAAAACATGCACATATGTGAGTACTTACTTGCAGAAGCACAAGCAGAAGTTTGCATTCAAATGTACATCAGTAGTTGGAGTTAGTATATGAGTCTGCATATTTTACAGCCTGCAGTCATGTTTTATGTAGTCTTCGCCCCCATGTTACAAAAACCTAACAGGCTTATATGGAGCTTAGGCAGTGCCTGTTCCTAGGCAGCTATGATTGCTATTTTTTTTCAATTTTTTTGAATGTTTTTGATGAATGCATATGTCTCCTATGTTAGAAACTCCATGTCTCATTGTTCTTGTAGAAGATCTTTGTGTTCATCCAGTTTTGATGTGTATATTCAGAAAAGCACTGCAGTTGAACTCAAATTTGAAGGACTCATGCTTCAGCTGTTAATGGTCAAATTGTATCTTAAAATTCTTGTGCTGTGTTATCACACATTTATTAAAATACAACATCTTATAACTGTTTCTGCATTCAAATAGAATAAAAATAACAACAACAATAAAATAAAAGAAAATCCCAGAAAGTTTTTACCACATTCTGTTGTTCTCATGGCCAATGACCGTGTTGGAATACGCAAAACTCTATTGAAAAGCAAATTACTGAAATAACAAATAGCTAACGTTTGGTAGTCCAGAAGGCATTAACATTTTTAAAATAGCCCTGCTAAATATATCTCCCTCCAGAACTTGTGCACTCCACACTACAAGTCCATAAAGAGTGGTGGTTACCCACTTTGATATCAGTCTTACTTTTAACTTGGTACTCTTGAGGTTTTCTAATTGTGAGTATAATTTCTGTATTATGAGTTCAGTGTTTTCTTTTAATCCTGCCGTTTCATCCTTTTGTACCCATACACACAGCTTTTCATGTTTATATGTAAGCATGCAGTGGTTTGGGGCTTTTGTTTTGTTTCAGGAAAAACTTTGTAAAGCAAAATTTAGTTATATTGTGTTCAGAATTGAGGGACCGGTTCCTCTAGATATTCAGCTTTAAGAATTGCAGTCTGGAACAGAGAATAAACTTGTTCCAATCCACAACGTATACAGATAAAACAAAGTCAAGCGAGTTGTTTGCATTGCTATGGAGGAAGAACCTGTGGAGCAGGTAGTCCGTGATGATGCCCCTTGTGAAGAAACAGCTCTGAGCTGTTGCCAGTCCTCTGCACTGTTCTTAGGTTTGTGAATGCAAGTGCAGAAGCAGGAAGAGGTAGTGTTTTTATGGGGTGGAAAGCAAGAATTTGGTGAATACTAGATATACAATAGAAAGGCATATTGGGGAGGTGATTTGGGGTCGAAGGATCTGAAGATCTAGAAGATGCTTGGGAAAAAAAAAAAAAAAAACACAGTAGCTTGGGTCTACTTTTATATACACAGGAATGTGCTAACCGTTCTGGGTTGCACTTGTGTTACTTGCTGGTTGTGCTTACTAACAAAAGAAATGAAATCAGCCATGAGGTATGGCAGTAGCCTTTCAGGGCTTCGCTATAGCAGCGTGACTGTAGCCAAGCTGGCCAACTCCTAGGGAGATCCTAGCAGCTGGAAGTGACTAGAGTATAATGATTCCCATGCCCATGTTCCCGCTTAGGAAACAAGGGAATTAACACAGCTCCATGCATCCGAAGTTCCCTTTAAACCAAGAGATTTAATAAAAAAAGATTTAAACCCTTTGGTTCCATATGCTTTGCATTTTTACTGGTGCAAAGCTGTGCAAACAGGGCCATCAAACCTGTGCCATAAAAGCTAATGGCTGTGGGAAATGAGTCCCTTCTAATGATATAATCAGAGTAAATTGTCCTGTGTGTTTTTATTTGCAAGAGACAGAATAGGTTGGCTTCAGAAACCAAATAATCTTTGACTCATTGTTTGCAGGCAATGGATTGCGGCAACAAAATTTAACCATCTCCTGTAAAAGCAGGAAGCTTCATGGAAAGGAGAGGCTACAAGTAGAGTTGGACAAGAAACAAAAATTGCGTGTTGTGAAAACTTCCAAGGTCACATTGCTTGTTTTCATTCTATATTGTGACTTGGGAACAAAGTCAGTCTGGAGTAGTCAATAGCTATGTCTCCCACATTCAAGGTCATGTTTGAAGCTGCAGTTTGAATGTTGTGTTTGTGAGTCCTAACTGCTGCACCAGTAGCTAGTTTGGGCAGTACCTTCTCCAAAATGCTATGTGCAACTTTCTGATAGAAGAAAAAAAAATCTCATAATTGATACTTTACCCTTAAAAACTGGAGTTATTTGAATCTGAGGCTTCTGATCTCCAGTTTTTCCTTTAGAATGAAGTGCAATATTCATATAATTGAACTTTCCAGAGAGATGAAGCTAAGAAAGATATACATGTGGGTTCAGGGAGGTGTCAGGAGTGCCTCCCTGAAGCCTTGCATCATTCCTTGGTTATGGAAGTGTGCACATTCCTAACACTGCTGGGGATCTCCATTCCATGTGCCATTGCACTGCATCCAGCATCAGCGTTACGAATCCCAGCATCAGCAATAACGTACTTTTCTGTCCAAACTGTCCTAATGCTGTGTGGTCCAAGGTCTCCTCTTTTTCCTCTTCCCTCTTTGCCTTGTTCAGCAGACATCCAGCATCAGTTCTCTCAAGTGTTGTAGCTCAGAGCTCACACAATGTGCAAAAAAAAAAAAAAAAGTCACTGCATAGTCAAAGACATGAACTCTGCTGTACTGAGGCAGACTGCTGCATCACTTGACATTTTGATGACTTTTAAAATCATTTGTGTGGTTTTCGTTAATGCCCTTCAGGCTCATAGAGCAATGTGATCATATGGCAATGCAGAGCAATTGAGGAAACCCAGAACTATCAGTAGGATACTGGCAGAGTTAGGAATGGGAGCCCATACTGGTCATCAGGACTTGGTCATCAGTAGTGCTCTTCACTGCGTTTATCCGGACATATATATATACATCTTATTTATGTCTCATTTATCTCTCTCCTTTGTAACCACATCATGTATTTATCTTTTAGTATATTCTGCTTTCCTTTTAAGGAATGCTGTAACTCTTGGTTATTATTTCTTCTGAATGGCCTGTAGGAAAAGGATGCCTGGGGCGGGGTGTTTTTCTATTTGTCTGATTGATTGACTGACTAATGGAAAGGTGTTTTTACTGACTTGTTTACATGTTTACAGAAGTTTTTTCCAGGGCTCAGGATTTAATGGTGCCAATCGTCTTTCTCACCTTTCTTTTAAACACCTTCTTTTTCTTAGAGAATATACATCTCTTACATGCTCAGTTTTAGAATACTGCTGTTTCTCTTGCTTGTAAAAAATATTTTCAAATCAGTGTACAGTTTAGCTCCTATTTGAGTAGTGAACCTAATGTGGACAACCACTAATACAGCAGTGAAATTAACAAGTCTGTACTGTAAGAAACGGGAGAGGGAGGAAAGCAGAGAAGTTGTCTGGTAATTTTGTTCAAGTAATCTTAGGAATTTGTTCTGAGGCATAATAGATGCACAATTTTCAAATCGAAATCTCCTTTTTTGGACAAGGGAGAGGACCTGGAAGAGCTTATTCAGAGGTGTACCTTGTAACCCTCTTGGAAAAACAGGTGGTGACAAAGCATGTTTTTGAAGTATGCCGTTGTGCACAAGGGGTAAAGAGACTTTGCTTATTGCTTGCTTGGAAAAAGGGGGGAGAAAGCCCTAATTCCAGGATTAGGTTTTAGGATTGGCAGTGAAAGCACAGGCTCTCATTTTTTCCTTGTAATCTGAGCAAGTAAGTGTCAGACACAATAATCATGGAAAAAATTCCCCTTCTGTAACATTTTTACAATGCTTTTCATTGTATCTGCACATTCAGCCAAAGTGAATGGAGAAGCTGAGCGTTTGCTGGGACAGATTCTGGCTGTCCCCTCTGCAGGGATCGTGTTGTGCAGCCTCTGAAGGAAAGCAGAAAGGTGATGGCAGCTGCAGAATACTGCATGAGAGCTGCAGCTTTCTTCAGAAGCAATGCTACATGCACTTTGTCGAAGGCCACATTATCGGTGAAGAGGGACAGCCTGGCTAACTGCTGCTGCAGGACAAGATTGGATGCAGAATTTATGGGGAAAAAAACAACAAACCACCGTCGAGGCTACGTAATGTTGTATCTTGCCTTAAGTAGTGCACAGCAGTCTGAGGACCGTGATCAGGGAGTATAAGCTTCTAGTTATGTTTTGGCTTTTTGCTTTAAGATAGCAAAGGATGCACCCTCCAAAAACAGCACAAACGTGTACCAACAGCGAAGTCAATGTAAGTCCAAATTCCTGGCTGTACTTGAACAACGTGCTGTCTGTTTAAAAAAAAGCTGTTTAACATCCACTCTTCAACACTAGCGTGCATTATTATTATTCCATCTCTCAGATAAATACTCTGATCATGATAAAGTTATTTTCATAATAGGAAGGCAGGATATGATTATAACATACAGGATCTTCATCTAGCCTGGATCCCTCTTGTTACTGAAGGTTTAGGCTTGCCACACCTGTGCTCAGTAGCTGGAGCCCAGTTGTATTTTGTGGGGGAGGCTGGAAAAGTGCAGTTTAACCTGCAGCACTCATTTTTTATTACATGCATATGCCTGCGCAGTTCCCAGCACAAAATTTGGCCCTTGCTGAAAATACCTTTTGGCATACATCAGTTATAACGAAGCCAGTAGAAACTTGCCCTTAGCTTTGGCTGAACAGTAATGCAGCCTTGTCTGGACTCTGTTTTTGGTGAAGTGGCAGGAAAAATCTCGGTTCTTTGTTGAGCCAACTCATAAAAAAATGTTTCTTGCTCTAACATATGATTTTTAAAAGAAACTGAGAAGTTTATACTCAATCAGTTAAGGTTTTAGAGTACATTTATAACTAAATAATAAACATTTGGTGAATGAAAGCATGTCTGTAAATGTTACTGCTATAAGGGACTGTGTACTTAGGAACTACAGTAGTGATGTAGCCAGAATGTGTCTTGGGCATTAATAAACCTTCTTCAAGTTTCTCTCTATTCCAAAAAAATCAAATTCTTGAGCCAATGGTACCAAGCTTGTCAATTGCCAATGCGTGACTTCATGTTGCAAAAATGGAGCTCATGAGACCGGAGAGTTATCAGCAGAGAGATTTGCATCCAGCAATACTGTGTGTCTTGTTTGGTAAAGCGTTTCGTCTGCCATGATCACACTGAAAACCCAAACTGGATTTTAAGATCTCTTCTTATGCCGTAGCAGTTTAGAGAGACACAAAGGAAACCTTATATTTTACCAGCATGTATTAATAAGCTAAATCGGACCTCAAGTAGATTTGGTACCTAAGCTAACCATACCACAAAAAATCTGGGACAATTATTTTTCAACCAGTTTTCTGATGTATCTGGAAATACCATACTGTTGTTCCAGTCGTAGAAACTTTTTATTCTTTTTAGCACGTGTACATTATAGTAGGACATGAATGACTTTTACATGTTCAATAGCATTCAATTTTTGGAAATGTGAGAATTTGGGAGAGGACAATGCCTGTGTTATTTGGATGAGACTATATGTTTTAAGCAAGGAGAGGCTCAGAAACTATTGTAGGAAATGAATTAAGCCAAACTCGTTATTTGGTTTACTTTGGTTTACCCGTGTTGATGACCGGGAAGTAATTTATCTTATTCCATATCTTTTTTAGCTAGATCCAGAAGCCTCTCATTTTGTCCTGCCAACTATTTATTCTTATCAGAATAGCTCTGTCTTCTAAGGTGGATCATTGCTTGATTAGTAACCTCAAAGTTCGTGTCATCTCCTCACTGTTTTGCCTCATGGTGGTCTTTAGCCACCACTGTGCTGCAAATCAGCATTTCCAGTCTTTCCTTGTCACTTCTACTGCATCCATCATGTTACTTTCTCCTGTGTTGTCTTTCATCTTTGCTGTCTGTGGTATCCAGCTGAAGGTGGAAGGGATGTCTCGAAGCCAAGAACAGTTACATTCCTTATAGTTGTACTCCGTCAACAGCTTTTCATTCTGCGTATTTGTGCTTTCCCAGTTCTGGCCAGAAGTGGATCTGTGTTAAGCTCTGCAGCCCCATGCCTTCCTGTACCTACCTGGAATCCTCACTGTCCCTCCTCTCCCATGGTTTCTGGTAGCTCTTTCTGTGGCCCCCAACTCTGCTCTTTCTGACTCCAGCACATCAAGTGCAGTTGTCTTCTTCGTATACATGCAGAGAAGTTTTCCTGTGTCAGTGTCGAATGAGGTTGCTCTCATTTCCCATCCAAGCCAAACATGCTGTGTTTGTTTTTATAACAAAGAAACAAAAACCTTTGGGATTTTGCCTTGCTCTTTTCTCTCTCCTCAGCAACTCCTCCTTTATCTGTCCCTGCCCACCTCTTCCTTTAAGCACTTTTTCCTCTCTTCCATCACCTTCTCGGGCTGCTTTTCAGCTTGTTGTTCTGATCACATCTGTAACAACTTTCCTCCCTTTCATATACGTTTCTTTTCTTGCATTGACTACATTGCAAAAATTGTAAACAGCAGTTTATGTGAAATATAGGTCTGACCTTTGAAATCAATGCTAACCTGTTATCAGTATAATGCTGCAATTGTGCTGTATTAAAGCTTTTCTGTCTTGCAAATACTGATAATGGTATATATGCTGCTGATGCTAATAACTTGCAAGCTGTGATTAGTTCCTCGGATCACTTGTTATTCAGAGGGATCTACTAGCACTAGCTGTCCATGTGACAGAGGATCTCATCTTTGAATACATAGCTGAGATTGATCAAAGAAAGATCGAAAGATATTTTAGTAAATATATTCCTAATGATGCTTTTCTCTGTGAGAAGGTGCTCTCATTACTCCAAAAAGACAGGTGGTTTTCCTGTTAGTAGGCACAGCTTTCTGCAGTTGTTAGTGCAGAATTATTTCTTAAATCTGTGACACACTTAATATTGGATAAATTTGTATTAACTTCTGAAAAAAAAAATAAAAAAATCTGCCTCTTCTGGGAAACTATTCACTCCAGAAAATGCAGAGAGGGAATATTTATAGAAGGTGAGAAAATATTTTGGGTTCCATGCAGAGTGAATAATGAATAACTCAGTCAAGTGTAAATGACTTAAGAGGAAAATGTCTATGAAGAGATAAGCTACCTGGTAAATGTTTTCTGTTAGACAGTAAATCAGCAAGGTACATGCCAAAGATATACTTTCACTTCAAAATTATTCTAAATTGGGGTTTTAAAAATATGGCCTTGAGAATGGATTTTATTCCATCCATACATATAGTTCTAGACTGTAGATACCAAAAATGATCCAAGTATTCCCTCACCGGGCTGCCTTTGTTCTGTTTTACTTCTGTTTGGATACGTTGTCATCATGCTAATCTGGTGAAGTAATTTTTGAAATCTTGGTTTAAAATTAGGTATTTTACAATTCCCACATACCTTCATAAATCATGAATGTTTGGTTTTGTATTTCATTGCAGCGGAAAACAGATGTGCCACTTCAAATGCAGTAACATGTACAAAGTGTCTTGCTTTGGGTCCAGAGTGTGGATGGTGTGCTCAAGAGGTATGGCATTTTTCTTATTTATTTTTGACTTTAAATTTTAGCTGCCTCTGATCTTTATAAAGATAAAAGACTTCTAAACTGTTAAAATTACAGTGAGAAATAGCAGGAAAATCTTTAAATGACCTCTGGAGACAGCACCTGAGAAATCATGTGAAATATATTTAGTTTCCAAAGGAGAAAATGCAATCTTTTATTTGGAAAATGGCAGTAATTTTAAATAAAGTGAGAACTTTCTAATGTGTTCCATCTGCTTTGTAGATGGGTTTGGCAGATTTATAGTAACTTTGAGAGTTCAACAGTTTTTGGCTTCAAAAGTAAAATTACTTATCAGTAATTTGTATTAAGGCCTTATTATATATCAGAGTAAGTCTATATATATGCCTATTGCATTTAGCAATAGCTAGCAATAGTGGAGTTAACTTTGACTTTACCGTATTTTATGTCCCCTGTCACAAATGGAAAAAATGATACTTGTCTGTTTTGACACTTGAAACTATCAGTTCTGAGACTCGTCACAGAAGACAGATCTCAGATAGGAAGAATTGTTCTGAAATTATTATTTCCTTGACAACTGTAAAAATATGTTTTTTTTCTGGATTTCTTTAAGAGAGAAAAACAGATGATTATGTGATTTCAAGTAATAAGGATGGACCATTTTAATTACTTCAGAGGAGCAAGGTTTTTAAGAATATCGCTGGCACTTGCAAGTTTATATGGTCTTGAAGGTCACATGCTAATTCGCTCAGGTAGCTTTCCAATCAGCATAGAAGGTAGATAAATTCCTAGGGCATACATGGAAGAGATAAGGAGCATAAGGCACTGGCATTAGTTTATCAGAAATACTGTGTCTTGGAACGATTAACCTTGGCTGATGCAAGTGTAAGTCATGTGAGGATTAATGGAGGCAAGGAGAACTCGTCCAAGAGCTGTTTCAGGCACGTGCCATATACATGGCACCATGGATTACAATGTGGAGTGGTCCATTACTGTGACCTGATATTCTCTTTTAGCAGAGGACACAGTTTTACCCTGCAATATCTGTGTTTGTCACAGAACAGTGCTTCTTAGCATTCCAGTGCTATGGAGCTGTAGGAGGGTTCCTTCTAACCAGATGCCCAGATTTGACGTGGTTTGACTTCTGATATGCTTCTCTTGCCTTGCTTCCCGTGTCAATCCTGAGAGCCGTTCATCAAAGGCAGGGGTTTGTCAAACCCTCTTGTACCATGCTTTGATAGCCCACTCACCTACACGCTGTACGTGTTTGTGGAGTGGTAAAACTCATATTATTTCAGATAGAAATTTCCCAGAGTAAAGTTACAGGACCAATTTTCAGCTTAGCGTGGTTGCTTCACCTAACTATGTTTTTAGTAATAAAAGCAGCCATGAAAAACACTTGAAATGCTTTGATTTTATACCCCCACATGGTGAACTTCAGAACATATCTGTCAATCACCAATGATAACAGTGAGAGTAGATAAATTCTTTTTATATTTTAAAATCTACCTCTCTGAAATTTATATAAATCAAAAAGATTGTATAAATAGCAGTAACCTAAAAAAAAAAAAAAATCTTTGTTGTCTAAATAAGATTGTGAAAAAACAGTACCTGAGGTAAACTACAAAAATGAGTAGGAACTTAGAAAACAAGATACATGACTTACAAGTCTCATTCTTCAGGGGCTTTCTCTGGTCTTTTCAGGATCTGGATGATGATTTATTCTCTAATACACAGTTGGCTCTGTGCACTTTTTGATTGTTTATTTTCCCCATCTGCCTCTGAAATATCAGAGATTGTCCATTGTTTGGTCTCCAGCTGTGGCTGAGACAGATCAATGCTTTGAAAGAGTACAAAGGATCTTGTCAAGCCTTTTTTGTCACTTGCATGATCAGGATCATGCTAATCATAGATTTGTTGTCAGGAATTTCGCACTGTATCGTGTTGCCACAGTCTTGGCAACTTTGCCCTTTCACTACAAGAAAGGACATGCTGCTTCTGACACCGTTCTACTACTAACCATTTTTCTGTTGTTACCGAGGCTTTTTTCATGTTGGTGGCATCTTAAACTCTCCAGTCCGGTAGAATTTAGCTTTCTCTTTCTGAGGATTGAAATGATGTAGTCCAGCTGGTCTTCGGCTTTTGTGCAGGCTATGGGTTAAATCTTAAACATCCGTGGCAGACAAATGCAGGTTAGGTAAACCTAAATCTGACTTTTGCTTCTACTTTTTAATACTAGCCTAAGATTACTGTTGGATTCCTCTGAAAACCAACATGTTTAGAAATTATGTGAATGACATTTTCTTGGTAGAACTAATTCATAGCATAGCACAGAACATTTTTAGTGACATAGTGACAGTACATAGTTTCCTTTTTCTCCAAAGGCATCTTGTTCTGGTTGTGCAAGATCCTCTTTCTCACACACAGAAGTTTTGTTCTTTGTAGAAAAATAGTCAATGTAGCAATTAGGTTAATATCTAAGTTAAATATTTTGCCATTGCACTTACTTAAAACATATGGCTTATATGAACTAGTTCTACAATTTATGCAATTATAGTAGCATATTTTATTGTTTCAAATACTATTATTTTGTTTTTCTCTTTCCTTTGAAGATACTACTGTTATTTTTTTCAGTTCAGGTTGCTATGTTGTTTTGGTCTTTTATAAAACAGGATTTCATGGCCGATGCAACACAGAAGGGACGCTGTGACACTGTTTCCAACTTAATGAAAAGAGGCTGCCAATCAGATTTTGTAGAAAATCCCACAGTTCGTGTAACAATACCCAGCGATCAAGAAACAAATACACAAGTGACACCAGGAAAAGTTTCAGTCCAACTGCGTCCAGGTTGGGTTATATCTAACATATGGATATTATAATACAATAATATTTAAGTACAGATATTTTGTTAAGAAACAGCTGGAATCATTATTTTGAAGAATGATGCTGCAACATTGCATTGTAGGACTGTGATGGTGTTACTCCCGTATTCAAGTATGGTCTTAAGCAAGAAGTCTTTCTGTCAAACATAGCTGAAGGTCAGAATAATGCAAGTAGCAAGTGGAAAAGGGATTTTAGGTAGTCTTTTCTGTTTTCTCTTGTGATTTCTTGATTATTTTTCCTTTCAAAATAATTTTCCCTTATATGTGTATAACATGTATTCCTTACTGTAAGTATATTGGGCTAAAATTTCTAATTCCTATATTCATCATTTGATAAGCTTCTTAATAATTTGGTTACTTTTAAGTGCAATGACTAGACAACTGTGAAGGCACCACAGCTAATATGAAAGAAAGGGCTGGATTCATAAAAAAGACTTAGGTATTCAGTGCCTAACATGAGACACCTGGCCCTAACAGAATCTACATCTCTTTATCGATCTGAGGGATTTTTAATATACCTCAATTTACCCTCTACTGAAGTGATCAATTGCTGGTAGAAAAACATTATGTGAATAAGAAATGTGTGAAGTACTGTAATATCTCACTGATCTTCACTGTATCTCTCTTTGTATAAAAGTAATTTTCTGTCAATTACGAGGAAGAAGAAAGGAACTGCAGGAGTGTGAAGTGCAAAGGAAATCTAGTTTACCATCTTTACAATAAAACTGAAAAAGCAGCATCACCCTTCCTCTCCTTTCCCTACTCTCCTTTCAAAGAAGTGACTGATGGTCTGCTTTATACTGAGAAATGGTCTCAGGAACTGAGATAGCTTTAGAAAAGTCTGTAATTGCATTTATTTATGAAGGCTTTTACACTTACTGGATTCATAGAAAATACTTCACTTTCTAAACGTTGGCTTAATGAACCATTTTCCCAGTACTGAAATTAAGTTTGGGGTTCCATATTCTTTGCTGAAGCTTTTGCTTGAAGATGGAAGACTGAAATTCCTAGAACTACAGAAGAGTAACTTCTATTATATAGACATTCTGCCTGTATTTTGATCCACAAGGAAATACACAGATATACAGCTATAGTGGGGCAAGCATAAATTTGACACAGTGCCATCATGCAGACCAAAGATGTTTTTGTTTTGATTCCATTTTTTTCATCACTCTACATGAATCCCAGCTGTCATGATTTACCTGGGAGAAAATACAGGCTCCACTCTCTGTATGCAAAATAGATACCTGTAAGGTTATTTACTACTACTACTACTCCTACTACTCCTTCTAATAATAATAATAAATTTACATTGGCAAAGAGGAAACATAAGTTATAGCATGCTGAAATTCTATTTTCTTAAAGTGAGACCTGATGCAGACAAATCCAGAAAAATTCAGGTGGATTATGTTCAAAGAACATTGGAAGCAAAAATATTTTTAGTTAGCCTATTTGAAAAGTACTTTGCACGTTTAACATTTTTGAGTCAGATCTGTGATATAATTTGACACAGTTCACTTACACGTACTTTCATTACGCTATCTAGCAATGTCATATGCACTAGTTAATGGCATAAACAAGTCACATTTCAGGTTTTTTTTTTAGTAAATCTATTTCAGAATGTGTTAAGATAGCTTTTATAGAACAGCTGCATAATTTTTCTGTAGTGTATCATTTCCTCCTGTCCTTTGCTGTGTCTTCATTGCGTCACTCATCATGCAAAGGTCCTATTCTTTTATTTCTTCTTGAAGATAGCTGACACTTCTGTTGTCATTAAATAATGAATATTTTGAAGTCATTGCATTGAAGTCATACCTCCACTGCCTGTACTCCAGTCCCATTACTCTCTGCTGGCATTGCAGAATCACAGAATAGTCGCACAAAATCACAGAAAATAGATGAGGAACAATGTAGGTACTATCTTTTAGGGGCTTCCAAGGCCTCAACATTTTTATTACATCTGTGATGCAGTTCTGCAGGAAAGACAGACATTTATTATCTTAAGATAAAAAGAGAGGTCAGTTTTTACTATTTTTTAACATTAAAACCTTTTTGTTTGTTTTTATTTTGATTCTACGGAGTATTCTCTTCAAATCCTTGGAACTGAATTGGTATAAGCTTGATGCCTAACTTACCTGAGTTTTTCAGGCTGTGCTCACTTTATGAAACGTGTAGTTTCAGATACATGTGACAGACTGTTTCCAGGATATGCTAATATACTTCCAAGTATCAGCCTTGAAGTGACTGGCCACAATTTGTATGCAAATCTGTGTCCTTTTTGAGTCGTAACTGCTTTTTGGTACCGTGCCAAAGGGATTGCATAACCCAGAGTTTAAAAGAAAATGGGGAGAAGTCACATTTTCACAAAATACTCCTGTGAGAAAAGAAATGCAAGATGTTCTACAAAGAACTCCTTTATGGCTTGTTTTTGAGCTATACTTCAAGGTTTGATTTACTCTTGGGAGGTTTTCTTGTTTGTTTGTTCATTTTTCTGTTTGCTGACACAAAGAACTTTGTGCTGAGGTTGCTGCAAAAATGATACATTTTTAAGAGTGTACATTCAAAAATAGCAAAGTAAGTAAACTTATTATTTTCCTTTGAATCAGGAAGTGAAGCAAACTTTATATTAAAAGTTCATCCTCTGGAGAAGTATCCTGTGGACCTTTACTATTTAGTTGATGTCTCAGCTTCTATGCACAACAATATAGAGAAACTAAATTCCGTTGGATTTGCTTTATCTAAAAAGATGGCGAATATTTCTCTTGATTTTCGACTTGGATTTGGATCCTATGTGGATAAAACTGTGTCACCCTATATTAGCATTCACCCAGGTAGAATCCATAACCAATGCAGGTATGTAATCTTTCTATATTTACTGTAGAACTGATAAATGATTTAATTACACAAATATGCATTATGAATATGTATTTTAAAAGCTCTTTAGAATCTGTCTGTATTCCATTTTGCCTTGCTTCTCCAGCAAAGTTCCTAAGAAAATGCTGAGAATCATTATACAATGATTACTTCTGAAATATCTGGTGATTTTTTAAAAGTTTGTTGTATCAAAAAAAAAAGTGCAATTTTTTTTTGTTTGTAAAAAGGAGCCAAACAACATCTTTTTAGTCTATTTGAATATGTTTTGTGTTTAATTTTATAGCCAACTGTTGTTTTCTTGGTGAGTTTGGATGTATGTTGCCTAGATTCATTACAGAGGTTTGTACTTTCTGACCTAGGACTTGACTTCTCCTGTATGGTCCTGCATTCATTAGCTCTCTTTTGAAAATGTCTACTTTAGTCAATGTGATGCAGTTTCTTTCTTTTAGCTCATTTAATGAACAAAACCAATCCTGTTATCCAATTCCACAGTAGTAATGTGAACTAATTTCCATGATAAATGAGAAAGGTGTTCTGGCTTGAATTTCTTTTCTCAGGCATTCAACCTTTTATACCTGCCATTCAACACTTATCTAAGTGAGGGCTCACTTTGGAAACACTCTAGAGGCCAAGATTATTCACACCAAATTAAAATCTGTATAAACCATAATACTTGGAAAAGTACATATTAACTGCTGACATCTTTTTGCTTGTTTTATCTTTCCCAGGAAGATGTGATTCATGGTTCTATGAAGTCTATGAACTTCTTTTTTTATTTTGATGATTTTTGTATTGGACATTAGTAGTGGAAATTCTTGGAGAGATATAAATGTCTATGTCTTAAAGTAGTCCTCTAGACTGTTTATTATGGTCAGTGGAAATCAATTATTGCTTCTAGGACATGATTCATTTCCCCTAAAAGTAGACAACTGCAGATGTATTACACCTTACAGTGCCAGTTTCTCTTCATTGACTGTAAACTGAATCAGAGTAGGGTATGTTGTAGTCTGGATGACCACATTGTATGCAACAGAACGTAAGTGAGATGAAACTTGCTCAGCATCTCAGAATCAGATAAGCACTTCTGTTTGTGCTGTAAATTCCATTGCCATACATGGGTCCCAGAGCAATGACCTGTAAAAATGCTATGGCATTAGCTTATTGATGTCAAACTTAATCCTTTCTCCCCTTATATATCATTTCAAAAAGTATAATTTAGAACTGAGATGATACTGAAAATGGAATTTCCTCATCCAAGCAGTGAGATAACTGTCACAAGCTTTAGGTAACTGTCACTCAACATTAGTTTTATGCACATTTACTCACTAATAGTGGATATAGAAACTTAAATTTAATTTCAGTGTTTATCATCTAGCCTTTGTATCAAGCTGTTAAAGAATCTTAACATTGTGGTGTAGTAGTCTTTCATCCACAGATGTTCCACGAGATGATACCATCTCTCATGTTGTGTTTCTTCTCATTATGTAGAGAAATACTACATAGGTACTATATTAATTACATTGTATTGTATACATTTACATAAAATACTAAAAAAAATCTGTTGTTCATTTTAAATTAGAGCAAGTTCGAACTGAACTTAATCTCATGTGGAGTTATTTTTCTTTAATCATTTCTTTTACCATCCATATATACATTTTCACCAGTAACAAGATTTTATGTGGATTGATAGGGAATATTTACATCTCTTTCAAATGGAAAATGTAGAGGACTGTGTTAGACTTTTTTCTAAATCTTATTTTGTTTTGTTTTTGTTTTTGTACAGTGATTATAATTTAGATTGTATGCCGCCTCATGGTTATATTCACGTTCTATCCCTGACTGACAATATAGCAGAATTCAGAAATGCAGTGAATAAACAAAAAATTTCTGGGAATATTGATACACCCGAAGGAGGGTTTGATGCGATGCTCCAAGCAGCTGTGTGCCAGGTAAGGAGCGTATCAACAAAAGACCAAATGGCAGTTCAGAGAAGTGTGTGTATATGTATATAATATATATATATATACATATATATACAGGTACAACTATGCTCAGTGTTCCTGAATTCAGACTGTCAGTTCTAGGCTTGCAAATAGTAAGACTCTTCCTCCTTCGTCATTATTTCCCTTTTTTCCAGTTGAAACTGAAAAAGGATAACATAAGGAAATGTTTTTCAGTATTACCTAATGATGTTCTTTAAGTATGGCTTTAACCAGTCTAGCCAGCATAGGATGGGCAGTGAAAGCAACTGCTTCTTGCTTGAACAGATGCATGAATTACTTTCAGTCAATTACAAAATCAGTGTCAAAAATCGTTGAGGACCTCCTTTAGTTCCCAGTTAAAGATGTACCATTTGGCATTTCTTCTTAAGAATGTATCTGAAAACTGAAGAATCAGTTATACTTCTTGTATAGATACAAAGAACAAATGCACTTCAGCATTATCTCAGCTTTTGATGAGTTAATACTTGACAAAATGCAAATCAACTAAAAATTAATTAAAATTTTCTGTATTAACAGAATTGCATCACCGTGTCTTACATGCAGAAAGGGATCAAAAAGATCTGCATTAGTGGTTTCCAAGATTTAAGACTATAAATAACAGTAATTTTTTTGCACTTAAAGGCTTTTTTGCTTGTTATCTTCCTTGTATGCCTAGTAGTACAATAGAAATTTTGAAAGTTGACTGATTTGGGGGTTTACTAGTGGTCTATAACTCTTTCTGGTCCTCTTACAGAAAGTAATTCAACTCCTGTCCAAATCACAGGCTTTTGGTGTGGTTCTTGTCTCTTCAGATGATGTCAGAGTAATTATTTTATTTTAGTGATTTTCACATTCTCTTTTGGAACAGTAGAAGGAGTCAAGGCCAAAAAGGAATGCAAACTGTGCTAAAAATGAATAGTTTGGCTCCAATGTTATTTTCAGATTTTGATGAGATGTAACACAGGTAAATAAAAGCCACTCTTCATGGAAACTGTGATCACAGCTGTTAAAAAATTATTCTGAAGCTGTGGAAAAAAATATTTAAAATTCAGTGTTTCTCACTGGATACATTCCACATTTAGGACATGTGAGTTTTAGAGTAATCTATGCTTCCAAAAACAATAGAACAAAAACGTTCATGAGAATGGAGAGGCTTTCGTGCTGATTGAATTGTGAACAAAATGGATGAGAACAATGTACAATTCATAACTACTATAATGAACTGTAATTTATATTAATGCGTGCTCCTTTTGCCCACAAAGGAACTTTATAACTTGCTCCAACTTGCTGTAACCCACACATCCCTGTTGCATGCAGTATCAGGTTAGTACATGGAGCAACTTTGAAATTTTGGTTGCTGTGATGTATGAACGTAGGAGTCTTGAACTGACAAAGTGAAGTGATGGAGTCTTAGGAGCAAGGAGGTTCTGTGCTGCTGGAGGAAAAATTGGGATTTTTTAAGATATGATTTGTTTATAAAAACAATTTAATACCTTTGTTTAGGGGAATGCTGTCTAGGATTTTCTGAGTGAGGCTGGTGCCTGCATGTAAGTTGTAAGCTTAATAATAATAAGTGTAATAATAATAAGTGTAAGCTGCACTTATTATCCCTATTGTTATTAGGTACTCATTCCCTGTTCAGAGCTAGCAAGGAAAAAGTGTGAGAAGGGAGCTAAATCACTCCGTGCAAAGCAAAGAAAGGAAAGAGAGAATAAATCTTGAACCCTGGCTGAATGCACGGACTGTGTTGCAGATAGGTTTCACATGAGATGGATGATACCTGGCAGTGTTATGGGAAGTGACAGAGACAAGAGAGTCGTAGGAAGGAGGAGCAAGGAAGGAGGAAAAGGGAGGAAAAAATTGAATTAGTGAAAAAGGAGACGAAATAATAGAGAGGGAGGATGAAGAAGCATATAAAGTGATTCGTGTCTGCCTCTCCAAAATTTGATTTAAAGCAGACATTATTCCTTGCAGAAAAATAAATGTTCTGGAAAAATAAAAACTGGCACCCAACCCAGACACAAGCTTGCCCTGCTACAACCTTCACATCACTGAATTCCTAAAGCACATTAAATTCACCTTTGCAGATGCTGCTTTGCTAGTAATCCCTTGGGATATTGATATTTGTTGTATTTTGGTGCATAGTGAAGATTTTCTCAATTTGCAGGTGCATGAAGACACACAAGCTATGTGTTTAGTGATTGGATGATCATATGAAAAAGTCCTTTCTGGAAAGCAGTGTAGGAAAAGGAAATTAGAGAATGACTAGAATATCAAGTAAATAAACAGAAAGTAAAAATAGAAGAGGGCACCAAGTAACGATACCAATTAATGCATATTTGTTGGTTGTAATGCTTTTGGGATCCCAGAGAATTATATGGTTGTTATGCATATGCATTTGTATGTAATAACAATATGACAGCTGTTACTGAAGCCCACTATATAATGCATAGCTTGTTTATATTTTGAGGAATCTTTCAAAAAGGAAAGCAAGTGGTAAGTGGATCTCTGACTCCCAGAAATAGTTTTCAGACATAGGATGTGAAGAATCTTTCCACACAAAAGCAGAATGAATGCTTTAAATATCCTGGTTTAAACTCAGCGCTGCTAAGTATTGTAATACCGGGAAGTAGACTTCTACATTCATTTTTCATTTTGTTATTTATTATTTTAGAAAGTAGGTAAGTATCACTTTTTTAAGTTCAATTTTGTTTTCTTTTCAGAGCCACATTGGGTGGCGCAAAGAAGCCAAGCGACTACTTCTTGTGATGACAGATCAGACTTCCCACCTGGCCCTTGATAGTAAATTAGCGGGGATCGTAATTCCCCATGATGGAAACTGTCATTTGAAAGATAATGTGTACGTCAAAGCTACGAGTATGGTAAGGTATATGTCATACATTCTGCCTTCAGGGAAGTGGTGTAAATGAGGTTTTTGGATCAGTGCAAAGCATTGCTTTTAATTCAACTATTAGAATAATATTTTCCCAGGTAGGCAAGATGTAAAATAAAGAATACATCACATGGAAATATTGACATCCTTTGTATCTGGGATGAAGTATTGTTCAGTCTGAGTCAACAGTACAGAGCAGAGAAGAATATTTTACTGTTGGTTTAATGTTTTTTTGTTGTTGTTTTTGTTTTTTATTACCATCTCATTAGAATGGCACACATTTTCTATAAAATATAAATAGGAAGTTTCTGTGATATTTTGCAGGAGAAGAAGCAGGTACAAATTGCATGTTTGTGCTAATAAGACAAAGGTAGTGGTCATGCTTTATGGTCAGAAGGTTCGTAGTTGCATTGATTGAGCAAGCTTTGTAAGAGTGAAACTGAAGATGTACAGCACCAATGAACTAGTCCAACCTAGATGGACTAGAAAATATTTTGGTGACACAAAGCTTTGCTGTGTTAATGTAGCATTAAATACATCTGAATCTCACAGTATAAAACCATGTGTGGTAATACATACCTGTGTAAAAAGTTGCTTCAAATTCACTGTAACAAAACAATAAGACTTCAGCAGATATTTTTAGCTTTCAAAAAGATTTCTTCAAGTATAAAAGAGCTATAGAGATACAAGAATTTTTTCTCTAAGATTTATACTATTTAATTGCACTGTTTTATGAATGTAATTCATTCATTTAAGAAATGTGAATCATTTGAATCATTGCTTAATTGTTATGTATGCATCAGAAAATGGAAATATGAACTGTGGTACAGAGCACATCAGGGTTTTCTTCTCGGTGCTCACTGCACTTAGCTGAAGCATCCAGCCTGCATTCCTGGCCAGGAGATCAGTGAGGGCTCAGTGCAGGCCAGGCTAGCCCTGAATTTAGTCCCAGTGCAGGGTGTTTACCGGGAGGCAGCAGGAGGCGGCGGCCGTATGGTGTGCGTTCGTGAAACGCGGGAGGTTTCCAGGAATAGGTGGGTGTTTGGGACCTCGCTGAACGGAGGAAGCAACTAAGCGTGTGCTGGCAGGAAGGCTGTCTGGATTTCCGATTATCTGATGTTCTTGCATTAATGCACTCCCTCTGTCACCTTTTGGATATTCCCTCACTGATGTCAGGATTATTTATTTCCCTCTTGCTAGTCTGTTCAGTTTCATTGTTTTTACAGTGTCCCTGGGATAAAAACAACCCCTTCCCTTATTCTGCTCAAAGCAAAGAATCCAGAAACTTTCCTTCCCAAAAGGAGAGCATACTTATTTGTTATGACGTCCCTATCTCTACTTTTTATTCACTTTATTACACAAGTGCTATAGATAAAAATCTTTCCGTGGGATTCAGGATTTCTTTGGTAATAAAGATATTTTCAGTTTCAAAAAAAAAAGAAAAAAAAAAAGAAAAAAAATCTATCCAACTTGGCAAATTAACTTCTTTGTAGTCTGGAAAACCTCACCAATATAAAATACAGACAAAATTAATTAATCTCTGTCAATGACAGATTGATGGCTGACTGAAGAAAGGGTTTTAAATGATTTTCTGAATTCTGGGCTGAACAATCATGATTTTATTGTCCCATATAGAGTAAGAAATCTCTATGATTTTTGGTCCTATTGATGCTTTCTGTGAAATTAGGTTGTCTTTCTTTTGCCACCCATATGAAATGACCTTGAAAGACACCTAGACTGGCACATTTTGACCCATGGCTTCTGGCCCATATATTTTTTCAACCACTGGCTAATTCTTGCATGCCCACGTATAAGGTTTAGTGACAGGAGAGGTCTAGAATGGAAATCTTTCTCAGTGTCAGATATTTTCTGGAATAGATTTGAGATGATAACACACAATAGTGTCTATAAGGGCAGGTAGTTTCTTGCCTTTTTTTTCTTCTCACTAGTATAATAGTACTAGCCTATAATAGTATATGTTATTTTAGTCATATTCTCATTAGCCAGAGATCCATAAAGAAACAGGAAGAAACTTCAAATGAACAAGTAAAACCAGAAAAAGAAAATCTCTGTAACTAATATTTAAATGAGATGTCATGAAAGGTTGTCAAAAAAAAATGTAAAGAAGAAACATGGTTTTACTTTTTTTTTTTCCTTCTCAGTGCAATTATGATATGAAATGTTAATTTTAAGAGTCATCTGTAATAACATTGTGCTCCTGCTTTCATTCTTAGTGCCTGGTAGTCTAGAGAAGACTGAATTCTGGCATACTATATTTTATTCTTGTTGCAGTTAAGAGGACTTTGCTTTATTTATTTGCAAAAAAATAATCTTTCCAGTTATTAATTTTTCTGCCTCTTTCTAACTTTTGTTAAGTAGTCATGCAGAGGTCAGAAAAAGTATAAGACAAGAAAGAAATCTAGTCCATTTTAATTAGATGTGTGCTTGGTTCACTCTCTTTCTGAAATACTTAATGTCTGTATCAGTTATCTTCTAGACTTAATACAGTAGGTTAAAATAATAAAATGAATGATGGAACTGGAACAAGAAGGAAGATCTAAAATGAGAATACATTCTCCTAAGCAGTAGTGGGAGTAGATAAGATAAAAATGCATAGAGTACACCAAGGTTTTTACAGCAAGCAAAATGAGGCTCCTTGAGTGACCAACAGTCCATTATGTCGTCTCCTTACACGCTTTAAATGAAAAAGATAGTATGGTTCTGCTGATGCATTAAAAAAAAAAAAAAATCTAATAAGAAGGAAATTTTTCTTTCTAATCTGAAGTGAGAATATAATGTACTGTTAACCAAACTGGACACGGTAATGAGTTAGAGCTAAGAAATAGATGGGAGCCCAGTTTTACTTGTAAGCATGCTGTGTGATTTGGGGATCCAGTCCCTACAATCTTCGCATGTCTATGCATATCATCTCTTGACTTCAGTAAACTCCATCTGAATAAGCTTTTGTTTCATCAGGGGTTGGAAACCCATTTCTGATGCCACTGATCTCAAACTTTTGCCATTAGTTGCAGACGTTGAAGGTTCACTTTGCTGACATTTGGACATGTCTAGTGTCATATGGTAACCAGCAGACTGATTCGTTTGAGCACCCTCTCACGATTCCTCACCACTGCCCCATGGTGCAGGAGATGTTTGTAGAACATCTGGCTTTACTAGGACATGTCCTGGGACCACTTGGTGCATTTGTGATCTGCCAGCCTGGTGCATGTGGCGTGTAGGCTTGTGCAGGACAATGGAGGCCCAACCCCTGTGGTCTGTGGTCATGGAGAGAGGGAAAAGGCCTTAATGCTGTGTTGTGAAATTGGCAATGCGGCCACTGCTGCTGCACTTCACCTGTAAGTGTGCTGTGTACCAGTATTTATGCTCCCTGGACCCTCATGTATGACATGCTCCGCAGCTGCAGCTGTAAGAAGGCCTGTTTATTGCTGTATTGCTTAACAATCGTTACTTATCTTAAAGAATATAATCTCTTATCAAGAATAAGTAAGTTGAGATCCTTGCTAAGATCAAACTGCAGCAAGGAATTCCTTTGTTCTTTCTATACAAGGCTATTTACAGTAGTGCAATGTGGTGGAAAATGGATTTTACCCCCTTGCATAACTTTGTCTCTGCTGTCCTGGCTTTCAAATTACTGTTAGGATAGCAGTTGACTTGCAGGGTGCCTTGAATAACAAGTGGCACTCCAAGGAGTAATGAATTGTGCATGAAAACAGGGAGAATGTGTTTGTGTAGGAGAGAGGGAGAGAGAGAGAGAGAATAAGGGACAGATGATGAAAAATGTCAGGAAGAGAAAGACAGCAGAAATAGGTGGGGGAAGGACATTGAAAAACCTGACGTATGTCTATTGCTCTCCTGAGGAAAACTCGGGGAGGGTAAACACAGGCAACTTCCCTATGTTTAGTCATGAATTTTAAATGTTGAAATTATTTCTTAGGAAGCATTCACAGACACATATATGGTAAATCAGCAGTGACTTTCAGATACAGTTTGTTTTAGAGTACTGGAACTGGAGGAATGCCACGCAGCACAGATGTGCAGAGCCCACTGGGACCACACAAACACCTCTGTGCTTCCCCATTTCTTGGATGAAGGGATAGCCACACACCTCTTGTTCCCAAATCCATGTCAGATCTTTCAACAAGAAGTATAGGAGGGCAGGTCACAGCACAGGACATGCCATAATAGTCACTTCACCAAGTAGAACAATGTCAACACGGGGGAGAGATGTGAAACTCATGAAACCTTCAGGCACAGGCATGGTTCAGAAACTGTAGCAGGCCATTGTAGTGATGGCTGGGGGCATCACTCCTAAGGCAAGTCTTGGAGAAAGGTGTCAGCTGTAAGATATGTACAGGATATTGATGTTGCTAGAACCTGACCCATTTAGCTGATGTGTCTGATTCCTGATGCCAAAACACGTTTCTGAGAAACAAACTTAATGACTCACCTTGCAACTCCCAAAAGCACACCTCATCTGATGTCATTCTTCCTCCCTGACTTTTGCGCAAGAACCCGCCTGTTGTTCTCAGGAATCCTGTTGTTCTTCCAGACAGACCATGGACAACACCGTATCCAGCTGCTGTTTCATGAGCATCAGACTCAAACCAGCAAAATGGTGCTGTGTGAAGAGTCCAGTTAGTCCTCCCAGTGTGCAGCACCACTGCCTAGCTGACAACAGAGAAGCCTGTCACAGCCGACTTGATGTGCTGGTGATTTGTTTTTTTCTGTCACGGTCTGCATTTGGTCAGTCCCACCTTCTTTTGGATGTAGGCCCAGTATTCCTTTGTACATTTAGAAATAAGGATTGGAGTAGCTTTGGGGTCCTGTATTGTGTTATGTATAAAATGTAAGGTTTTCCCCTACTAAACCTCATTTTTTTCTGTTGTATTTTGCAGGAGCATCCATCTCTTGGGCAGCTGTCTGAAAAATTGATTGACAATAACATCAATGTTATTTTTGCAGTTCAAGGAAGCCAGTTCCATTGGTATAAAGTAGGTTAGAAATCAAATTATTTTTCCAAATTTGAAAACACAGTATTTATATTAAATATTAAAACTGTGCATAAACTACTGTATTTTTCACAGGATCTGTTACCTCTGTTGCCTGGTACTGTTGCAAGACAAATAGAATCACAAGCAGCAAATCTCAATGATTTGGTGGTAGAAGCCTATCAGGTATGATCAGAATGACATTGTTGGATGCTGTATTTGTACAGGATTTTTTCACCTTTTATAGGCTAGAGCTTAAAGTTGGAATTTCCAGGATGTTGGCTCCTATCTGAAGTCCACCAGGATAGGTTTCCTAATTTTCTGAATGTCCAGGTTAGTGGTGGGTGATACTGTCCCACAATAGCCATTCAAATCTCGAAGGCTGTTGGGGTCTCAAAGCCAAGAGCTGGCACTTTTTCTTTACTAAGGATGCTCCTTAATATGATGTTTGATTCTTTGCACCTCTTGCCATGCTACTTCAAAAGAAAAGTCGGTCTCATTTGTATTTTGGAATCTCAGATCTTTAGTTATAAACCTGACGCTACTATCTGGGCATCATATAAATTCAGAACAAAAAGATGCTGCAGTATGTAGAGGGTTTTACAGCATGAATTCCTAGCAAATGGACAACAGGTGGGAATTTACAAGGATGCACTTTGACAACAGGGTATTTTGGGTATTGTGGAAAGCAGCATTTACTTTGCACAAAGCAGTGTGATGACTCAGGGTTTTAAGGCATTGCAGCGAAGAAGAGTTTTAATAGGGATTTGAGAGAGAACAATGGAAATGGCTTTGTGAACTTCTGGGAGGAGTTCTCAACTGGAAGTAATAGTATGGGAAAGAGCATAAAGTTATTTTTCATAAATGATTGGCAAGGAATGGCAGCGTGAAAGTGGAGACTGTCATCTTGGTAGTGAGTGGGAAGGGGGATAAACAGGTTTGAAAAAAAAAACATATAGTATATATGTGATGTAATAGAGTAAAGGGAGCCCATACAGCAGCAGCAAAATAAAAGTCATGGATTAGACAGTCGAATGCTGTCAAGGTGTGCAAGTTACATAAACATACAAGATTCAAAAGCTGAAAGATCAGCTACAAGCCTGTATGCAAGGTATTAATGTGCATCACATTAATTATTTGGAGATGGAATAAAATCATCCATTGTACTAGGTTAACAACGTAAATTAGGCTATTTGGTTGCTTTCAGCAACCATTGGCTTTAGTGAAGAGCCGAGTCCCAGTCTATTACTAGCAATAGAGTGGGTTTGTGCTCATTTTTCACAGTCGCATGTTGGAAATGTTGTGTAGAAGTCAAAGACAGCCAAAAGCAGAGGAAGTATAATCAAGTATAATCAAATTGCATAAAAGTTCTCTCTGGTATTATACTTTCTCTTATGAAATCAAGAAATTTCATTTTGAATATAGAGGCTTGCAGGAAACTGTAAAATACTGCTGGCAAAAAAAAAAAAAAAAACAAAACCTGAAACTCATGGTTCTTTTACCCCTTTTAGACTGTCCATCCTAAAGTGAATCAGAGTTTTTACAGTATAATACAGGGCAAACATTCAAGGAGAGGAAATAAAAATTTACAAAATAATCCTTTTATTTAAATAGAAGATTCTGTGGGACTTTCCTGCTCCAGCCACCCCCAGTTTGTTCTTGCCTTATTTTCATTTTTTTGACAGTATTTTCCTTCCCATTCTAACTCTATTGGATTTGATACTTCTGAGGTTTTTTATCATGTTTTTAGTGGCTTGTAATATACAAACACACAGCGAACAGGGCTTGAATGTTTTGCTTTCTTGATAGCAAAAGTACTTACATAAGAAAATAAATTTAGTGTTGATGTTTGATGGCAGTGAGCCTCTTGCACTCTTCTTCTAAGCAGGGAAGCCTTAGGCTTAGTTGTGGAAAACCCTGGGTGAAAATCCCTGTCTAAAAAGCCAAAGATGAGTCACTAATTTTCAAAAAGTCACTAAGATAAACATATGTTCAGATTCATGTAATTAAATTTCCGTTTGTAACAATAAAATATCCCATTTTAAAAATAGTAAAATGCAAGGAATTTTAGTAATCTTTTTGTGCAATTTTCATCTCATAGAATTTTACAGGGTTTTAATATATTTGTAGAAGGAAAAGAAGTAATATTCCTTCTATAATTACTAAGTAGGATTTTAGAGGTTGCAGTAAGTACTAGTTATGAAGTAGTTGGCTTTGTCATTATTTTATATTGTAAAAAGCTCTAATGGGAATCAACCAGTTGTTGACTTACATAGACCTAGCTGACCCAAATAAATCAGTAAGGGTAATCCCAGTAGCCTTTATATCACCCTAAAGTTTGCTCAGAGGAAACTTTGCCAAGACAAATGCAAAATATCAGAAGTTTAAAGCATCAATTCCATCAGTAACTTTTTCTGCTGAATAATAATGGCTGTATGTATGTCTACTGTTTTATTTTGAGTGTGTAGCTAAAATACAGAATAGTCTCTCAAAAAATAAGTGTTTTTTGTTACACATGGTTGCTGGAATAGATTTTCAAATTGCCAAAAATACAGCCTCAAAACCATTTTAGAAAAGCTGAAAATATTTTTTATCTGGAAAACGTAATCCTCTTTATCAGAATTATGAGTTCACTGGTTGTGTATATTTGGAATGTAATCAAGTCTTTATATGGGAAACAATGCTTTAATTCATTCCTATATTCATGCAGACAAGCTTTCTTCATTTTTAGTTAGTCATAGTAGCAGTACTTGGTATTAGTCACTAGTACACATTATATATTGAGATGCAATGCAACTAAAAGTTGTTTTCTGGTTACAGAAACTAATCTCTGAAGTGAAAATCCAAGTGGATAACCAGATCCAGGATCTTAATTTCAATATCACTGCAATCTGTCCTGATGGAAGTAAAAAAACTGGCATGGAAGGATGTAAAAATGTGGGATATAATGAAGAAGTATGTTTATAGTTCTCTTTCTTCAAGGAGCTGGAATACTTACTTTTCTGTTTGGTTGGGTTTCAATGGTGTGAAGTCTTCTAGGGATTTACTCAAACTGAAACTGGATTTTAGTGATTAATTATCACAGACTCTCTATTATTCTTGGGTTTTATTTTTCCTGAATCTTATTTTAATTCTCACTAATCTCATGAGACTAAGGCTGAAAGCTTTTCCTGAAAGCTAATGTCCATTAAAACTATCCTTCTTTGTCCTTTGCTGGACACAATGGCCGTGTTCATTGTGATAAAATTTGTACTTAAAGAGGTTGAAAGATAATCACCCAATGGAAAAGAATCATTGGAATTTGTGCTACTTGGATCTGTGGGAGACACCACCTTTTCCTCTCCTTGCTCTGCTAGCCTTCTTGCACACTCAGAGTCATGGGTAATTAGTTTATTTTATAAATCAAATTAATAAAATGATTTATCCCCATTTGGATTGGTGCCACCTACTGAATGAAATGGATTTTAAAACTGGAGCATCGTGCACCGTGAAAATGCAGGGGAAGATGTCTGGCTTATATAAAGAACATAATTTTCTTCCGAGAACGACTTCTTTGTGCCTTGATATATTTATTTGATTGCTTGGACCAGTAGAGTAATTCCTTTAGCTTGCCAGGAAGAGGTCTGTGTTTCTGGAGAGCGAGGTCAAGGAGTTCTTTCCTTCTTGCAATGTACACACAGGTCAGCTGATGCGATTTGATTGTGTCTGTGTGTAGAAATAGCAAAGCAAAACAGTAGGTTAAATGCGTGAATTTTAAATATGTTCATTTAAATGTGTTTTATAGTATTCTGTATTTTGTCTGAATAATTTGCTGCTGATTAGCTGCTACTCTTTAAGGGAGATGTGATATGTTTTTCTTCTTAACTCATCTCTTCTACAGTGTTGTTCCCTGTGTATGTCATAAGAAATAGGATTGGAATTTGTTTTGTTTAATGAAAAGAAAAATATTTATATCTGGTTCTTTTTAATAAAAAGCTGAGCCAGTTGATTGTAAAAGATTGCATGTGGTCCTAAGCTTACTGCGGTTGAAAATGAGCCATCCTCAAGAGATTAATTTATTTTTAACCGTAAATCCTCCTTTCAGTATTTGTTTACAGGCTAAATGCTTTTCCTTAATTCTCACATTCCTTTCATTGTCTAATCCTTCTTCCTTCCTTTTCTTACCAAAACACAAAAGTGTATTATATTTGGGAAGAATCCTATGGCCTCTTCAGGGTGCAAAACTAACTTTGGCAATTAGTGAGCGTCAGTGTTCACGGTGCCATAATTATTCAGTTGTAATAAGTTTAATCTTTCTGCTGCTGTGTTCAGACCCATCACATTTCATGACTCACAGGCAAGACATGGTTTGTGCTTCCCTCCCATCTCCTTGCCGATCCTCCGGCGGTGTTGTACGTGAAGATCATGTTTTCTAGCAGGGCTCTGTGTCGAACACAAAGCACGTTCTCTAGCTGCAGCCTTTCCTCCCCACACAATCTGCACCTGCCGTGTGAATCCTTGGGGCATATCCACACTTTCTAATGGAAGAAGCCTCAAGCACAGAGGCTGCAGGCAGCTGAGGGGTTACGCACGCAATAGCGCACTTGAAAAAAAAAAAAGAAGAAGAAAAGCAAAAAGATAGAGACAAAGCCTTTATGCACCCTGGATGGGACAGTTAAGAAGTGCATGCTCTGCACTGCATTCTTCTCCTGTTCTTGTAGGCAGCCGCGGCCCGGCTGGCCACAAAGCTGCCATTGTCGAGCAGGGTGGGGGCGCAGCGGGAGGGGGGGACCGCCAAGAAATGAATGCTCGCAGTCTCTGTGGATGCTTTCAGCCTCCCGTGTAATCAGTTTCTTACGTTTTCAGTTCTTTTGAGTTGGAAATCTTTGTTCTTTGGTGGTAAACAGTAAAGGTACTTGCGTCTGTCAGGCTCTTTTCTCACCTTGTCTTCTTGGTGGTGCTTTCTCTGCAAGGAGGCTGGGAAGAGTTGTTCACAGTCAGCAGGTTATACAGCCTTAGTGAGAATACCCTGTCAGGAGCCCACCAGGCAAAAAAATAAAAATAAAGGTAACTGTGAAATACAAAGACTGCTATGGTGAAAATACTACAGATATCAAAGCTGTCAGAGATTTGGTAGTCACTAATGCCAGCTCTGTGACAGTCACCAGCCACCAAAATGAGCCAGGGCCCTGTGCCAAGGCTCTGGAAAGCCGCAGGGGCTGATGCTGCAGTGAGCTCTGCCAGCAGCAAGGACCCAGGGCATGGTGGCGAGGGCATGCCATGGGCAGCACATGGGTGCTGGCTCCATCCCGAAGCAGCGCTTGGTCTGCCTAGGGTAGGGCCACAGCAAGAGCAGCAATACTCTCTTGGTTCATCCCCATCACTGGACAGGGAAACGTAAGCTGCTGCTAAGGTGTGAGCCATTTCTGTGTTTTAGCAGGAGTAGGTAGGGCCTCCTGAACAAAAAGTCGGTGTATTTTCTATTTCCACAGAAGACTTTCCGCAACAAGAACATTTATTATAGATTGTTTTTATGATGAGTATCTCTGCTTCTGTTTGTGTTTGTCTTGCTCAAGCTGATCTTGAGTGTTTCTATAATTTACACAGAATGAACACTTTAAATAAAAGGAGGACTATGGTACTTCTATGGGTATTTAAACTTGTCTTCTGCAACAGGAGAAGTAGACTGCTGCTAATCTTCTGTTGCTATGGTTTAACTGTATTTGTGATGCCTATCTTTGCTAATATATTTCACAAGTGGGCACTGTATCTTTTCTTATTACCAGCTAGTGCATATACATAATGTGAGATTCTGCTTTATTTGTTTGTTAAAAAATGTAAGCAATTTATAGGAAATTGTAACAATGTAAAATATATCTTTATTTCTTCTTAGGTACTTTTCAATGTATCAGTTACAATGAAAGGATGTGACACAACTGGAGGAAGAAAATATGCGATACTTAAGCCTATCGGTTTCAATGAAACCACCATCATTAATGTACAGAAAAGCTGTGCCTGTCAGAGTGGAGATGGTGCAAGGCAGAAAAGAGTGTGGGCTGATGAAACTTTTCCTGATGGCAAACAGCCCCATTGCAGTGACAACGACTGTAGCTCTCATGGAGATATGGTTCCTTCTGAGAGGTGCAGGCGACAGCCGGACCAGCCCATCTGCAGTGGTCAAGGAAACTGCATAGACGGAAAATGTTTCTGCTACAAAAATAAGCTAGGCAAGGTGTATGGCAAGTACTGCGAAATGGATGACTTTTCCTGCCCGTATCACCAGGGAAACTTATGTTCTGGTAAGCTGCTGAATTTAAGTCTGTGCTTTGTTTCTCTTTTGTTTTGTTTTCTGAGACTTTTAAGTTAATGTTATTATGGAAAAATGTGATTTAATCAGTATCACTGTCTCTACCAGAATATATTTTTCCCCTCAAAAGTAATTTTTGAAGTATTTTTAAATCTGTTCCGCTGTCCTGCCTCCTTTCATTTCACTGTATGCTGACCAATTTGTGAACTGAGGGACCAATTTTTTTCTGCTACAGTAGGATAAATTGAGAGTAATACTGGGGGCTTTGGCAGAGCTACTCTGGTTTTGCTCTGTTGGTGACTGTGAACTTTACATAAAATGGAGAGAAATAATGTTACCAAATTCTTTAAGTACTTCATTCCAACACAACGAATTATGGTTCATGTTCTCAATCTTCTTCCGTAACCCCAACAAACTTTGTGAATTTATTATTTCTTAACCTAAGCAGACCTCTCAAATTTGTGAGCTCACAAAGCCGAAATGCGGTGGAAGAGGAAACAGGGAGATTTTTATCTAAGAGGTGTTGGGGTCTCTCATCTGTGATGGAGTCTCCTGCCCAAGGAAAACCTGCAGCACGAGGCCATGGCGGAGCAATGTGCCCCTTACTGGGATGTTTTACCGTGCAGAACCTTGCACTGAGATGCCTTGTGATCCCTTTACCTGCCTTTTGCCCAGCCCAGGCAGATGAAGGGGCAGTCTATCCTCTATCCTCACCCTCTCTTGGGGGATCCCATGCAACCATCTCCCTGCAGCTTGTCTGTGGGTCCCTGGATCACGAGAAAGGCTATCGCAGTGCATGTGAAACACACACCACCGAGGCATAGCTGGGGAGATCTCAAGAGATTTGCTAGACCTGCAAGTGCTTTATGTGCTCTCTGTTTCTGTATTTCCTAAAGGTGTTTTCCCACGCTGTAAAACTGTGGCTAAACATTACCAGCGCATCAATTGTACACCTGCCTAAGTGTACTGCAACATGGAAAACATATGGATTTTGCCCTAAAGCTCCCACTGCTTTGCCTGGAAAATTATAAAGGCCACCAGAGGTTCTTTGTAGCCTTTGAGTCCTTGACGGTGTGCGTTTTAAGTTCTTATTACACAACCCACAGTTCATAAATACAGCAAAGCCACCTCTCCTGCTCATTCATCTGTCCTCTAGAAAGGCAGAAAAGCATTGTTGTAATGCATCCTTCTGAAAAGAAAAAGTAAAAAAAAAAATGACGTGCACATGAACTTGGTATTCCTTTCTCCCAAAATCTTGCCATTTATTCGAATTGAATGCTTTATTGCTACAGAGAAGTTTGTTTAGTTTGCTTGAAGACTACGTTCCTGAAAGTTGTGTAATTTTTAATTGCTGCTGCTTTCATCCAGGGCAACAGGGAAAATCCTAGTAAAACATTTTAGGATGAGATGAAGGTAGCAGCTTTTGCTCAAATAAGCAACAAACAGCAGCCATAAATATGTATCATGGTAACAATTTCAGCCTGATTTGTTAACTTAAAAAACTTATCAGCAAGGCATCAGCAATACAAACGTATGCATGTAAAAACTAACTTTCTGTTTTCATAAAAGCATTTGACTCAAGATTATCTGATGTTGTAGGTAATGGTGAATGTGAAGCTGGTAAATGTAAATGCTTTGCTGGCTGGGAAGGGGACCGTTGCCAGTGTTCGTTACAATCAGCAAAACAGTGCCTGAATTCAAAGGGCCAGATTTGCAGTGGAAGAGGAAATTGTGTATGTGGAAAGTGTGAGTGCACTGACCCAAGAAGCTTTGGCCGTTTGTGTGAATATTGCCCTGCTTGTAACAAAGCCTGCGAAGAAAACTGGTACGTCTCTTGTACTAGACTTGATGTTTAACTGTAGTGTTGAAACCAGAAGGAATATTTCTGCTTGGCTAGATGTGTGCTGTTTTTTTAGATGCTAGGCTACAGGAAACTCAGAATTCCTTATGCTTCCCTGATGAAGGAAGGAGGTGCGGAAGAAGAGCGGTGCCTGTGCACTGTCACCACCATCACTCAGCGGAGCAGGGCTGGTCTTACCCAGAGAACAGCATTCCCCACTACACTTGGGCTTTGCTGTGCTAATTCTAAGCCATGTCATTTTTCCTTATCCATGTAAGGAAAGGACAGAGGTCAAAATCATCAGCTAAAGGAGGAGAGAAGTCAGACCAGCCTGTTGGTGACACACACTGGGACTGACTTAGAGAGTAAATGAAACCCTGTCCTTGGGCACGGTTCTTCTGCACTCTCCTGTTAGCACATGTAACTTCCTGCATCCCAAAGTGGATAAGAAGGTGACAAATAGGCCTCTGTTGGAAGGGGAAATGCAGTAGAAACAATTGTTTATGTACATTCATTTGAATGATAGCTCAGCTGGAGGGACAAGCTGGGCCATGTGTGAAAAGGTGACTGCTAGATAAAATGCAGTTAGCCCTGCTGGCTGAAACATGTCCAAAGTCAAGCATGTATCCCGATGAGACTGATAGGTAAGAAAGACTAAGACTGAACTAGAGTCTGTAAGGGGAAGAGATGGTGCTAGACCCTCAGCTACCCCCCTGAAGAACACACATCACAAAGTGCAGAGGAGGGGCCGGATGGAAGTGGCTTGAGGCCAGCCAGATGCTTTACTTTATTACGTCTGTCTGGTCAGTTCTGAGAAGTATCACAGGGATAAAATGCTGAGGAAGGCATCACATTTCAAAAAAATAATAAATGTCGCAATGTTTTTACTAACAACAGGAAAACATTATGTGCAAGTGATACATCAGCTTGTTGATACAATCTCTGTAAGGGGAGTGCAGAGAAAGACATAGGTTTTAATGACATTTCTCTTCCATAGGAATTGTGTTCAGTGCCATCATTCTAACAATGCATCTCAAGCTAAACTTGACCAGTGTAAAACCTCATGTGCTTACCTGTTACATTACATTGACCAAACTTCAGGTATGTGGTATTTTCTAGGTAATTTTGGTAAGAGATGAGAATCTGTGAGGATTAATAACCGAATTCACCACTGTTACAATGTCTTTCAAAAGTGTGTCAGTATTATTGTAATAACAAAGCAGGAAAAAAGGAGCAATCACTCCTAGCTTCAGGGAAAATTAAAGATAAATAATAACAGGAAGTGTAACTGGCAAGCATTGCTAAATAGACTTCCCAACTCCTTGAGAAGCTACATCTAATAATAATGAATCCTGCCTGAGTAATACTTAAAGAAATATTTATAAATATCCATTATGGCGTTTGGATGTTTTATTACTTCAGATATGTATACATAATTTGATATTATCCGAAATTAAGAATAATTAAATATAATGCCTACCTCACTTTCAGCAATGTTTAAATACCTCTTTCAAGTACCAAAAAATATATATATATAGTTTTGAGGACTTTGAAAGACTAAAATATTATTTGATAAAATATTGTAAAGCTTAACTGCTCCACATTGCAACAAAAAAGGACATAAATGGCTATTTTGTCACTTCACATTTTTCTCTTTTAAGGTTCATAAATGAGAAAACTAATTGAGAATACTTTTCTCTTGAGCTTCATATTAATTAGAAGAAAGCCAACTGCGTGAGAGAAGTTGGCCAGTGAAGAGAGTACTGGACAAGGAATCAAGAAACCACGTTTTCTTTCATATTTTGCCAATGACATGTGCTCTAATCTTGTGAAAATTAAACTGTTTTGGCCCCACACACCTCCACAAATTCATCTTTTCTGTTTCAGCTGTAAACTCATCAGTTTGCAGAGAATTTATGGTGGCCAACACAGTGAAGCCTTACTCTTACTTTTGTAGATTAAAAAGATAACATTTGACCATTTGGTCTTGATGTGCTTTGTTTTAAAAGCTTGTGTATGGCAACTTATTTTCCCTTAACTTTTATCAGCCTTGTGTTACATCTATGCCCCTTTAATATGCAGGGGTAAATATAAATGTGCTTGAGGGATGTGCCGATTCCATGTGCTAGGCTTTTCACTTGTGTTTTCCTTTCATTGCAGAATGTTTCTCTGGACGAAGCTACTTCAGAGTGTTTTCCATAATCTTTATAGTTACATTTCTGATTGGGTTGCTTGTTGTACTTATCATCAGGCAGATAATTCTGCAGGGGAATAGCAATAAAGTTAAATCTTCAGCTGATTACAGAGTGTCTGCAACAAAGAAGGTAATTGATTTCCGAGCCATCCTATTCAGTAATATTTTCTTGCACATAAAAGTTAGCTAATTGTTGATAAAAATTGTATCTTCTCCTTCAAGGATAAGATGTTTTTGCCTACTGTTTGTACAAGAACAGTAACATACAGACGAGACAAACCAGAGGAAATAAATATCGACATCAGCAAGTTACGATTAAACGAAACTTTCAAGTGTGAATTCTGAAGACTGTGTTTTCTGCAAATTTCTATTTTCATCATTCTTTACTTTTTAAAAGTTACCACTCTGTCAGAGTCTTGACTGTTGCTGTTTGTTTTCGTGTCATGCATTTTGTTGGATACTGTAACAAAGTGACATGTAAGCATATTCACATAATGTGACTATGTCTGAACTATAGCTGCTGTATTTTTTTTTTTTTTGAAAGAGGAATGTGCGTTACTACTGTTCAGGAACGTTAGTGTTGATGTAGCACTTTAATGTATTCTAATTTATTTAGTTCTGGCATAGAATGTAGATATGAACAGGTCTGACAAAGCACTGATCTCGCTGTACATGTAGCTAGTACTGATATGCTCTGTGGGAATGGACAAAGCTGTGACTGAAATATTAACATTGCTGTATATTATAGCAATAGGTGAAACTATTCAAATGCTCTTAAATAGAGTAAACGGTACTTTTATAGTTCTCTCAGTTGACTAAATTCCACTGATTTGTCTGCTTTAGCCTCTTAGCTTTTCCTCGTTACTTAATAAAAATGACTGGATTAAATGAGTGCTTAGTTACTGGTGTGTGTGCATAGTTGTGTGTGTAAACACACACATGTACACACAGATAAATATATATATATATAGTTTTTTATGCATTATTTCACTTAAAGATAATTTATATCTGATAGAGAGAATTTTTTAGCTTTTTTACTTGTTTCAACATAAAAACTTTATATGAATTTTAAGATATTTGAAAAACTGAGTGGATACAGAAAATGAGAGTTCCTTTGTCCACCAGCGTCACCTACGTGGCATCACTGCCAGCCTCACTTCGCCTTTGGAGTCAGCAGCATCAACTCCACTGCAATCAGATAAACTGCACCAGAGATGTGTTTGGTTTGCTAGCTACATGTCAGTGTTTTGCCAAATGAGGGCTTTGTTCTTTTTGTATGTCGGACATAAGTCTGATTTTACACACGTGCTCTTTTTTCTAAGTAAATTAGTTGGCGGGATTAGTTTTCTTGAATTCTTACTTAACCACTTCAATTTTTGTGACTGTGCATTGAGAAATGTGTCCAGTGTGATGTGAAAAATAATCTGCAATTTGAAAGAAGGTGAGGAAGACAGGAGTCATTTTCTCAAGAGAACACATTAATTGACTTCATAAATATATGATCACATTCTGCCTTCAGAGATGGGCAAAACTCTTCTAAACACAGTGGGACCAATATAAGCTTATCTGAGAGTAGAATTTGAGCTACAAGGTTGAACTGAAGCATTTTCTTACCCTTGAAACTGGCTGTAGCGGTAGAAGATGTGTTATGGCTGTATGCTAATTGGAAGAGTCAACTAACCTTTACTTACCTTGTTACCTTATTTACTTTCCAAGACCCTAAGCAATTCTGGTCAATGTCTGTGAAATGTGCAGTAAAATCTTGCTGGCAAAAAAAAAAATAATAATAATCTCATAAGATATTATGCAGTCATTTTAGCAATATTAATTACTGAAATATTAATCTGTAATTGCCATAGATCATAGTAACACAAACAAAACAGGACCACTTTCTATGCAGTTTGGTAGAAATTAGTATGTATTAATATTTCATATTCAATATTTCTTCTTAAATTCCCGCTGAAATCTGAGTAATATAGAGGTGACAGGAGGGTAGGATGCAAAACAAATGAATATTATGTGAGTGTTCACAATGAATTTCTTGAGTCATGCGTCAAGTGAGGGATTGAGAAAAATAAAAACAGAGGCAGTGGTCTTTCAATTAAACTGTCATAAAAGCTTTAGATTTTAGGGCTTATTTTTGTTTAAAAAAAAAAAAAAGTTGTGAACTAGCCTATGAAATGTTTCTGAAGCAATCCTCAGAGCAGTCCCCGAGCTTTCCACCGTTCAGCTAAAAGTAAAGGTGGTGTCCTTACACTGACCCTGATTTTACTGATCGCTTCATTGTAATATCTTAGTTATAAATTAATTCTGTCTGAAGATTTGCTCTGTAATGTATTAACTATACCTTGAACTTTCCTTTTCTTTTTAAAATGCATAGAACCATTTTCCTCCCGTGTAAATTAACAGACTCTGAGCCATTGGTATCAGTAGAATTAAGATAAAAGATCTGCAAAGGTTTGCTTACTATTGTCCTTGTCACGATTCGGTAGTATTTTTAGGCGAGTAAGAAACAAAATCTCTGATTTTCTGTTTCACTTAGCAAAACAAAGCAAAGAAATACAACCTCACTCGGGAATATCTGGGTGTTTAACAAAAGGCTAACATGATTATGTTATTTAAACAATGTGATACAATTTTTTGAACAGAAAAGATTCCTCAGCATACATTTCTCATAACAGCTCTTAAGCCACTTACTGAAGTGTTAGCTATTGTTTTTTTCTCTAGAAATTATTTTTCTCTGTTAGAGGGAGTTAATTGTGTGACTAGGGGACAATGAAACTGGGGTCTTTGTGGGGAGAAAGATCTGATCTGTATCACCCATCATCCAGACACGTCACATCGCTGCCAGTCTTCTCCTGTAGCGCTTTGTTGGCATTGCAGTGCTGCCTGTGAAGGGGCATGGCCAGTATTTCCTTATCACAGACTTGCCTGCATGTTTCATTTGCTCTGGTCACATTGAGCAGGCTTGCAAGACAAAATTGCAATGTAAGCTGCTTGCTGTCCTAAGGCAAAAAATATATATATTGAATACATATAATTTTTTTAAGGCCTTTTCTTGCATCTCACTCACTGCTTTGCTGTATTGTGGAGGGGGCTAGTGAAAAAGAATAAGCTGCTGCTAATGTGACAGGTCAAGGCTTTTATAAGGCCCATGGGGAGCCTATATAGAGCAGGATCCTTGGGAGGAGGCTTTGTTTCTGGGGATGGAATCTATCCATGAGAAACTCTGGCTTTACTTGGTACTTGTTTCGCTCTGCCTTTGACCATGTTTTTCAGAAGAGCTGCTGCAGGAGATGAATAGCCCAACAAAAGCCTCACTATTTAGGGAGCTGTGTTCCCTCAGCACATGACCTTAAATGAGAAAGCAGCCTGTAATTCACAAAGAATTTCCTCAGCAATTGCAGAAGGACTGTGCTTCCTATAGTGCTTAGTATGGGAGATATTACAGACAAATTAATTCAGATTAGTTTTCAATGTATTGTGCATCAAAGATGTTTGTAAAAATAGGGGGAAAAATATCTATCCTCAGCACATTTCAAACTTTTTAAATAAAACTTCTTATACTAGGCTGCTTTAAAAAATGAAAAAAAGGTCAAATGATTTGACCGCATGCCTATACCCAAAAATATACAGACAGATACTGTGGCACCTCATCACTGGTTAGCAGGATTGTTTTTAGATTTCCTCTGAGACAGAGCATCTGCATGACTCTTCACAGCAGATTTGTTAATGCTAAAAATCTGTGTATAATTTTTAATTGTAATCCCACATTATTTTTACCATTTATCAATTGTGTAACATTTTAGAAATGACACTTTTATGCAATTAAAACACACGTCTTCAGATTTTTTTTAGACTCTAAAATGAAGAAATACTATGAATTGATTATTTCCAAGCATCATGAGCATGTTAGTAACATCACTGTAGATGTGTGTGGGAAAATAGCTGTTTCATCCAGAAAACGTGCATATGGTATGTGAGGAATTTTCATTGTGCCCAGCTGAAATTCCCTTACGTTCACAAGCAGCGTTTCAAGTGGACCTTAAAAAGGAAGGACATTTGTATAGGCATAGTTTACATTTTATCTGTTATAATGTACTGGATTTATTTTTTCCTCTCTATGGTGTCATGAAAACCTGCTATGTAAAGTATTCTTCAGACTGCAGTGGAAAAAATTATTTTCCCAGTCTGATCATATATATTTGTTTCCTGCTTAGTGCGCATACTTAAGTGCACACATGTTGCAAACTGGGGGAGAGAACATGTGAAGCAGCTTCAAGCAACCCTTAGTCCATAAGGAATAGTGAAGCCCAGGACAGAGAGGTCCTACTGTTTTTACAGTGGGCATCCCAAGCAGACACAAGGCGCCTTACAGTTCCCCGTAGCATCCCTACAGAGATGGTGCTCTGAGACCATACTGCTCTACATGTCAGGGCAGGAAGCCTTTTCAAAGCAGGCTGGCTGGACCGGGGTGGCACTGTTTCTGTCCTGTATTTCCAACGCTTGGCCACGCATTGGAAATACATAGTGTGCAGTCTGCAGTCCTAGGCTCTACAGGCTTTTTGCATCTTTACTCATCAAAAAAATGCTTGCCTGTAATCTAGAAAGAGACAACTGGTGCCAGTAAGTACTGTAAACATGGATGCTTCAGGCCTCCTTGAGAGCTTCTGAGAATGCTTTGGGCATCTGCCCATTCACTACAGCCCAGCCTCAAGATTTGCACTTGCCAGCCTTAAGTCAGGTTTTCTGTAGCCGGAAAAAGGCACTGCTCATAGAGACATTAATGCTGAACGAGTGCTGGGTGATGTTTACTTTGCTCTATGTGGGAAATGTAGTGCCAGTGTTCTTGCTGTCCACTTGAAACAGAAGAGCAAGATTTATTTAAGCAGGAATGGAGCAATAGTTAAGAGCGACACTACTTTTCAGTGATGATCTTGACACTGCTCGATGCACAGACATCTCATGGATAGTACAGAGTTGAAATTCATGGAGAGGAAAAAATGGTTAAAAGTAGCCAATGTGAGTGTATTTTATAGCGAACTAAATCAGTGGGATTCTTCTGAGTGCAAGCCAGCTCAGAATGATTGGTCTTTCTGAAAACAAATATGTAAATAAAAGTTGAAACAAAATAAATACATAGAAGTAGTACATTCTTCAGTTTAAGAAATGCTGCTCTGGAATGCATTTTCTCTTTTTTTCCTTTTCTGCACATACTGTTTAAAAAAAAAAAAAAAGGTATACCTCCTTTAAAAAAAAAAAAAGTTTTGAAATCGGTCATTTGTTAAAACAATAGCTCTATCCAAATGCTAACTTTTCATCCTGATACCTATATTGTGTTTGAGCTGTTCCAGTTATATTTTGAAGGGAGACGTTGAAAGATGAGAGATTTGTTTGGAAAGTCATTTGTGTTGGAAGAATTCACTGTGCTAACATCTTCACTTTTACCTACTACTGCTTCAGAACCTAAAGATATGTTAAAGTGTCTTATTTAGCAATGGTGTGACAACTATTAATAATACTACAGTTTTAAACTTTCTATTTAACATATGCTACCTTTTGTAAAAAGTATATACAGATAAATAATGTTTCTCTAGATTTTATGCATAGAGAATGTTAGTAAGGGAAAAGGTTTTAAATAAATTTGTAACTTCTTACTGTCCATTTTCCATTTTAAATGATACTTTAAATCACTACTTTTGTTTGTCTGGAAATATACTGAATATTTTATTATTTAAAATAGTATACTTTTATAGCTGTTTATTAATTTCAGTTGACTACTAACTTCTATTTTGATATTTATTAATGAGTTGACACTGTAGTATATTGAGATGTTTATTTTTCTATCAGAGCTGTAACAACTATGACATAGCATTATTTTAATGCAACATCATTGTACTTGCTCTCTAAAAAATAAAATCAATATTTAATCCATATGGAATTTTCATATTTTTAATGCCTAGGATATCTGTGATAAGGAAGAGATGCTCACCTCTTTTTTAAGAAGTAAAGCATTTAAGGTATATGTACATGTCCAGAAGAGGAGTTATATGATTACAGTGTTTTTAAATGGAATAATACTGGGTCAGGAGAGATCAGTCTAAATACAAGGAATACCAGTTTATCAGTTGCAGACAAACAGATGAATGCACATTTGGGATGGGCTTTGAGAATCTGGGGAGTCAGCAGTTTGGGGGTAAACCTGGTTTGCCTTGCCCCACTCAATTGAAATATGAACGTACCAGGAGGTGTTACCAGTTTATTGGAGACAAGAAAATACTCCATGGAGAAATGCAATCTATATGTTATTAGTAGGCAGTTACAGCATCCTTCTGCTTTGCACTGCCTTGGTGGTAGAGGAGTTACTGCCATAGAAATGGCAGTTTCTTGTAGATGCCTCATCTATGCCACTCACGACAGACCTAAGTTGCTTTACAAGTACTGGTGAAAACGCTTAAGTTTTGGAAGGGTTACGCACCTTCTGTTCTCCTGCAGAATTGGTAATAGCGTATGCTTTATACAACACCATGAAATTTCTCATAAAAAGGACTTTAGACATGCTGACATTCAAAATTTGTGCTGCAAGATAACGATGCATCAGAGACAGCTGTGGCACTAGGCCACCTGACAACGCCAGTGGTAAAACCAGCTGTAGGACTTCTCTCATGTGGAGGAAAGGTCATGCTTCTAAGAAGACCCAGGTTTTGCTCTGGAGAATGAGAGAGAAGTGGAATCAAGAGATGACTGATATATTCCCAGTCATTAAACCACCTAGTGGCCATGCCCTAACAATATACAATAGAACAGAAAATATTGGGAAAAGGTGTACAGCAAACCTAGAAAGAAAAATAGATAGATATGTATATATTATATATATCATATATATGTCTACCATATATATATGGTAGATGGCAATCTGTGCGTCTTAGTTACTTTTTCTGTCAAAGCAATGAACATAATCCCAATATAAACCTGATGAGATGAAGGCTAAGGAATTTCCTTTCACAGAGGAAGAAGATACATAAGCATTTACTAACACAAAGAGCAAGCAGTCCCACAGAGAAATACACATTTTCCACAGCAGCTCTTTATGGAGGGAACGAATGTTGTCAGCAACTTGCAGTAAACATCAGCCTATGTCAGACATAGAGTTTAAGCACATATCTTGAGCTACAGACATAGTGCTCCTTTTTTCCATTTGATATGTAAGCTCAAAGTCAGTGTTAACACTAACCTTAAGTCTCTGATAGACTGGCACCAAACAGTGCTGCACACCCTATGTGTTGTGGAATAATAGTAAGTGATCTGTATGAAGTCTTCCTGTGAAATCTGGTAATCAAAACATACCTGTATACTTTAAAACGTCCAGGTAACGGTAGGTTTTTGACACAGGCAGCATCGTATTTATCCAATTTCCATTCACGTCCATGAAGCTGTCAGTGAGGGCACAACAGTGCTCTAGTTTGGCTGTAATGTAATGCAACTGCTATTTTGTTGCAGATACCATTGGCAAGAAAAAGACTTGCTGCTCAAGCTCTTCAAAGAGGAAAGAAACCTAAGTTACAGCCTCTAAAGCCGGAGGAGGAAAGAGATCCTGATTTCAGCCACTTTTTTGACACCAGTCATGTAGGTGCACACTATTACAGAATTTCTCTGCCTGCATGCTTCCCATTGTGGTAGGTGCAGAATTTGATGTGGTATACAGAGAGGATGGGAGGAGGAAAGTTCTGCGTTAGGGACTGCTGTAAGTTATCTGCTCAGCACAGAGGATTGAGTGAAGATCTGAATATGCATGATGACAGCCAAAGTTGATTATTAGTATCATGAATAAAAACTTTGTTAACAGAGATTTTAACTAGTGAGGAGTTAATGCGGGTGGTTTGTTCTCCTTCTAGGTCTACAACAAAGACAAGAACCTTGGAAACACACTCCTGCTACCCTGGGTTTAAAATCAAAGAGTTTAAATATATTGTATGAATTAAATAAAAAAAATCTAGTTTTACAGAAACCAAAATTGTCTGGAGCTGTGTTTAGAGCACGGGTATGCTCACTGCAGTGCATGGGTTTCTGACTGCTCATCTTCTGCTTGGAATTCTTGGGCTGGACAATTCTGACTGTTCAGAATACACATTACCTAGACATAGGTAAGTCTGATTTATTAGCTCTAGAGGGCTGCAAGCCTGATTTATTAGCTCTAGAGAGGCCCAACATTATCTCCTGGCCCTTCCTCCTGAGGAAGTGGTGGTGGGTGGCAGAAAGCAGCGTTCCTTTCTGCATACCATTCATCATCTGCTTGGCCCAGAGCATAGTGTGGCCCCTGGCTATTTTCTTGGCCTTGAGCTGGATGATTCATGAAGGACAGTTACTGTTTAATAAAGATGATGTGTATGCAAGCTGATAAAACTAAATGATTAACCACAAAAACACAGTATTGCCAAGTTATGTCACATTATGCTTATTGAAATCAGGGCATGTGACGTATTTCTTTCAGCTATGCAGCTTGCCAAGTTCCCCTTTCGAGCCCCTAACCAACATTTCATCCCAAACCTCTGTTTATGCCTCCACAATCTGGAGAGTGCAGGACCTGCTCCTGGCTGGGATTTCTGTGCTCCCAAAACTGCTCACAGGAGCAGCCTTTCCCTTAAAATCCTCTTCTGACTCTTTAGCCTTTGACCGTGGCCTTAGCACATCCATTCTGAAAGCATCAATGAGGGCACACAATATGTGGTTTAACAGATATGAAGACAGGGGACAAGCCAATGGATAAGTTTTCTGTGGAATTTTTAGACACACCTTTGCTTTACTCTCCTTTAGGAGAAACAGGAACTTTAAAGACTTCTCCAACTTAAGCATGGTGCTCTCTACCAAGATCATCCTTACCTTCATGTTTAAGGTGTACAGCTTGTGGTTGTCTCCTGTCCTTGAATCGTTCTGCATCTGTGCCCAGGCTCCTGTGGGAAAAAAAAAAAAAAAAAAAAAAAAAAAAAAAAAAAACAGCAAAAATAAATACTTCCCATACTTCTCTCTAAGTTGGGCTGAGAAAATTTTCCTCACCATGACTTCTTTGAAAATTGCAGACACTAAATCACAGGGCTTCATCAGCAAGCAGCTGATTTATCATGAGGAAAGCTTTTTTGGGCAAACAGGAACAAGTTCTAGTCTGTAGAGCAAAACTAAACAGAGCACCTCTCAACCTGATCAGATGCACTCACATTCCTCTGCTCTTTTCCAATGTTAGGAAGTCAGGTCTGTTCCTTGGTGAACTTGCCAGTTCCAAAATACTCACACATTCTCTAGCTGTAACCTTTAAACCTGACACCTCTCAAGCTATATGCAACACATACACACACACACACAAAAAGTCATTTTCTTTTAAGTACCATCATTTTGATTATATTTTTTAACTATTTGTAAATATTTATTCTTCTATACCTTTATATGTCTGCACATTCCATGCAAATCAAATTTCTTCAGTATCAAGTTCATTTCTGATTGCTCAATATCCTGTCAGACCAGACCATATATATATATGTGCTATATAAATATATGAACTATATATACAGATCCAGTCTCACATACTTCTTTATATACATACATTTGAAATGGTGATTTCTCCATTACTTTCTCATGCATAGCAGGGTCTTCCTTTAAAAATTCCTGTACTTATCCAAATTTCCCTTGATGACTAGGCTGCTATGATGCTGAAACCATGACCTGAAGTGTTCCCCAGTATTAATCCCCTTGACTCTTTGTGTTTTCCTGTTTATCTTTTGTTGGCTGCTGTCCTACGCATTAAAACTACATCGTGGAAGACAGACACAGCACCTTACACAGTGGACTCTTGGTTAGTGACTGGGCTCTAGTTGTGATGTTACAAATATCAAGTGAACATTTCTTTAGCCACTTAATTTCTCATGCTTGTGAGAGTGAGGTCTTGGTTTTAAACAAGAAAAGAATCATTAGGTAAAAAAAAAGATAATGTCAAATAATTTTGCAAAAACAAAAATAGTGACAGTCTCCAAAGGAAGATTCATTGTCATATGACATAGAAGGCTTCATGCTGTTTAAAATGAAAAGCAATTAGATTAATTTCCAGACAAAAAGATAAAAAATGTTTTTTGTCTGAATTTCAATACTGTGAAATTGTTGGGCTCATGTGCTTCAGCTGAAGAATGTGTTAGAAGTGAACATACTGAGCATCCTTGACTATCAACTCCTTAAGCTCCCCTGTGAGATCACGTATAACAGATCAAGAAAGTTAACATTTGTAACACGTCATCTCCCTCCTTCAAAAATCTGGTATCTTACAGGACCATTTGTTAGCCAGAACATAAGAAGCTTTATTTATTGTCTTAGTTGTTGTTCCCTGTTGGATCACAGAGTATTTATGCAAACAGCTATTGTAGAATGTTCTTATTTTTCCTACTACTTTTTGCTTACTGAAGAATTTCTTCAGATTTCAACTACATGAAAAGCATGCAATGTAGAATCCACTGTACTACCCCCAGGAATTTTGTCTGGATAGCTGGCTTTTTGTCAAATGTGTTAATGAAAAATTTGCTGTTATTTCATAAAGAAAAAAAGGAAAAAATAACAAATGGCTGTCAACATCATTTGAAATACCTTGAAGGAAAATGTGTTACTGAATAATTGCTATCATTTAAGTTATTTGATACATTTGGTGACCTAGTTCATGTGGAATCCATGTACTTTTATCTTGCCAAATTTTACTCCCTACTTGGTTAGTGCCCTGTTACTACTGCTCCTCTAGGCCAATGCAGGTGCTTGCCAACAAAATTAAGTCTGCAATGTCCTTTGAACTAAATAGATAAGGGAAATGTTATTCTTGAGCAAGCTTTGGCAAAGAGGTTGTGATCATAGCAAAATTATAATACCATCACCTGCATTATTGCAGCTTTATAGGATATAAATTAATAGCAACATTCACATACAGCTACATACCTGAAATCTTGCTAATTAAGGGTTATTATAACAGATATTTTTTTCCCTGAGATTTGAATTCTGTTGAAATATTCCTCACAGCAATCTCTTTTCTTTATAGCTTTTGCTTAGTTTGAAGGATCCCTGTCTGAGTGAATCAGAAGTCTCCTCCAGATATCACCCTCCTACCATTACAACTTTGCCTTTCTTCTGTTTCCAGTTCTGCATAGGATTCAGTGAATGTTTCAGAGAAGTTTCAGAGAAAGTTCCCAGAGCCCTGGTCTCTCTTTTTTTTTTTTTTTCAGAGGAAAAAATTCTGTTTGCTGGGTGAGACCATCTTCCTTTCTTCTTTCTCTACATTCTACACCCAGAACAGCACCCTCACTAAGAGAGGGCACATGCTTATAATCTAGTTGAGGGAAACCTGATATTGTAGTCACATCTCCTTTCACTTGTTAGTATTACATCCTTGGATATCTCCTCTGTCAGCCTAGCTCTCAGCACATGTAGGTTGCTTTTTAGAAGACCAAGCTGTTCAGCTACATAAGGTGTCCCCAGCAAACATCTCCATTAGCCTGTCTTCCTCTGGGTCATGTATGTTACCGTGACATCCATATGTGCAGCTCCTGGTTTCCTCACGGGGGAGTACTCACATAAGTCTCCCCCTCTACCCCCAGGAAAAGCAATTCTAGAGTTCTTTCCTCCTTTCATCTTTTTGAACAGATCTAAGAGCAATTCCTAAATCAGTCCCTTTTGTCAGCTACTCTTTCTCCCATTAGTCTCCCCAAGTGCATACACCCACAAAAACAAATAAATAAAAAAAAAATAGTCACCAACCCCTTCTATTCCTGCCTGTCTACAAGAGCAAAAAATCTTGCCTAGCTACTTACTTCTGGACTCCTACTCACTCCATGCGAGAGCTGGCCCTAATTAAGAAAGACATACTTCTCTTGCCCCTGGCTTTATACCTGTGGTTGGGTGGCCTCCTCCCACTCATCCCACTCCAAACTCTTCCCAGATGGGTTGTTGTCCTTGAATGCCCTTGTTTGGTTACTTGATTGGCTAACTAGCATCTTGGCTCTATACAGAGGGTTCTAGAAAGGGGAAAATTCTTGTAAATGGAATATTGAATTATATGAAGGATATGGAAACAAATGTTTGTTTAAGGAGATGATAAAATTTACAACTGAAAGGACTGTAATACTTTTAATTTTCCTATAGTCGAAATTAGTTCTTTAGCTCCTAGCTCAGCCTCCTGCTTCATTTTAGCTTTTCTGCCTACCAGCTAGCCCACAACTTCCCCCAGTGGGAAAGGTACTTACAGCACCCCAACAGTTTCACAGCAAATCTGCTACCTCCTCGCTAAATTTCTGTCTGTTACCCATATTTCACAGCAGAGTTCCTTCAGCGTCTAAACCTGGATTCCTATGCACAGTCTCTGCTTCATTCAGTTTCTGTACCTACCTATCTTCAGAGCTTCTGCAAAAGTATTTTTAGGAGGTCAAATAAACAAATAAACAAATAAATAAATAAACAAATGTTATTCTGTGATTGGGTAACTTATAAAGGGCCTAGAAATCTGAAGTGTTTTCAAAGTCTGGGGGCCAGAGTTAAGGGAGTATGCCCAAGTCACACAGAAGATGAAGTTGTTGTATTTGGTCCCTAGGCTGTCCTGCTGCCAAAGATATAACCTGATAACCAGGTCATTTGGTAGATGAAGATCCCAGAATTATAAACTGATTTTTTAATTAGATACAGCTATGAAAAAAGGCAAGGATTGTTTCTAAGACAAAATTAAAATGAGACAGAAACAAACGTATATCTGAAAACAGTTATAACAAAGATTATCATGTCCTCATTATCATGTCCTCTGCTATAGCGATACCTTAAAAATGGTCTTTTGTGGTGGGAAATCATGATTTTACTCCTAGGCTTCGTTCAAAGTCTAAAGTTCTGAACTTAAAAATTTTGGCAGAGATTCCCTCTGGCACAGCAAAGGCCCAAATGCACTCCTACATTTGTTGAATCCCAAGAAGTGGAAAATTTAAAAGCTAGAAAAGACTATAGGGATAGCTCTGAAAGTAAGACTCAGCACGGCAGAAATCTATTAAGATATTTTCCACAGCATGAATCTCTCAGGCTTTTCCACATGGGGTAAGTATTTGGATTAAGGTAGACATCTTGACAGGCTGGAAGAATGGGCCAACAGGAACCTCGTGAAATTTATCAAGGACAAATGCCAAGTCCCACACCTGGGGTGGACTAACCCCTTGCACTGATCCAGGCTGGGGTCTTCCCTGTTAGGGAGCAGCTCTGCTGGAAAGGATATGGGAGTCCTGGTGGACACAAGTTGAGAGTGAGCCAGCTGTGAGCCCTGGCACCAAGGAAAGCCAACAGCATTCTGTGCTGTACTAACAGGAGCATAGCTGGGAAAATGATGGAAGTGGTTGCACCTCTTTAATTGGCACTCATTAGACCACATCTAGATACTGCATCCAATCTGGGGGCCTCCTTACAAGAAAACCTGATAACCTGGAGCAAGTTCAGTGAAGAGCCACCAAGACATTTGGGGCTGGAGCATTTGCTTAGCAAGGAGGGGCTGAGGGATCAGGGCTTCTTCAGCTTGGAAAAGGCTTCAGGGGGCTGAAAAACAGCTTGCCAGGGACTATTGGGAGGTTATCAAGAACACAAGCACTCCATAGTGCATGGTGGATAATGGACATAAGTTGAAATGAGAGGTTCAATCTGGATATAAGTAAAAATATTCATTCTGAGGGTAATTAAGCATTGGAGGAGGTTTCTCAAAGAGGCTGTAGGGTCTCTGTTCTTCAGTGTTTTCAAAATCCAGATGGACGAGGTTCTGAGCAACCCTATCTGATACAGTGTTGACCCTCCTTTGAGCAGGAGGTTGTACTAGACACTTTGCAAGGTCCCTTCCAACCTGAATAGGTCTGTGAGTCTGTTATAAATGTGGAACCTGGTTCTTCTCTTCTTCCATATTACCTGCATTTACTTCAAGAGGCCTGCTCTATGCAAGGGAAAAACTGTACTGCTAGCAACAAATCTGCTTAGAGTCTGATGGGAAGGAAAAGCTGCCATTTTCAAACTCCTGTACAAAGCAGATGGATCTTCTTCACTAAATGAATAGCTATATACAGAAATTCAGTACAGTGAAATTTATCGCAGATCTTGATTTTTGATTGTGTCTTTCTTATATGGCCATGGAAGAGTTTTGCCATCTAAAGCACGGGACTATGTCCTGCTCTGAGGCATGTACAAATCCCCTTAGCTTTAATGGGAATAATATACACAGCTGAGGGCATGGCTTGGCCCATGGTCAACATTCTCCTAATTTTTTTTTTCCTGCATTTTTTTCCTTGTAGTATTCATCTTTTTCCTTTCCAAAGGTTCTGATGTCATTCCTGTTGCTGCAATTATAGACTTCATTTACTTTAGTGGGAACATCTTTGAAGTCTAATTAGATTTCTTGAGAAAGACTATGGTAATCTGAAATAGAAATTCACAAGATCACTTCAGGCCAAAAGTGTCACGCAGCAATAATAGACCAAATATTATGCAATTTTGCTGTAATTCATGCTCTTTCCACTCATGAATTGGATTTGAAAAGCTTGGGGAACATATATGACATATCAGAGAAGTGCCAAATGTTCCTCATATAGTTCATATTCACTTTTCCTATGGAAAATGTCCCTTCTCTTCCCCTTCCCATATACAGCTAAAGTTTGTCCATCACACCAGGGCAATCATTTATGTCCACAAAGTTGTAAAACATAACTTGGTTCACTGTAATTTAGAATACTGTGTAGGCTATTGTTAATTCAGAGCGAATTTAAAGGGGGATTTACTGCACATGTATAAAAAACACCACAACTGACTGATGTCCACCATATAAAGCTGGACATGCCCGCTTTAAAAGCCAAGCAGAGGGCAAGGCGCCCCAGCGCCAGTGGCAAATGCTTGGTTCATGTCCTCTCTGCACTGTCCCTGCTGCTTAGCCAGGGATGGGACCAGGCTGCACCAACCCCAGGGCCACCTCCTCCCAAATCCTCACTTTCCTTGGAGGTTTCACACTGACGCACTGAGCAGGCATGAACCCATTAAGATATTGTGAGAAAGTAGCCTGGAGTTGTATGGCCACAAGCTGTTACTAACATGCACTGAGCAGACCAGGAAAAAAAGCAGTTTAGGTTTTCATGCAAAAACCTTGAACCAACACAATAGAAACCATAAACTGGGTATGTGTGTTCCTCAAGGTCATGCAAAAATGTTTTTGCTTTTGTTTTCTTTGTTTTTCCCCCTCTGGGTTTCTATAATATCGCCTAAACTATGGTGATGCAGCAGTAACATTTTTCTTATTAAACTGGAATCCTGAGGGGAAAACCCTTCTCATAAATTTTTGAGGTGAAAACAACTGCAAGGATAGCTATAACCAAGGGAGAGGCTTGAACCCTTAACTGCTGACTGATAGTTTATTAAAAAAATAGAGTTTGGCAGGGAAAAGTATTGTTATGAGAAAGCTTAATCCACTGTCAAATATTTTATTACATTTCAGAATAAAATTGCAGGCTTCAAGATATTTTAAATATTAACAAAAGAATATAACAAAGGGATTATATAAACAAGGTTGAATGTAATGCCACTCACAGTAACTTTAGGAAGGCAGACTCTTTCTACAGCAGTGAAGGTAGATCGATTTCATAGGAGAAGAAGAAAAAAAAAGACGATATATGTATATTTTTATTAATGGTTTTCTTTTCCTGCCCCCCACAAAAAATGGGCCATTTGACAGTCTAAAGTGAGACTGCACTAATTTTGATATATTGAAGAAAAAAGAAGGTTCCTCAATCTGATGCTAGCTTGCTATTTTATGTACCAAAAATATCAAGAATAAGATGAGTTTAACTTAGCTTTGGCATCTGTGCCTTCTCTGATGGTTTTAGATTGCTTTTTAACTTGCTTAATAAACAAAGAGAAAGGTTGAAATCCAAGATTTAGACAGAAGCCAAATATATTCATTGTTGGCTTGATTAGTAAAGGATGTATTTCTATGGCTCTGAGAAAAAAAAAAAAATGTTATTTGAATCTTTAAAAGAAATTCTAAAACATAGCATAAGCATTTAAACTTCCTTGAAATTCCAGGTACAGTACAGTATATACCTGTAGGAATTGAATCAGGCAAAAAATAATAATAATTAAAAAAAATAGAGTTACAATTAACTTTACAATGTTTAAAACTAAAATAAACAGAACTGCTTTCAGTTACTTTATGTGTTATATATTTATAGAAGCATATTATTCACTTACTGTCTTATGTCTTCCCACATTTTCAAGCATGAGTGAAACAGCTACATCTTAAAGAGCTCAGTCTGTTTGCAATGAGAACTCAGTCTCTTTTGCTCCTGGCTACTGAATCAACGTATGCTTTCTTGGTCAAGGTCCACAGGTATGAGACTTAGAGAGCTAATCAGTGGCCTACATCTTTCCCAGCAGGTCATGAGGATGGCAAGCCACATGTTCACAGTCTATGTTACTTGCTTCAATTAATATGGAAATATAAGGAAAGGTAAGATTGCAAGAGATACTTGCAGATGGGATGGTATTCTTAAAAAATAAAAGAAAAAAGAATACTTACAACTTAATTCTGTTGTAGATTATGTACTAACCTGGGAACAACGGATGCAAACCACTCCTGAGGCCAGCATTCTCTGCATTAGCAAGGTCCAGGTTCTGCTATTTGCATTGTTCATTCTGCATCAGAATAATAAAAGCGGTAGGCAAAATCTGGAAGGCCTTAAATCGACAGCAGATTACTTAAGTCAATAGCAGATTGCTTATGTCAATAACACTGTGCTTTCATCATGATTACAGGAAACTTGGTCAATGTTGCAACCCAGGCAGGCAGCCACCTTAAGGACAGCTCAAACTGTTTTCCTTTACTCTGTTTTGTTGTCCATGACAGAAGAGACCGTTGCCCTTCATCCCAAGACATGTGGGTCACTGGTGCATAAAACGTGTAGCACAGACCTTTTGGTGCTGCAGGAAGGGCAAAAACAGTGTACAATGAGCAAGGCTCTGTCTCCCCTCCTGGGGAGCTCCATGGCTTGTTTTAGGTGGGCATGTGGCCTTTGGATGACCAGAAAAATAAAACTTGAGAGCCAAACATGAGAGACACAAGCTTGCCAGTAGAGATGCACACACAAATTTCCTACGGATGCCATATTTACATCCCCACAAAGCTACCACACGGTTGAGTTTTCACGTAACAGATTAGCACACCAAGAAGAATATTAATTCTCCCTAAATATGTTGCCCAATAGTGGTATTTTATAACATATTCCAACTCTTAGCCCCCAGTCACAGTCCTTTCTTTAGACAGCTGTAGGGGACCTGCAGCACATTACTTCTAGTGGAGTCATGGCAGTGAAAGTTGCATTCAGCTCTTACTTTTCCAACAGGTAATAATGCAGATAGTTAAAGAAAAACAACAAACTATTAAAACGTTAAACAGCCAGATTCATCCAAGCATTGTTCTAATGTTACTCTAATGTAAATGCCATTTATAACTTTGGAGTCAGGCCATAATGAATCTGGCCTCAAAACTATGCATTGTGAACAGATGGTTGTAACTGAATATAAGCTTTAATTCACACGAAGGGATCTGTTGCTGTTTGTGGTTTTGTGGCATCAATAAAGCTCTGAGAATAAATTAGAGGCCTACAGTATATTTATTCTATGTGCTCTATTCTCTTGACAATTGCTTTACATTCTTTATGAGAAATAAGCACTAAATGTACAGAATGGAAGGCTTTTATCCTCAAAGCTTCTATTTCAGAGACACCAAAAATCTTCTGATTTTGCCCGTGGATTCAATAGGTCCAAGTAATTCCACATGTATCTGTAACTGGGTTCAAAACGGGGTTATTTGTTACTCTGCAGAAGTAGCCAGCAGTTACTCACCCACTGTGCTTCAGGCAAGGCAAGCCCCAAACAAAACTCCTGTGAGGCCACCATCCCTGGGGGCCAGGGCAAGTTGGGGCCAGCTCAGAACAAGCCCAGATCCTGCTCAGGATTTTGGCGTTGTGTGCTGTGCCCCAACATCACAGCCCTCTGTTCTACAGTAGTGGGGCCCACATGGCACAGCTGCAGCCCTCTCTGTCAGTGAATCATACTCCTCTTAGCCTTTTTCAATGCTTAGAGGAGAAAAAAATAAGATACCCTATATGCCTTCTATAGGAAATCCAACTTGTGCACTGTAGTTACTAGTGGAGTGCCAGGATTTCTCATCTCCTAACAGGAAAGCAAGCTCTTCCTTTGTGCTCATGCCTCGTGTGTGTGTAGGAGTCTTCGGTAACATTAAGTACATGCATTTTTTCAGTTTCATCCAGTGATTTTAGGTCTCAAGGGTACTACTGCTTTTCCCCATCAAGGGGATCCCTCCTCCACACATGAACTGGTCAGCTATTCATACAAATACTGTTTATTCCTCTGTTTTTGAATTATGCCTATTAAAGAATTTGCTTTGCTGGGAGAGCGGCGTATCTGGGTTTTGGTACTGGCCCTGTGCCACTGTTTCCACATGCAAATCCTTGGAGCTACTGCTGTCAGCCTTTCCATCATGGCTCTAGGTTTCTACAGTTTTTATGGGTATCATTATTTATTTAGTTCTTCCTTTTTTTTTTTTTTTTGGGGGGGGGTGTATGTCTGAAATCTGATTGCGCCTTTCAGACTTTAAAGCAAATTAAAAAAAAAAAAAAAAAAAAGGAGTTGTGGATCTATTGAAGTCTGGTTGCCTGCAGACTATTGCTCTCCATCCCCCTTAAGCCTCCCAATCTTTCTGTGACAAACCCAGCACGCTCTCTTATGTCCCCGGGTGGCTGGTTGGCAGATCAGAGGCTGAAGCAATGCATGTGCACATCGGCAGGCTGATGCCCCAACCAGCAACAGGCAGCTTTTGGAAAGGGTAAGGGGACACCACTCTTTCCATGTCTTGTGAACCCACATACTCTTTTATTCCACCTAATACTAGGAGAAATTTCTTCGTTTAAGAACTGTAGGCTGCTGTCATCTTTCAGAGTTATTAAAGGCAAGTGGCCAACTGTAAAACAATGTGATTGAGCAAATCTCTCTCCCTGTTACTGTGTTTCTATTACTATTATTGTTGATGTTTTGTTTGTTTTTTGTTGGTAGGTTGGTTGTTTTTTGTTTGTTTGTTTGTTTTAGGAAATCACAATAAGTTAAATCAGTAGTTCTTAAGCTTTCTTCCTTGTTTGATTTGGGCAAACAATGATGGCCACCCACTTTGCAGCTGTCACTGGGTGTATATCTGTCCCTGAAAAACAAATCAAAATCACAGCTGAAAACTGAGTCCTGAGCAGAGGTCACTAATGAGCAAGCATTAAAGCCTATCAAAAGGATGCTGCTGCTGTTGCTGTGTATTATTATGGTACTACCAAGGTTGTATATCAGCCTTATATGAAGGCTCTTTCCTTGGAATACTACTTCCATAACTGATACCTCATTGGAGGCAAACATTGTATGTCATAGCCTTCTGGGCTGTGACATAGAAATCTTTCCCAATTTTCCCCCAATGGAAGAGAAAAAGCACAAACCCAAAGAACATCAGAAAATAAAAAAAATCAAGTAATTTAAGTACACTTGATGCTATGTGCAATGAACCAGAGGCCTCAAAGCAAATTAGGCAATCAGGTTCTGAAAAACTTGACTAGGAAATCATGGAGATTTCTGACATTTCAATGTTTGGAGCTATTACTTATTTTAAAAACTGAAAGCATTTGGGCAAGAAGCTTAATTTCATTTTTTAGACGTTTATATTTCTAGTTTCTCAGTTTTTTTTTTTTCTTTTTAATGAATCTGAAGATAATGGAGCTGCATAAACGGGAATGAAAGCAAAGTTTGGTATTGTGGCAATTTCTCAAATAATTGTTTTGGTTATTTGATCTATTAAATTAGCAGTGTTTGAGGGATGTCATAAATTGTGTAACAATAAACCATGCTTCCTACTTGCTGTAAGACTTTGCTTACTTGTGTTTACTAGACTGCGTATAAGATAACTACTTTTCATCCAGATTGATTTGTTTATTCTCTTGCATCTAAAGAAAAAAGAACCTAGTTTTGCAATAGTTAAATAGAGCAATTCTGCCATCCAGTGGCTAGCTAGGTTAATTTATCTTTTCTCTTTCCATATGATCATTTGGGTATTTTTTGTTTCTTATTTTAAAATATGTAATTATTGTAATGTTCAGTGTTTATTCCATTACTGCATCCCATTAATACATGTAATAAAAATGTTAATGTAGTTCACAACTTTTTTCTGATATTGTATTCAAACAGGAGGCACAAAAAAGAAGAAAGGTGTTCCATAGATTAATCACTATGGATTAATTACAGATAAATTAGAGGTTACTGCACATCCTATCATCATATGTCATGTCATTAATCAGCAGTCCAATCTGTTTGAAACAACGGTCTTAGGCAATTATTTTACAGCAGATGCTGGACTGATTTCTGCTTCCAGCTTTACTTTACCATTTAGTTGGCTTCTGTTACTGTTTCCATGGCACCATTGACAATGGTGGCCCAAGAAAAACATAGCTCTTGATCTCAGTTTGCCTACGTGCCCACGAACCATGGCAGAGGATTTGAAGAAGTGTCTCTAATATAACTTTGTCTAATAACAACTGGAATTAAGTTTATAAATTGGTTTGTGAAACAACTCTGTGACTGAATATATATTATATATATGTTATATATATATATAATTTTTTTTCAGAGGGAATGGACTGAATGATTTTAAAAAATCATACAGTGTGATTACATTCTTTTATAACTAGTCTCATTAGTTTCACCACCATAATTTCTATAGTAATGCTCTGGAACACAACGTGAGATCTGGTCTTCCTTGCATGAGTCTGTACTGAGCAGAACGGGAAATGAGACCTTCAGAATAAGAAGGTCTCCTCATCTCCAGACCAATATCCAGCTGTGATCACTTCTGAGGAAGAAACACATTCCCAAGAGCAATATTTATTGGTGAATCACAAGTGCGCTTTGGGGAAAGCTTCACAACACCGATTAAGTTTCTGGAATCCAAGTGAAGTCTCCAGTTTGGACAAAAACAACTTAAATAGAAGGTGCTCAGGGGAGAAGTAGTGCAAGGGAAGAGGCCCAGACATGCTTAATGCAGTTATTAAAATCAATTTTTGAGGAAAGGAAGCTAATTTTCATGGACTATTCTAGCTCTTTTGCCTATTTCTGTGGTGTGAGAACTGAAATACCATCCAGATGTAGATGAAGTTCCATATCCCAGGGACTGTCACCTGGAGATAAAGTGCATTGTTAGACTCAGGGCCTTGTGCTGTGGGTATGGCTCACTGAGGGAAATCTCACAATCCCATTGTACAGTTATGGCTTGGTTATTTATTGTACAAGAGCCCTGCACTCTCATGACCCTGGCAATGAGTGAGAGGGGAATGCCCAACCACCTCACTCTTAACAGAAAGACCATCTGTTTATTTTCACTTGGGTTTAATTACAGCTTTTCAGCTTCTTAGGTTCTGCACACAATCCAGCTGCAGAGCCCTTCCAGGAGCACAGCCACACACTGTTATCCCACATAGAGCACTCGCCTGCAGGTAAAGCAGCCAACGCAGCTCCCATCCTGGCATGCCCTCCCCATCTCCCTTCTCCCCTGCGTTCCCAACATGGGTGTGACTGACTATATCTCGGTGCTATTACTTGAGGAGAAAGTATTTCCCAGGCAATTTAATAGATATTTTCTTGAACACAGGCAACAACTTCCCCTATGCCAAGTAGGGCTTCCAGGGAAATCTCGGTGAAATTCTGCACAGCCTTTCAGGGAGGTGAATCGCTGCGCACTGTTGCCTTACATACTCTGTCATGTCGTGATACGAGAGCCTGGTTAGCACACTGATAATCCTGTTGCTACAGAGACACAGGAAGGCTCTCACATAAGGAAACTCTTTGATCTAAATTAAATAGTATCTTGGACTGAAGTTTAGAAGGTGGCTAAAGATTTAGAGAGTGTCTCAATTCCTAGCGACCAGTCTCAGAGGGACTTAAAACAATATTTCACCTGGCAAAAATCCAACATTTTGCAAGCTTCTTAAAATCAAGGCAGCAAAATCGCTGGTCACATTTGAAAATGTTGGTTAAGATATTTTATCTATGATGTACATAGCTCACATTTACAAAATAATGTTAGTCCACCCTATACCTTCATGCCTGGAAAGAACATTCATACTTTTTTCATTTAAGGTACCATCACCTCTTCAAAAATTCTCTATACAGATTATATTATTATATAGCAAATACATCAAATATCATAATGTACTATTATGTATTATGTTATTATATTTATTATGTAGATAAATTAGTTATTAGAATAGAGATGAATTGCAGCTAAATGCAGAAAAATTCTGCTAGTTGATTTATTTTCTTTCTAAATTATTTTATAAAAAACTAATGCATTTCCAAAAGAAGCAAACAAAGCGTAGCATCAAGAGATCAAGGATGGAGAAGCAAGGACTTCCTGAGCCAAATTTCTCTCACCTCCGCAGCAGCAAAATTCTATCTCAAGGAGCCCAAATGACACCTTTGAAGATTTGTGACAAATAATTCCTCCCCAAGAGCAAGACCCAGACGCCCAAGACAGATCAAGAATACACTGTCCTGAGGCTCTTTGAAGAAGGAAAGTGCTAACCATCATCTTTATTTCACTCCCACCGAGCATATATCTGCCTGGCAAATCTCTACCAGCCCTCCTGCACAGGCCGTATTGACTGAATCCAGCTGAAGTTGAGGGCAGGTGTGAATAAAAATTTGTGGCTGAGATCAGTGGTGCTGAGATGGCCATGGTTCTGATCAAAGGAGAAAAGTGATCAGTTTGAGCCCTCTTGAAGAAACATTTTTGAATTTTTACTGAAGAATTTTTACTGGATAGATGACCTAATGTGTTCTGGGAAAGCTTAACTCTCTCTTACAGCCTAAATGGATATTTTTGGACTTTATAATAAGCTGCAGTCCTCATATTTAACACAAAAAGAAGAAAGCAGTATTAGTATTTTAACATGCAGTACTTAGCAATGTTAATACTCTGGCCTTGTAGTTACTACTGAGCCAAATGAAGAGAAGTGTTGGTAGGGATTTTCTCTTCTCACTATATTGCCAGGGATGTTAACACAGCTTTTTGAATCAAATCTGAGCAGGAAGGAGAGCAGGCCAATATGAGTTGATAGAGCAGGTCTCCCTCCCGGAGGCTATTACAGTAGCTTTCCAATTTATATAAACTCCTGAGCAGAAGATTTGGTGAGGAAGATTTTTTCAAAGGCATATGAGAGGTTTTGGAGTTTGGGAAATTTCCCTATGGTATCTGCTAACCAGAAGAAACTCAAAGCTGGTCCCTCAGTGATAGTTGGTGGTTTTCAAAGCCTTACACCTCCAGAGCAGCTCATTCAATTCCTTAACACTGGTCAAGGCCTAGTGATTGCAAAGCATCTGTGGTAAGTCTTTTGCTCCGTTTCACAGGAATAAGCCACCCACACCCCAGAAACCCAGCACTTTTCATGGCAAGACCATGATACATCCTGCCACATTGCAACATGTGTGTACAGAGCCAGATTTGAGGCAACAGAACCTATGGTAGATGTCAGTTCAGACATAAAATATACAACCCTTCTGCTCCTGGCAGCTCCTCTGCTCTTCCCAGGGCACTCTGGGCCATGCAGGCATGAACTCCTGTTAAACTCTGATGGTTTTTGTATGTCCTGGCCATCTTTCAGGATCTGCTCTGTAAAAGCAGAAAGAATGAGTCATGCCTTGCAGGACTGTCTGTTTGCCCCACCAATGGCTTATCTATAGCAAAAGAAAACAGCCAAGTCTCACCTTTTCTTAGGACACATTTATTAGCACAGCATTAAATGGTCTTTTTCATTTATTAGAAAAAACAATCACTGTGATATCAAGTTTGTAAGGAAAACTCTGTTAAACGCAATTGTTGGAGAAGATTCTCTGCATTTTGGCTACGAATCCTTCCGCAGCAGTAGTATTTGTGAGCTACTCTGACACTAATTGCTCTCGATAATTAATTCCACTCATAGCCTGAGTGGTTACCACCCAGGGGAGGGTGTCCAGCCTCCTTTTCTGCTGTCTCATTAGTCACACGTAATCAGCATGTGTAGAAATTGCGGCTCCAATTTCTGAAATTTCAGGCACAGTGGCAGCATAGGAATAAACTACCAGAATCCAGCAACAAGTTTACTTTCAGCTGTGCTGTTTCATGTCCACATCCAGATCTACAGCTACTTGGTAACCTGTGTGCACTCAGCTTTTCTCATCACTTTAGCTTGCGGTAAACAGATTTTTTCCTTCTCTGTAGTAATATGGTCCCATGTATCATTTTTCCACTGTGTTTTCCAGTGGACTTTTCATACCTGATTCCCTTGTCATAGGAACTGATGTTCATTTTTAAAAAAAATTATGGTTTTACTTTAAATGTCTTCAGTAATACATTGCATCAAAAGCTCAGGAGCCAGTCAGCATTATTGCCGACTTCCAGTGTTAGTGCAGACTCTCACAGATGCCACAGCTCCCCAGATTCTTTCCAATGTTCCTGTTTTCTTAGAATTATTTCTCTCACTGTGATTGCTAATTTATCGTGCATTATAACCATCAAGAAAAGCAGACTACCTGCAGGATAGTCCTAATTTGTAAGAGGCTACCTGACTGCAATCTTTCATGAATCTGCTTCTGTAACTTAATGTTCACTCACTCTTTCTCTTCATCCACATCTGCAGTATCACTAACATTCTGGTGGGGAAGCAGAATGATTAAGTAGACAATCTGTGAACTATTAAAATATTAAGAGTGTTGAAAGGTATAGGCTTTTGTCTATCACATCTGGAATCATTGGCATTCTTCTGGCATGAGAAGGAGATTTTAAAATGGTTTTCCTCAAAATTCTTCTTCTGTCCCTGATAACCTCTGGTGTGTAAGTGTTGGCTCAGGGCGTGTATTTTGTACATATCTAACCACAGTGCGTCATAAATATACATTTCCTTGTTACAGGTGGTGTTATTAATAAGGCAACCGATTATAAAAGATTGCAAGAGGCATGAACTCTAATTAGAAGTTGCTAAGTCAATGTTAATAACAACCACACATTGTGCAAATTACAGATCAAAGTATCTTCAGCACTGCTGTAGCTTTCATGGCTTCTGAAAGAATTTCTCCAGCTGAAAGCTCCCAGAGTTCCCTCCAGCCTGAGTTTGGTTGATTCAATGAATAACTACTGATTTAGGTGGGTTTGACTTGTCTTTTGTTCTTAGGGAGTTCCTACAATTTCATATGACTCTTACGGGAGAGCTTTGTGGAAATAGTTTGTCCCACTTGGAGATGACCCTCCACAAGGCCCCTGTGCTCAGATGAGCAAAGTGGAAGCAGGGCTTCTGTGGCCTCCTGGGAGCAGAGCCATGGGCTCAGTGAACTGAGTGTCCAGGGAATGGGCAGCAAAGGTGTCAGCACCAAGGCAACGGGGTGCTCCAAATTGAGGTGAGAAGAGGATATTTTCCCCTGGCTGGTGTCCAATGAAAAAGAGAAGTTGGTGTCAATTTCTCCCTATAAAGTAGCAGTTCTTAGGGCTGCACCCTGTTAAAATGGAAGTGACGACACGCAAATGAGCATGTTTCTTGCAACCCCTTTCCCCTGAGGTTTTGGGAAATAAAATCAAGAATGAGGGAAGGACAAGGCGTATGTCAGTGGCAGTTTGAGAAAGGAAGAGCATGAAAGCACCAAGGAATGGGAAAACCACAGGCAAGTGGTGTGGTTCATGGTGGGCAGCAGTGTGCTGGGACAGAGCCCAGCTGTGGAGCAGATGTGCACTGGCACGAGCCGCTATGAATGGAGCCAGGTGGTGGCTGGGCAAGCTGGATTACTGGTGTGGAAGAGAGGCCACACTTTCTCTGCAACTCCCTTCTAAATCATTGGGAGCTCCTCCATCCAGATAGACTTTTCACCCTGACCCTGTAAATTAATATTGGTCACAGTCAAATTGCTAGACATGACCTTCTGGCCAGCATTGGGACAGTAAAGCAAAGCTTCATGGCAGAGCAGCATTATGGGCTCAGTTTGCATGTGATTTCTTGGAGCTGTTAGCGTGAACAAAACGCGTGTGCATGAGTAGGTTGCACAAAATTTGGCTGAAAGTTTGCTCCCCGCAAAAATCAACTGTGTCAATTCTAAAGGAGTTTTTAATTCCAAATGCCTTTTGTAAAATAAAATAGTCATAAAACCATTGCCATTTTTTTCCAAGATAAAATCTCATACTTAGAAACTTGTGGTGACTTTATTGGTCACTCATTTAATGTTTTTATTATTTTTTAACAGGCTGCCTTATTTTCTTTCCAAAAAACTAGAACAAAGGCTTCTGCTGAGTGTTTGCTGGCAGCCTCTAGAAACTGGCAACACCAGATCAAATGCTGCTGCTTAGCAATCCAGTTGTCTTTTGTTGAGAACAATAGAATTGTGTTACTGTATTTTCTTTATTTCTGTTCATGTGGCACCGAGAGGCCTTAGCTGACATCCAGCCTTTTATGTCAGATGTAATGCATGAAGTTGTATGGCTTAAATAATTCTGTCAACAAAGGGTAGGAAAAGGATGTGCTTAATTTTAGGGAGTGGATATACAGAAATTAGGGCAAGGCAGCAGTGGAGTTGTGACTTGAGCAATGGAAATGTACCCAAGAACTAACACTTCTCTAAGCTTAGCTGCATGGATGTGGCTGGCATGTTTGCTGGCAGTGACTAGATGTGTTCCTGCCTGCCTCAAGGTGAGTTAAGATATTTATTTAGATTTACTTTTTCTATAATAATTTACTGAGGAGAAGGACCTGGGGGTGTTGGTTGACAAGCAGCTTGACATGAGCCATCAGTGTGCGCTTGCAGCCCAGAAAGCCAGCTGTATCCTCAGCTGTATCAAAACAAGTGTGGCCAGCAGGGTGAGGGAGGTGATTCTCCCCCTCTGCTCTTGTGAGACCCCACCTCGAGTGCTGCATTCAGCTCTGGGGCCCCCAGCACAAGAAGGACAAGAATGTATTAGAACAAGTCCAGAGGAGAGCCACAAAGATGATCAAAGGGCTGAAGCACCTCTCCTATGAAGACAGACAGAGGGATCTGGGGTTGTTCAGCCTGGAGAAGAAAAGGTTCCAGGGAGACCTTATAGTGGCCTTCCAGTACCTAAAGGCCTACAGGAAAGATGGGGAGGGACTCTTTGGCAGGGGGTGTAGGGATAGCACAAGGAGTAATGGCTTTAAACTAAAAAAGGGTAGATTTAGATTAAATATTAGGAAGAAATTCTTTACTCAGAGGGTAAAGAATGGGACACTCCCATGAGGCACTGGAACAGGTTGCCCAGAAAAGCAGTAGCTGCCCCATCCCTGGAGGTGCTCAAGGCCAGGTTGGATGGGGCTTTGAGCAATCTGGTCTGGTGGGAGGTGTCCCTGTCCATGGAAGGGGGTTGGAATTAGATAATCTTTAAAACAGATAATCTTCCAATCCAAACCATTCTATGATTCTATGACTTTATGAAGTGCTGAGTGCAAGTGGACGTGGAGCTTATTCCCACATCACTGCTGCTTCTTATTGCAGACATTGGCAGAGTTGAAGGTGCTTCAGTTTGTAGGAATGGAAGCCCTACCCTGCAAGAAGCCCTGTCCTCCTCCCCCACCAACACTGAATGTATGAACTCTAAAGAAAACTTCAGCCATACATACCAGTACAGTTTATTGTGCATTTGCAGGTACCAGTGACAATGTTGATAAATGTGTCTGCTCCTAAATAAAAGGTCAGGTTTTCAAACATTCATCACCCAGAAGCTAGTAGTCAAAGGGCACTTCAAAATAAATAAACAAATAAAAAAGTGCCTTATTCAACAACAAATTGATTCCCAGCCTTGCTCTCCACAACTAGTGAATAAGCTGTTGATAAGTTATTTTAGAACAAACCCACAAAATGGTGGAACTTTTCTTCTTTGTTCCTTCCCCTTCCCCTTCTGGTCTTATTTTTCTCTTTCTTTTTCTCTTTCTTTTTCTATTTCTTTTGTCAGAAGTATGCATAGTGTTTGTTAAAAGCTTGCAAACTGGCCAGCAGGAAGCTACATTTTTCCCTGGAAGGGTAAGGTTGTTTTCAGTCTGGATGTGATCCCAGCTGAGGGAGCTGCCTGGCCAGCCTTGCTGGTAAGAGGAACATGTGAACTACAGCTTGCAACAAGACCATCATCTCCAGCTGTATCACCAGGATATATAAGAAGAGAGTCTTAGAGGCTATCCTCTACTTTCAGCACTGCATTTGTACTTTAAGTTCAATCAATAGATGAAATATAGGAAGAGACTGAAACAGCAAAACTCCAGTGCTTCAGTGCCACCTGGCACCCAGTCCTGACCTACTCAAGGCTTTCTCCTCTCAAGTCTCAGCTGTGCCACTTGCTTTTGAACCAAATTCATCAAGGAGAACAAGTCCTGACATGGACTGGAGGAAATGGCAGGCTTTGGGAAAACTCCAAGCTTCATGCCATGAATATTCACTCCATGCAAAAGTACAAATGACCACAATGGGTAAAAAGTTGTGTTGCTCCTTTTCATATGTAGCCCCATTCACATTTTCAAGTCGCAGTGACTGGTTATTGCAGTGGGTTTATTCATACAGCACTGGAAATCCTGACTGAAAATATGTTTGCTTTCTGAACTTTCCACAACGAGTGTGCTGGACAATTTCTCCCAAGATTTTCCTTTTTTTTTCTATCTTATTCATCTACCACAAGCTACATTAGGCAGCCTGGCTATTTCTGTATATACTCTGTACGCTTTTTCAGTGAATTGTAGGATAATTTTTTAAAGTCTAACGTCTTGTCAATGTGACAAACTAGTTAATTCTATATTTTGTACATACTATGTAGTTTGTATTTCTTGAGTTCTTAACTCAACATGAAAAGATAAACCTTCTTTTATGGCAAAACTTTTTTTTCCCCTATATTTCTGGGGATCCTCCAGAAACCTTTCAGTAGGTACTAGACAAAATGATTTGATCAAAAATTAGTTTCTTTCTTTAAATTCATCTATATTTTCATGACTAATTAAAAGTAGCTTGTATTTGTGTTTCCTTGTTAAGTTCTGTATCAGATCAGATAGCATGGACTAAATATTATCTTGGGCTGAGCAAGTTCTGAAAGCCATCAGATCACAGTATTTTGTACATTTTTGGTCAATTTAATGAGGTTTCAAAAATGTAAGGAAAAATTTATGAAGAACGCATTTGGAAAGGTTCAAGCTACACTAAACACGGTAGAGCACCCAAGTATCTTCTGTCTGTAAAACAAAATGCATAACTTGACAAGACTATCAAAAGGCTGCCCCAGCACAGCTACTATACTGACCTTCCGTCACTGTCCTTGAAACTATGTAGTTCTCCTCTCTGCACAGAGGCAGTGCTCCTCTCCTCTCCCCTTCAGCTGCAATGTCCACCTAGTCATGGTACTAGCTCCCTACATGTTTGTTGGATTATGTGGTTTCCTTTAAAAAAAAAATCATTTACAGAAGCAGAAGTCCAGACAATGTACATATGAAATTTTCGTAAATGCTCATTGACTAACAAAATATTTTCCAATAGTATTAATAACTTTTTATTAATCATATAACTCACAGTATCCTTTAATACCCCTATTGCTCTCAGCTGGACCACTGTGCAGGTGCAAGTAGGTTTAACGTTGTTTCTATAGTAACAGAGGCAACACTGACATTTGGCTGAAATGTACTATGCCATTTTATTTGTTAATCTGATGTAATTTAAAAAAAAAAAAAAAGTGATTTGGATGCCGTTGTCTCTTCAGGTACAACTCCCATGGCAGGATTGCTAGACTGAGCTACCTAGGAACTTTTAGCATGGTGCTTCCTGAGGATATTTGCAGAGCTGGTTTTCTCTTCCTCTCAGAAATATGTAACAAGGAGGCCGGCAGGAACTATAATGGCTTGGATCATTTAAAGAAGGAAGAAAAGCCTTTTCGTTTTTAAAGAATATTTTATATTTTTTCTGTTCCCCTTCAGTTGTTGTCAGCATAAAGAAAAATCCGTCCTAAATAATATAGTAGCTGAATTGTATTGAGAACTGTGGTGCAAGTTGGAAAACACTTCTGACTGGGTATCTTCAAGACAGAAATGGAGGCTATACTTTTCCAAATCAGTCTTGCTTTAGAGATTTAATTGTACTCCTTGATTTTGAAATACTATGAGCATAATTTTTTCTGACAGAATTTTGGCTTTTCTACTTGCAGTCCCAGCTGGGTCCTTCAATTCTGAGATAAGCAGATATGAAAAATAAACTTTACTAACTTGAGCCAACTTGAACAAACCTCCAAAAATGCTGGAAACTTTTGTCTGGGACAAAACCAAATGCATTCTTTTATGTCAGCCAGTTTCATTTTCTGACATTTGAATGGTGCATCAGAAAAACAAAAAAAAAAGAAAAAAACAACAAAAAAGAAAAAAAAACAGCATTTTAGTGAAGGCAACAGCAGTAAATAGTTAACTTTCAGGAAAAGCACTATCTGCTTTAGCATTTCTGGACCATTGGTTTTGATTTCTTTCCCTTCTTTTTTTTTTTTTTTTTTTCCGCTCCTATGATTACGTAAGTTTTTTATTAGTTTCCTGAAAGTGTGCAGTGTGTCTGAAAGTTCTCTGAATTGTCTATCTCTCCTTCATGTGACTTACACAATTGAGTCTATTTTCTATGGTTGTCTATCTTTTGGATATTACACATACAATAAATACAAAATTAGAAAGGTCTATGCCTTTTTTTTTTTTTTTTCCAGTGCCAGTGAGCTCTCATGTGATTAACCTGCTGAGTAGTGCACGAAACCCTATGAAACAAATGTTCCATGAGACAGGAACTGTACACGGTAAATGGAGCAAACCATGTTTTAATGCTTTGTATGAATGGTTCTACTTTGTTTTCCTAAGGGTACATGAATATTTTATTTTTTTTTTGGTTTATATGCTGAAAATGATAAACACACTAATGGCAATTGCTGATAACAGCTTACAGACAAAAGTTAGGCAAACTACATGTGTGGGAAAGAAAAATACATACAGTCCTTTTCTACTTAAAGTCAAATATGTTAGTTTCAAGCTTATTTTAAAAGGTGGACCATTCTGTTTCACTTACACATCAAGGCCACTTCCATTAGTCCAGCAAGCTGGACTCAGCAGATATTGGGTAATTTCTGAGTTACACTGGTATTTAGAGCTGTCACAGTACTTCTGAGAAGTACAGTTAAAAGTTATAGCTAAAGCCACACTCATCCATAAAATTTTTTTTATTTTTTTTTTTCGAGCTTAAAGAGCCACCTGGAAAACAATGTTAAAGCAACAGCAAGTTTCTGACCAGCAGGAAAACATTCACCCAAACTACGCATGACGTAAAGTCAATTTGCAATCCAGCCGTGCTTAGGTCAGGATGGTAGTTTTGAGGAACAGCTGCTTCCATAAAGCAAAACTGATCCCAGAGAATATTTTCACTTCACAGTAAACTTTCTCCTTTCTCCAGTGAAACCTCATGCTGATCCCCTTTGCTTGCACAGTTACTGCTTCAAAACATTTGTGCAAGTCTGAATCAGTTTGACTTGTATTTCTCCACATAGTATCTTAGCAAATGCATTAAGGGATAAGAGGTACTCTGGAACTAATACATCTCCCTCACATAAGAAATCAGTAGTTCAGCTGAGAAAAGCCATGAACTTTAAAAAGATGTCTTTCTGTTTTATGAGGTGAAAATAATAAACCTGCCTTTGTCGAGATCTGCTTTTTCAAGAAGCGTCATGCATTTCAGAAACCCTCTGTCTATCAACCATGTTGTTTCAGAGTTGTTTTGACAGTGAGGTCAAAATTACTGTCTTACAGGTAAGAACCTGCCAACACAGACACTGGAAATTACAAGGAGATTAGGCATTGGGATAATTTGAGAAAGGAATGTTAATGTCTTTTGGAAAACTCCAACAGAAATGCCACACTGATAGGAAAAATGTTTCAAGTGTTATAAAGCAGATGTCAAATTTGGCTGGAATCTGGTGAAGATAGATCTTCACCGATTTTCTATCAGGGAAGATAGGTCAGAAGGACTACTAGAGGAATTAAAACTTTTTTTTTAAGGAGTGGAAGACACAGCTTTTTGGATCCCTTCTAGGCCAACACAGAACAATTCCAACTTTTCTGGCCTTGGATCCCCAGGTGTTAGGAAATCATAGAGAACTCATATTTATTATGCATTTCAGACTCCCATTTCTTGAGCACAGTCAAATAGGAACATATAGAATATTTGTTCATGAAGAAGTAAATAACAATCATTATCCTTATAGATATTAAAACATCTGGCAAAGTTAATTGTAGTGACAGGTCAATTAATCATAGAGTAATTTATAATTTTCAGTACTTTCCTACCCTCAAAAAAAAAACTATCACTCAGGCTGAAAATGATCCATATTCTATATGGAATAATAAATAATTTTTGGTATGAAATGTACCAATTGGCAACTTACCAATTTTGTTTATGACCTCCCTTGAAAGCAGTATAATTTTGGTAAGAAGAAAATCATCATCTTTCAGTTACCTTAGAAAGTTTTGTTTTGTTTTGTTTTCTTTTAACTTTCAAGAAATCAGACATCTTTCCAAATTAAAAATTGAAATGTTGATTTCCCCACCTCCCAAAGCCCCTACCCATGCTTGTTCCTGGGCAAGAGTGTGCTTGTGTCAGCTAAAACTGTGGACTAAGATGAGCACAAACTTAGAAAAGTGCTTTTAGAAGGAAAATAACTGGGACAGACAGAATTATACCTCTCAATTTATGACATCCTTATGTCATAGCAAATTCTTGTAAGACATCTTTTTATGATGTTTTAGACCTTGTTCTGCTTACAAAGCTGTAGCATACTTCCTCGTGGCATACAAGATAAATAGATGACTTACAATATAGCAAAATCAAATACGATGTGAAGACTGTTCTGAGTTTTTTGCTTGTTAACATACATCAACCTCGTAAAATACCAGATCTGCTGACCTTTACCCAGTAATTACCAGTTTAGATATTTGTCTTGTGCATCAGGGTGACTCTTTCACCTTCTGCACAGAAGCTTGACTGGCTTCTATGCCAATGCTATTTGTTTAGATTAATGAGTTAACATGAGAAAGTGAAGTGTCCTACTCATTCCGATACCTTGCTATGACTGCTTATTGTTGTACAACGCGCATGGTAAAAGGTATCTTCTCTATAATGAAAGGTAAAATGAAATTGACTCCTCCACGCCTTCCTGTTTCTGTCATCTTGTATGAATGTCAGGGGCAGGTTCCTGGTTCATAACCTTTTTACCTCTTGAAAATGTTAAACATAAACCACTCTCTGATAAGCGGAGAGGGTGCATTTTGCAAGGGAGTTATAGAACAGATAAGAGTTAAGAAACCTGACTTAAACTTTTCTCTCTGACTCGTGGGAAGTTCCTGCTTCATGTATACAAAATTAGTTTATAGGAGAGATAACAAAAGGTGTAGGGTACCACATCTTGTGTAATAATTATAAATTCTAAATTATAAGAAGAAACAGGAACTGTGTCTTGTTTGAGTCTTTTCTGATTCCTCTAACAAGTCAGTAGGACTCCTCCTGCCTATTTATGGCCTCTTTAGTGGAGGAAGGCATTTTATCTCTCTTTCTGTTGCTAGTTTTATCCAGTTATGTTTGCTACTGTGTAAACTCCCAGTCTCTTGCTAGTAGTTTGCTATCCAGAGTTTCATGTGTAATTTGATTTTGACAACATCTAACACATTAAATAGAGACGAGGTTTAGTAGCAAAGTTCAGCAAAGCATTGGTCGAACCAGTCACCAAATATGTCTCATCTGCATATCCCACCCTAGCCCATAAACTCAAGGGCCTTGTGGTGAGCAAGACACCCCAAAATTTTTCTTATCTATTTCAAATTATATTTTTACCTTAACTTTCCAGATTTTAATGTCTGGTTTTGTAGCCGGAGCTCAATGCTAGGGCTCACTGTACCTCAGGTAGGTTTGCTTATAATGATTTACTTAACTGATAGTCTACTCAGATGCTGTTCCTCAGTTTCTCAATCAAGTCATTCTCAAAATGTGAGATATTACTAATTTTGGCGTGCTAAGTAACAGCAGCTCCAAGAAAAAAATTATTCCTGCTGTGAGGAGTTAGTGGGTGAACACTGAGCATGATCAGTGAGGGGAGGGAAATGTCTGGATTTTCCTTTGACACCCAGGGAGGTTTCTGTTTGTTCTGCGAGTTCTTACACAGCAAAGATTTGGCCTCCGACAGCCTCTGCTCCACTGGCAGCATAAAGAGCAACAGTAAGGGCGCCTGTCCTCAGTGACCTTTGGGAGGCACGAAGCAGGGACAAGCACAGCTGAGCCTGGCCCCAAGCTGCCCTGGGAAGCTGGAGAGGCTGGTGGTGGCAGAAAGGAAGAGTTACATGAGGCTGAGTAGGACACTGGGGAGAGAGAATAGCCCTGGGAAATAGAATAGGAAGTCTCCTAGTTGCTACAGTGCCTTTCTATAGAGTTGTTTATTGCTATATAGAAGCACCAGAAGGACAGTCTTTTATGGTGGGGAGGTAAACAGGAATGACCTCTGTGCAGTGTTTTGAGCTTTTTAATTAGATTACATTTCACATTGTTATCATGTTTCAGCGAGAGCCCAGACTGAAAATTCTGGCTGCTACAGCTTCAGGCTGAGTGTGCTCTTACATGCACGTGTCCTTGCATACTGATAATTCACCAACTTGTTCATGTTTTTCTTACATTGCTTGTAGTGGTGTGTCCTTACTATTTCACTATTGTGGCACTGTTATTACTATGGTAGAAACACTTTTGTTTTCAGCTTTTGTGATTTTTTGCCTTTTTTTCGAATAAATAATTCAATATACAAGAAAGCACATGAAGGATGGAAAGTGACTTTTCCATAAAATTCAATAGTCAGTCACTCTTGTGGAATTTACAACATACACAAGGACTTACAAAATGCCTGAGACTTTAACAGAAAGCATGCCCTGCTGTAGTCTTCTAGATTTCCCAGGATTTTCTTGGCCTGCCCATTTACGGTTCCATGGTTTCATGGGAGAGGTCAGCTGCTTCTTCCATACACTGTAACATCAGCAAGATCTGAACAAGTGTGACATCATATTAACAAGTTCTTCTGCTCAATGGGAAAGTTAATTTTGGCTTCAACATGTCTGCTAACATCACAGAAATGCTGGATTATGTCTTGCGGTCAACCGACATTCTTGATTAAAAATTTTTATTTCAGACCTTTAACCCACACATTTGCCCTCTCAGAAGAGAAGAAAACTTTATTGGATTTTTCTACTAGATTTTCATGTGTTTTTCTTTCTTTTTCTTTCTTTCTTTCTTTCTTTCTTTCTTCTCTTTCTTTCTTTCTTTCTTTCTTTCTTCTTCTTTCTTTCTTTCTTTCTTTCTTCTTCTTTCTTCCTTCCTTCCTTCCTTCCTTCTTCCTTCCTTCCTTCCTTCCTCCTTCCTTCCTTCCTTCCTTCCTTCTTCCTTCTTTCCTTCTTTCCTTCCTTCTTTCCTTCCTTCTTTCCTTCTTTCCTTCTTTTTCTTTCCTTCCTTCTTTCTTTCCTTCCTTTCTTTCTTTTTCCTTCCTTCCTTCCTTCCTTCCTTCCTTCCTTCCTTCCTTCCTTCCTTCCTTCCTTCCTTCCTTCCTTCCTTCCTTCCTTCCTTCCTTCCTTCCTTCCTCCCTCCCTCCCTCCCTCCCTCCCTTCCTTCCTTCCTTCCTCCCGCCCTCCCTCCCTCCCTCCCTTCCTTCCTTCATTCCTTCTTCCTTTTTCTTTCTTTCTTTTTCTTTCTTTCTTTCTTTCTTCTTCTTTCTTTCTTTCTTTCTTTCTTTCTTTCTTTCTTTCTTTCTTTCTTTCTTTCTTCTTTCTTCTTTCTTTCTTTCTTTTTCTTTCTTTCTCGTTCTTTCTCTCTCTTTCTTTCTCTCTCTCTTTCCTTCCTTCCTTCCTTCCTTCCTTCCTTCCTTCCTTCCTTCCTTCCTTCCTTCCTTCCTTCCTTCCTTCCTTCCTTCCTTCCTTCCTTCCTTCCTTCCTTATTATTCTTTCTTCTTGCTCTGTTCTGCTTTGCATTTCCTTCATACAGCTTTGTAATCTTCAAAGCGATCGCACTTTGAACCTGATGACCTGTTCAGTATCAGATATGTATCTGACTTTCCTGCCTGAGGAACTCGAGCATTTCACTTTTTCTTTGTATTCTCACAGCATTTCTGTGGATTAGGAAGGGTGAATTTCCTAAATTTAAGTTCATAAATAGATAACTATTTAATATTTCCAATAAAGTACTTTTTTTTTTCTTAAATAAATGTTGGGAGAAAATGAACTGTCCTAGGTCATTCATTTAGTGATGTGAGTTAAAAAAATAAATGAATCTTAGTTTTCTAGATCTCATCTGTAACATTTACTTTCAAAAAGGCAGAATACAAGCCTAAAGATTCATAGCAAAGTTCCCATTGTTAAAAGCCCAGGGGAGTGACATAATTACAAGAATAAGAGATATAATGTAAGGAAGGCTTTGTGTGGAATATCAGTTTAATTCTCCACATTCACTTACGTCAATGAAGGTTGAAACAATCACTTTGGTGTCTGATTTGCCTCTCATAAAACCTCTGGCTTCTGGTAATAGAACTTCGGTCTGGTTTAATTCAGGATATGCACATAAGAGCAGCTGATGGTAATGCAAAACACTCCTTAATTTTCATGTTCATGTCTCCTCTGTACTTAAGATTTCAAATAATATATTAAGGAAGATACTTTGAGCCTTCATTTTGTAATAATTTTAAGAAAGCTTTTGGAGTGTAATACTTTGAAGAGTATAAAAATTATCTCTTTTGAGAATATTATTTAATAAAATTATATATGAAAAGCCATTGCCTTTTTGTAGATATTTTAAAAATTAATTTGCCTGCAAAACAGTTTCAAATACATTTTGAAACCTCCCCTGACTGCAATATTTAATGTCAGGTGTTCTTTCTGCTGAAGTCCACGGGAAGAGATTCCTTCTTCACAGAGTTAACAACCACCAGTAAATAACCTCAGCTCTATCCAACACCACAGAAACACTGAGGCTATCATAAGATCAGTAGTTTAGAAATACTTCATGGTTTCTCCCTCCTATTATTCATTTATATGGAATTTAAAAAATAAAACATATCCTTTCCAACAGAGAATCATCAAATTATAGAATGGTTTGGGTTGGAAGGGACCTTAAAGATCATCTAATTCCAACCTCTGTTCCATGGCAGCGACACCTCTACTAGACCATGTTCCTTAAAGCCCCATCCAACCTGGCCTTGAACATTTCCAGGGAAGAGACATCCACAGCTTCTCTGTGCAACCTGTTCCATCACTCTGACATTTAGAAATAAAGCAAAGGAAAGCAAGATATATGTCTCTCTTTGATTCCCTCTCCTTCTCTCTTGTAACTCTTTCCTGCTAGTTAACAAAGTGGAATTATGCAACACTCGAGTAAATAAATTTCATTATTGTTTTTATTTTCTTGTATTAAATGGGGCTTAATTAGTAGGTTAAGTCTTACCCATGATACCGCAGCCTTTCTTCTCCAATGAAGACATTTTAATAAGGACTTCAATAAAAGCAGTATTTTATCTACCACAGTAATATTCCTGGCTTCAAACACACATAAAATAGACCAGAAAGCAAGAGAAAATAATCTATATGGTTTAAAAACTACATGTTTTAGCTAAACTATTTTCATGTGTGTGACCATTGACACAGTAAAGTGCATGACTTCTCTACTTGTAAATACCCAATAAATGCAAGCATATGGTATTTACCAGTCACCACTCTTATTCAGCATTACTGTTTACTGTAAACTCTTATCATATTTTCAAAACACATGTTGGCAAGTGAAATTAAAGTAATCAGAAGGAAAAAACTGTATGTACAGGTTTTCACCATGCAGGGTTTAATCATGTTGGATGCGCTTTTTTTTTATTATTATTATTTATTCATTTATTTTTGAATCCCTGAGCCTTATGTGCTGAGTCTCAGATGGCAAGAAGCAGTTAATCTGAAGTCCACATGATTTTTTTGTCTTCACAAGAACATCAATAACGATTCCTCCAGTGCATCATTTCAAGAGGGTGCTAGAGCTCAATGGATTCTGGATTTGATTTATTTAAGCAAATAATATGCTTACTGAAAGTTTTGATTGTTCTGAACCACCTTCTTTACAGGCTTTCATCTGAGAAAAAAGTGGGTTGACATTTGCAAAAATGCCATGATGTACCCTTTACATTTAAGGTGGGATACAGTTCCCACATTCAGACACATCATTTTAGATATCTGCATGTAAAGATGTCCTGCTCACATCACTGCCAATGGAGATCTAGTCTGTGTAATAAATGAGATAGCCAGATTGCAGAAATCTGGTCAGCCCACCCTAAAGTAGATATCTAAAATATTGACTGAACTTCTATTGTCTGTAATGGGAATTTGGACATACAGCTGATATGCAAGCATTGACACTTAGTCACTTAAAGGCTGATATCTGAGTCTGTCAGCTCAATTCCCTTCCCAGTAGAGGCTGTAGAAAAGCTAAGTGCAGTCCTGTAATTTTCCAGAGAGAATTTTAATACCACTCCACTAACAAAGAGAATTTGCTAATCACAAGGTGTCTAATCTCGCCTGTAAAACCACTTCATGCTGTGTACATAACTCAGCATTAATTGAACAAAAAGCAGGACTCAAATACCCTACCAGCTATTGGGCATCCCACCCGCAAGACCTCGTCTCCTCTCTCCTGCTGCAAGGGGACCTGTGTCGTGACACTGGGGTACGCTTCTGGAGGTGGCTCAGAGCCAGACCTATACCCAGCACAGCATGAATTTAAATGTTGTGTGTTCCGCGGTGTCAGAGTGCTTTGACTTCTGAGCTAACAGCAGAGAAGCGTTTCTCTCCCACCCTCCCTATCCTTCATAGCACTTCAGTGAATCTTGGCTTTATCCTATTCTGTGGCAGCACTTTTATGTACTTCTGGGGAGGGATTGTTCCCTCTTGGATTCTGCTGAAAGTTATCATAAGCTTACACTGGAATCTGGGGCTGCAAGACAGGCAATAATAGCTTTCTTGATTAAAGAATAAATAAATCTTCCAGCTCTCAGGGGAAATAACTGGGTTCTGAGCCTATATTCATTTTTACTAGGTTTATAAGTAGAGGAACATTGCAGAATGTTTCTGTTCTACAGCATTACTATACAAATGGGCTTGAGGTGTAAAGTAAATGATAAATGTTCAGATCGTGTCTTCTTATTGGGTATAAGGTAGCATCCAATTTAAACAAAGTTTTTTAAAAATCCCAATACAGTGATACTGTCTGAAAGCTCTTCTTCTGATTGCTTTCTTGGACATATGGTATGAATTTACTTGTAATTCATTAAAAGTTTTTTCTGAATGACATCAAAAGGGGAAATAGTGCATATTGACTTCAAGGATGTCTAGTAATGAGTAGTGCAGCTGGGATCTTCTAATTATTTCCATAAGTATCAGTTCATCAGAATAGTACAACTAGGTCCTAGTGAATGACATAGAGTGTAGTAGGGACAATGAGGAGGAAAAATATATTTTCTTTTTTTTTTTCTGCTTTTTTATTGACCTAAATAAATTTGTACCCATTAATAAATCAAAATAAAATTTGAGCAACAATACTTTTTAAACCATATTGTTTCTTTTTCTTTATTTTTGTTGTAACTGATGCCAAATTGTTATTTTTAGAAGCTCTATTTTCCCATCACTCTGCAATGCAGCTAAAGATACCCGAAAACATACTGTTGCTTCTCTGAACACAAGTTTACTGTGGGCCAGTTAATTAACTGATGTGCTAACTGGATTCATTCCTGTGTAAATCATTCATTAGACAATTATCAGATGATTTAGAAGTTTCAAATAGATTTTGGTCATATAGTCCAGATAATTTGGCATCCTTTTTAAAGAATAAAGAAGAATTTTTAAAGTATATGGCACCACTTATAGTTGTTTTTAAGTGTTCCCACCCTTTCTCTCATAATCACAGACTTAAGGGAAGATCAATATATTTCAAAGGCTAGTGCCTTATAATCTTTTTTGGCAAACTGTTTCTCAGTAGAAAAGCCCAGTTGTTTCCTGAATCTTTAAGAGTTATTCAGGTATATTCTTTTGCATACCTTTGCAGCACTAGCTCCTCTTTAAAAGGAAATATCCTTCATTAGACCTTTATGATGCCTATGTTAATTTAGGTCCAAACAGAATTACTTTAGAGTTCTCGTTATCTGTTAAGAAAGCAGCACAACAGAAGGAAAGTTTTGTAAAAGCCTAAGCATGACTGTGCAGTGATGCATACAAAAATGCAAAGTTACATAACTTGTTTAATATTGCAAACACATTTAGAGCTAAAAGTTCAGCACTGCATGAAAACTGCACAGACAGTCCTGATCTAGAGTTTACAGGAACAGGACAAAAAACAGGATCTGGATCTCACTAGCCCCTGAGTTGTCTCAGCAATCCCCATTCTATGTGAAGGGTTTCTTTCACTACTCTGATGGTAAATTATTACTGATACATTTAAGACTACACTGGACAAAACTTGTTTCTAAACTCTGCTCGCCTCTCAGCTGAAGAACTGCATTGTGAACTTATGGGAAAAGGAGGCAGTGTTAGTTCTCAGTCTGCAGAGTATGCAGAAGACATCAGAAAAGGTCAGCGAATACTGTTACTACTCAAATGAAATGAGGAAGAAGTAGAAAAGGGAGGCTGTAGTGACAACTGAGAGCCTACCACACAGTACTAAAAAGGGGTGGATAATTAGAAGATGCCTGTGACTTCCTTTTAAGCACTGGGGTTTGAATAAATCTGCTTTGGAACGTGGCATTCTTGATCCACCTCTCATCACAAACTATCAATAACAAATGTAATACTTCAAACCTCCCCTCAGCCCTGGCAATCAGGTTTGTTCCATCCTAACCAGAATTTGGTCCCACAGAACCCAGCATCAGGTTTAACCACCACAAGCACAGAAGTCTGAAAAGCACAAACAGCAGATTGGCAGAAATCCTACAGCTGTTGCCTGGAGTGCCAAAACACATTTCTTCAGAGGAGAATAAAGCCAAGTACATGTGAATGGGCTGCCACAGAAAAATCCAGCTACCCCAAGGGAAAACAATATTGTGATCACATAATGCAACTTTACAAGCAGAAACAACTTCTCTAACCCAAGATTTAAGCAAGGTTTACAACCAGGTTAATTTCTTCTGCTGATCCATAGTACTTCGCACACCTTAGAAGAAGGCAGCTACTTTCAGTAATTTGCTCCATCTCCCTTGTTACAAGATAATTGCTCATTAGTACTAGGATGTCTTTCCCCGTTCATGCCCTCAGGAATCATTTAACTTGGAGGTGCTGCAGCTCTCCGGAGTGGGGACAACCATGGCATGGAGCACTTGCTTGGGGGGGCTGTAGAAGGTAATTTAAGAAACAACTGTGCTACTGTACCACATGGCATCCATTTATGTTATTTAAATAGGGAGCTCATTTTTATTTGTCTTCTTAATAGTAGAATATTTGAAATTGGATTTCCATTTTCACTGTGGTTTGTCCTGGAAAAAAAAAAAAAATCAGTGATGTGCTCATAAAAGTCACGAGGTGCATGGAAATAACCTCAGTGAGCAAGAACTTTTATACTGGTTTAGAAGAAAGGGACAGCATTCATTGATCTTTGGGAGCATGTAAACAATCCATCGGAATGTTATTCAGTCATAAACATGCTCTAATTATACAAATAACACCTGCTTGATTCAGTAATGTTATTTATACATATATATATATATATATAAAAATACACACGATCTACAAAACTGTGGATTATTAGAGGAGGAGAAACTAGACCAAAAGAGAGTCCTTGAGAGTCCTTGCTCTCAAGATCTGACAAGATTTGTATTGAGAAATACAAGTATTTAAAGAAAAGTAATTGTCATTTAGTAACTCCCTAAACTAATAAAATTAGGGACTAAGTAATAAATGAACTGAAATTCTCTGTGTTGCCTGCACCCTGGCTAGGGCTGTGCAGCACATTCAAAATGTTTTTCAGGTCAAAACAAGGGGCTTGGCTAGTGCTAAACTTGCACTAAAAGCATCTGATATTTCCTTCATGTTTTCATATGTGAAGTGTTGATAATTCTACATCACCTTACTTTTTAATGTGAGATAGGACCAATTCCCTGAAAAAAATCTTTCAGAAACAGGATATGTGGTTTCTACCCACAGGACTTCATTCACCCAGGGTTATGTTAGGAAAACACTATGAAATTCTGCCAGTGAACAAACCCTTTCAGTGGTTATGTCTACACCGATAAAAGTATCCAGCATGAGGAGAGGTCTATGGCCCTAAAGTTACAGATTTCAACAGGTTTTATCCTCTCTGTTCTGAAAATAACCTTCTGGGGAGGACTAGCCTCATATCTATGGTCTACCATAGACAGATTTTCCTTTGTGCCTCATGTGGTGCACCTAAAACATATTAATTACTTTTTGTGTTTTAACAGTTCACAGTGCTGTGAACAAGTGCTGAGCTGTGTCACAGTGATGTTACACAGAAAGCAAGAACACCAAGAGATATTTTTAGAGTCCAAAATGAAGGATATGCATTGCATGTTCCAGGATATGGCATGACAGTGTGCAGAAATGAGGGCACAAAGATCATGTTCAAGAACAACAGAAGATGGAAAGAACCAACATTGTCCTACATAAACTAGGTTTTGGCAGCATACTCAGGAATAAACTATTCTCAAAACCAAACCCCACCTTCATCTGAAAATGAGTTAGTTCATTCCAAAAAGAGGCCTGGAAGTTATCTAATCTGCATGCCATGTCGATGACCCACCCCAGGGTATGGAGTAGGAAGCTAAGTCATTTAACAGTGTTTGAGATGGCACCAGCTGGAAGTAGCTTAAAAGGAGCTGCAGAGAAGATGCTATGAATCTGCTCTTGAAAGTCACCAGTGGCCCACATGTCCTCCGAGGACACCTTATTAATTTTTCTAAGTGCTCTGACATTTGTCCAACTTCACATCTCTTACTAGCAGAAACCTTTGTCAAGAGTGTTGCTAGCTGTTCCACAGACTTTTTATATCTGACCTCACGTCCTTCACTGAAACACAGGATGTACCAGCTTCGTTCTGTTTTGCCCTTTGTTATGCTTATCAGCACAACAGAGAAAATAGAGCTGATGAGGATCTCAGAAGACGATCTAATCTTTCCCTGAGCCTCAAGGAAAAATCATCTATACCAAACTTTTCCTTGAAAATAATTGCTTAACTGAAGATAATTTCTTGATTAGACCTGAAAAAAAAAACCAACAGTCTAGACTTTACCAACTCCTTTAGTAATCTGGCCTAGTGCTTAACTATCCATAGATTTAATGACATTTTCCTAGTATCTGCCTTTTGACTTTCTTACTGTAATTCACAATAAATATGGAAGACTCCATATTACATTGCTTTTGCAATACTCTCTCTCTCTCTCTTTTTAAAGCAACATGTTTTTTCCACTACATCAAAACCAATTCCACCTGTCTTTCCTCATTGGTCCTGTCTTTTACACCCCTTTAATTTTGCTTTCTTCCATAATTCCTTTCACTCATATTTTCTTGAAATAACTGAAATTATACACAGCACTCCATCTGAGGACTTAACACTGCTAAGCAGAGCAAACATTACTCCGTTTGTTTCACATAGGACTCTTGTGCTTCTGTGATTTTTTTTCTTTCCTTTTTTTTTTTTTTCACAGCAATTGTTGGCTTCTATTTAGTTTTCATCCAGTATACCCCCTAAATACTGTTCTGCAGAAAAAATGCCTACAGTCATTCCTTAACTGTACTTATGGATAGATTATTCCTATACATGAATAATGTTCTTTTCTTCTGCTTGAAAGAATGGACTCTTATTTGTATTTCAAGTCCATAACAAGTTTGTATTAATTGCCAACTCCTTTTATCCCCTTTGCCCTTAGACTGCCTTTGCATGAATAACAATAATCTTCCTATACTCCAATTTATTTTCATTATTCTGTTGTCATTCTTCTTTTTTTTTTTTCTAAAAAATCATGAACTTCATTATTTCACCATCACTTTCATCTAAATTTTCTTCCTTAGAATCATAGACCCATTAAAGTTGGAAAAGACCTCCAAGATCATCTGGTCCATCACCCTACTACCAATGTCACCCACTAAACCATGTCCCTAAGCATCATGTCCAACCTTTCCTTGAACTTCTTGCAAGTTGGTCTAGTTAAAAGAAATTGTGATAAAAGAGACATCTTTGACATTATTTAGCTAAAACAATCAGATATGTTCCCACTCCCCAGTTCTGGAAACACCACAAATAATTGTTTTCCTTTGTCACAGTATTATGACTTTTGGACAACATAGCTCAGTCTTTTTCAGAACGTTCAGGAAGTGTTGTGACCTATTTCTTACCTCTACTCTACCTGATTTTTTCTTTCTCCAACACTCACCTGTACTCAGACTTTCTATGTCCCTCCATTCATTGCATCAAATCTGAGAGCTTTGCAGTTGCAAATACTGTAGGAGTACACATAAGGCTTGGTTTTGGTTTGGACAATTGTAGCATTTTAATCAGCTGCCCCCTGTAAAGAAAACAGAAAACTTCTTAACTTTCAGTTTTCAAATGTGAGGAAAATCCCCAAACATTTTGACTTAATACTTAGGAGCAACTTGGTAGCAATGCAGCTACAGTACTACCTCATACATAGGACTTGTTAGTGTTAGGTCAAAGGTTGGACTAGGTGATCTTGGAGGTCTCTTCCAACCTAGATGATTCTGTGCATTGGAATGGGCTGCCCAGAGAAGTGGTTGAGTCACCATCCCTGGAGGTCTTTAAAAGATGTTTAGATGTACAGTTTAGTGATATGGTTTAGTGGAGGACTTGTTAGTGTTAGATCAGAGGTTGGACTAGATAATCTTGGAGGTCTTTTCCAACCTAGATGATTCTGTAATTCTGTGATTCTGTGATACACTTAGGCGTTACAGAACATTTCATGGCAATACAAAAAGCCTGAAGTAATCAAAGTGCCTGTCAAGAGGTGAGGCTTTCCTTTTGTATTTATAACCATAGTTAACTAGCTTAAACAATGGTATGATTAAGCTTATCTTAGTCAACAGAGTATACCCCACTTATTGCCCAAGCTGGTATTCTTAAACGGTGGGCTTTCTGTTTTGTACTACCCCAGCTAGGTTTAGTATGGACCACAGTGACAGAGAATGGGAGGAAAAGGGAAGGAAATGGGAAGAAAAATATCCTCTAAAAGACAGAGAAGCCCAGAACTGTTCCACAACAGAGTGCTTTTCATTCCTGTGGGTGTTTGGTACTGCAGGTTTTTACAGCCCAACCTTGATCTGCCAGACAGTAACAAAGAAAATGATACCTTCCCTATGCAGACATTAATTAAAATTATGCAGATTCTTTATGTTAATTTTCACATACATTGACAAAAGTTAACTATGTAGGATATACTCTTAAGTTCCATATTCATAACCCTAACAGCTAACATAAATAACCTATTACCCAGTGAATTCAGTGAAAAGTTTAGGAATAATGAGCTATTCTTTATATGCTCACTAAAATATGGTCTTATTCCAGAGTGAGGCTTCAAGTACTGTGACATGACTACAGCTACTACTACTGGTTATTAATAATATTACTGTCGAACATGAGAACAATTAGTGTGCCTCTGTACTGTTGTAGAAATGTGGGAGTTGATTGTGACTAATCCATAAAGCCTAAGGTACCTGCATCATCATGCAATCCATTTTAGTCATATTTCTGAGAAATAAGAATGAAAACAGATTTCTTTCCAATATATATATTTTTAATTGATTATGGCAAGTTTTTTCTGGCTGAATCACAGGCATAACAAAGGTGCAAGAATCACAAAGCTACTGTACCAAATATCAGTAAGGAAGGATAAAGCCTTTTATAGCTCCATCCTGCTAATTGTGATCCAGCTACATACGAAAGTTAAGAGATCAGCTACAATTAAAGTAATGAGTCAAATACCACCCATGACTGTCCATATGCAGCTCATGGGTGCAGACCGGGTGTCTTGCTGATGCTCGTCCGGGCTGTTGCAAAAGTTGAAAAGCAGTAAGTGGATACAACGCTTGTAAAATGCAATACACCTTCTTTGTGTTTGACTATTATTTTGAGGAGATGTTCCAGTAAAATTGGGTGTCTTCTGCTTTCACATACCATGCATTGCATTCTCTTTAGTACTGCTGTCTTGCTAGAGAAATTAGTTGTTATTTCCAGCCTGTGCCTTTGGGGAATTTTTGGTGTAGTTTTGTTTTGTTTTTCTATTTGTTTTTAATTATTCTGTGATTCTGATTAATAGTTCTTCAGAGTAGGTATCTCTTCTAGTTAAGTCAGTTATGGAAGGTGTTAATTAATGTTACTTGATTGTGTTTATTTCTTCATTTCCTGTTACTAGCTGCTTCTGGACAGATCAACAAAATGCATGGAATCATACTCTCTGTTTTGATTAGAAGAGTGTTTTTCAGATGTAGTGGGTGTTTTCTGAAGTTAAAACATATTTTTGGATAAAATAGAAAACAGTATTTCCCCTCCAAATCGTATATGATACTTCATTTTACTGGTCCCAGAAATGTTACAGAAGCATTACTGCAAACTACTATTTCTTGTGTTATTTCCTTGCCTTTCTACATAGACTGGAGTATTTTCTCCTCGGCATATGCGTGTTTTAGTGCAGAACTTCTGCTTCTGCAAAAATGTCAAATTATGCTGACTTATTTTTGATTGAAGTATAGAGTAGTATAGCTGAATGAATGAAGATTCGTGCTAAAAGTCTACTCCTTATTTGGTTGGTTCATTGTTGTGGTTGGTAGGGGGGTTTTTTTGATGTTTTTTGTTATTGTTTGTTCATGTTTGGGGTCTGTGTCCCTCTTCGGGGCTTAATATCACTCTTGAAAGAAGAACTATAAGGGGAGTGGGGAGGTCAAAGGAGGAAAAAACTTTCTTTTCAACACCCTGTTATTCTCTTCATTGGATTATGAGATGTTTGCCCTCATCATTTTCACACCCTTTTGGGTCTGTATATTCTAAGCTGGGGAGATCTGAGGCTTTCTCTTGCCAGGTGTGCAGTGCATAGAGCAATGTTTCTGAATAGTAATTGACACTTCAGTGCTACTGTGTGTGAATGACTGATAATGAGGCTTTGAAAAGTGAACTCTGCTCTGTGCTGGTGCGGCCGCACCTCAAGTACTGCGTGCAGTTTTGGGAGCCACAATTTAAGAAGAACACAAATTAGAGTGTCCAAAGGAGGGCTATGAGGGTGGTGAAGGGTGTGGAGGGCAAGACATGAGCAACAGCTAGGGTCCCTGAATTTGTTCAGCCCAGAGCAGAGCAGGCTGAGGGGAGGCCTCACGGCGGCCTGCAGCTCCCTCACGAGGGGAGCGGAGGGGCAGGCGCTGAGCTCTGCTCTCTGGGGACAGCGACAGGACCCGAGGGAACGGCATGGAGCTGGGAATGGGGAGGGTCAGGCTGGGGGTTAGGGAAAGGTTCTGCACCCAGAGGGTGGTCGGGCACTGGGACAGGCTCCCCAGGGGTGTGATCACAGCACTGCACCTGATGGAGTTCAAGAAGTGTTTGGACAATGATATAAGACACATGGTCCAATTCTTTGGGTGTGTGGAGCCAGGAGTTGGATTTGATGATCTTTGTGGGTCCCCTCCAACTTCTTGCTCATTGTGAGATAAATAATAATAATAATTTTTAAAAAGTTGTCTTTAGTGATGAAAATTCTGCACGCAGCTGTGAACCTTGGGGCTGGGGCAACGAGGTATTTCAGCTTGCCACTCTGCCTTCTGTCAAAGTCTGTAAATGCAGATTCTTCATGGCTGCAGAAGTTAAAGCTTTCTGGAACAGAAAACACAGTTGCTGATGTGGGTTATGCGGGCTTAACTTGAGTCTGGAATAAGACTTCGGTAATGCTAATGAGATAAGAAAGTAAAAAAAAAAAAAAAAAAGGTAATAAGCCTGACACAAGTTTCTAAGTTTTCTAGTTTTCTAAAGTGAACATAGAGGGTCCCAGTGGGCAGCAAGGCAATGAAGGCTCAGCAAGCAAAATGCCTTTCCTTCTGAGGTTCTTTCAGGGCATCACAACAAATATGTAAAATGTAATGTGAATCCCATGGGGCCTGCTGAAAAGGGAAGCTTAATTTTGTTTTAGTTCTGAATATGTTACTCAAGAACAAATTCAGCTATCCGACTGACTAGCTTAATTGACTGGGACTCAGCTTTGGGACAGTGGTATTTGAGTGGATGGGAAAACAACTAGAGTTTGTTTTTCATAAATTCTGAAGGCATTTCTGGAAGCAAATGATAGATATTTCAGTATGTGCAGGTGAAAGTGATGAAGAATCCCTGTTTTTAGGGCTGTGCAGAAAGTTCAGCTTGTGTACCTGTTTTTTTGTTTTGTTTTGTTTTGTTTTTCAAAGAGAAGCTTGAGGGAGCAACTTCTGAATTAAGCCAAAGCAAGAAACAGTCTGACTTTTGCCAAAATGAAACCCCACTCAAATTGTGGGGGAAGAAGCGAGAATTACATGAGCAAAATGTGATGCTTTTGTGCATCAGTTTTCATGAGTTTCCCCTCCCCAAGGACAAGTGACTCTACTTCATCCCCCTGCAACCTCTGCCTGACAGAACAGACGACAGGAGGGACTAGAAGCGATCCCTGTGATACTTTTCCCAGCTAAAATCCTTCCAGCTTTATTATCGGTGAGAACAGAGTCGAAAAGGTCCACCCTGACGGCAGGGCCAAGCGGCCCGCTGTGTGGGGCTTGCAGGGCCGGAGCACCCGGGCTGGCTCTGAAGACAGGAGCCGGTGCGTGTGCCACCAGCCAGCCGAGACCTGCTTGTGACCCCCTCGCTGAGGCAGCCTCCCGCCGGGCTGCGGCACCGACCTTCACCTGAAACCCGAGCCGCCGGAGGGCGGGCGGTGCCCGGCGCTATAAAGCGCACGGCGGGCAGCGGGCGGCCCGCCCGGCAGGCTCCGGGTGGCGGCGGGCACAGCCGGGCTGGGCAGGGCCTCCAGTGAGGGGCCCGGCCGGGGCTGGTCCCCACGGGCACCCCCGCGTGTGGGCACAGCACTGGATGTAAAGGTAAGCTGAGGTAATACGAGGACAGCCACAGCCAGGAATCTATCAGAAAGGATGCTTATATATAAATATACAAGCTTTAACATCAAGCGTTAATGTCAGGTTGACTTTGCGTTTTGTTTCGTTATCGTTTTAGCCTACATCAAATCCGTACGTGTTTCTGCTTGTGTGTTTTAAGCTGCTATATGTGACGCATCAAGAAGAAAAGCTTGGGGACACTGAGCATCAGTCACTTACTACCTCTAAATTTTGCTTAGCTGGTGTGTGGCATAACACACACGTGTATCTTTAGTCTTTACCACGATAACCATGATCTTGTTACAACTGTTCAGTGAAGTCTTACTGAAGCTAGTGAAGGAAATCATCTGTTCTGAAATAGATCATCCACAATAATCTGAATATGAATGATCTAGGGCTTTGCCATAGGCTCCTAAAAAGACCAAAGACTGCTAAAACAGGCTACTGAAATAAGTGCCACGGTTCCAGTTTGTACTGTTTATAATATCTCCTTAAAAGTAGTCTTTTTATTGTGCTGTTATATGTTTCTTTGTTGTTGTTAATAGGACAATGTTGGGACCAAAATAAGACTCGTGAAAAAAATGCAAATATAATGTGAACTCTTTACATATCTACTATTTCCAAAGGTTTTGTTGCATATGCAGATCTTGCTTAATGTGACTTTTACCTTTACCTCAGAAGCATACAACAAAGAACAAAAATGAAGGATCATTTTGTAAATCCCACAGAAAACGACCTCTCCGATGCTGGTAAGCCACATACATGGAAATGGCATGTGCATTTAAGGAGAATATCCCACAGCTCTAAATCTGAAGGTGTATTGTAAATCTTTCCTGATTGTCATAGTGGTTTTAGAGGAGATAACATATTAGCAATATCTGAATCTTTGTATTCTGTAGTGACTTTCTGGGCACCTCTGATTTTCTCCTTAGTGATTCCAGCTCCCTAAGTTTCTAGTGAGTTTCCAGTGAATTAAAGCCACCACCTAAAAAACATTTATACATGAGTCATTCCACCAAGTTCAACGAAATTCATTCAGATGGGTAAAACTATTTAGGTGGGTCCTAGGCTGGGCAGGAAAATGCTTCTAAGATAAATTCATTAAGGTAGAAGCACATTTCTGCCTCTTCATTAAGGTAGAAGCACATTACTGCCTTTGAATGTTTCTCTAAATTGTTCTTTTTGGACTGACTGATGAAGGTGTATGAAAAACTGTATACAGAGAATTATACTCACTCAGCTTAATACAGATGGGAGACAGCTGATGTTTTGAACCCTCTTCTCCTGGTGTAATTGACAGCTGGCTCCCTACTGTGGTTGCTCATCAGTTTCTTTATCCATTTATTACATCCTGTGTTTTTAGATTTATAAGCTTTCAGGGATAGGATTCCTCTTTTGTATAGACTTCTAAACTTCTTAGTACAAAGGAAGCTGGGTGTATGGCAACTACTGCAATACAAAGAAAAAATAATGAGGGTTATTACAGGCAAAGGCATGAGTCTTCAGTGAATTAGCGTGCATTCAGTGTTAAATACATCAATTATAACCTATAAGCAATTCAATTTATATCATTAGGACTTCCCTTTTTTCAACCAGTTGTGTAGGTGTTTGCAGAATCACTGCTCAAGTCTTGCTTTTAGTCCTTGGTAACTTTTCTGTATAGGTATATTTTTAATAATATTCAACTCAGAAATGAAGCTGGAAGCTTCTGAAGAGGAGGAGATGAACTGAAGAGAAAGAAAGTTTCAAAAAATATCATTGGGCTATTTCAAGAACATGCGGGAAATAATCTTTAAGCTTGAAAAGCAAAAGAATCAGCAAGGAAAGTTGCAGGAAACTGGAAGAAAATATGGAATGTTATGTTAACAAAGTCTGCTGCTTCTTCCACAGAATCTGCAAGTAAGGGATATGACAACCCTTCTTTCCAACATGATGAAGATCTTGAACAAAGTGACCAGCTAAAGACCAAGAGAAAAAAGTAGGCATTTTTTGAACTGAACGTATTGGCCATGGGTATGTTGGGAGTATGGGTTTATTTTTAATATGGCTTTCCTAGAAAAAGCTCATCTTAATTGTATCTTATATTTTCTAGGAAGGAAAATAAGCCAGAGAAAAAGGTGGTTGGCGTTTTTGAACTGGTAAGTGTCCAGGTTGATGGTCTACCTTAGATTTCCTTTTCTTTATTTGTCGTTGTGAGTTGTTTGCCTATTAATTGTGGTTCATAAATCAAAAAAGGAGAAGAATCCTGAGACCTGTGAAACGCTAATGTTGATGATAGCTCTCTTTTAAAATTTGACGTGTTATGTCAGGTTCCAATCTTAGTGTATTGGTAGCACTTAAAGTAATTCAATGTTAGTGCTTTTGGAGAATGAGGTTCACCCATGCTTAGGCTGATCTTGGCTACACATACTATGAAGGTCCTTCCCTTGGTGATATTTGATAAAGGATTTATCCTGTGTTTGATATCTGAAGGATTTGCTGTCTGAAAGAACCAGGGGTACATTTTTGTTTCCATTTTCTATACAATAGCTATTAACCCTACGTGTGAACTTGCTTGTTCTGGAATAAGAGAACTTTTATTCTTCTCTGGTTTATTCCATGTCCGTTTACACTTTGGAAGTGTGCTAGGGCAGTCAACAATAAAATGGTCTCGTTTCAGATGAATCACATCCAAGAACAGCTATTGCAATTTAAATTTGCATCCTTTTTTAAACCAAAGAAATGTTGAAGGATAGGCAAGTCTTAAGATACAATCACTGCTGCAAACATTCTCTCCCGTTAGATACAAGCCAGGTGCTGATCGATAACTCACTCTTGTTTATGTTTCAAAGGCGTTATCTTGGTAAATATGAAACTCACTGGAAAGCTAAATGTAATATATTGTGCAGAGAAGTCCATCACTTAGAAACATGTACAATATACATTTTTATTTATTTTTTCTAACTTTCTGCTGAGCTGGGGAGTAACCACATGTCTGGCCAACATTCCCTCAGCAACCTTACTGAATAAGTGATTTAAAGATGTATGGAATCTACTACAAAATTCTTCTCATGGTCTGATTTTGCCTTCAGCTGTAGTATCATTGCTTTTCAAAATACAAACCATTCTATGATTCTAGGAAATGTGTATTCTGTAAGTCTGCTGTATTGTAACTGGTATGAACTGCCAGGTGTAACTTTTACTCTTCCTTTAATGTTCACATAGTTTCGCTATGCTGATTGGTTGGATATACTTTTGATGGTAGTTGGCTTGATCGCAGCCACTGCAAATGGTACTGGATTACCACTTATGATCATTGTCTTTGGAGATATGACAAACAGCTTTGTGCTAAGTGGCGTGAATTCAAATGCGTCAAAAGGTAAAGTTAAAATTAGACTTTGCTGTGTACTAGTTATGTTTTGCTACAGGATCTAAGATTGTTCTCCAGACTATGCACCTGGTACCTATCAGAACAAGAGTGAAATTCATCTTGTTGCAAATTACCCAATCATATTAAACCTTAATTGCTTGAACAGGACAAGGCAGTGTGTTGGTTATGCTCCTTATAAATGAACTTCATTTTGGGTGGTATAGTAAGGAGGATGAACCACCTTTTGTATCATGATTTATCAGGTATCTACTGTTATTAGAATTTCAGAAGAAATAAATGTATGTGCATCTGCCACATGTCTGACCCTACTTCGAAAATACAAATCATTCCAAAACTGATGACCCTGTATTGTCATGATTTATCATACGTAGAAGATACTTTCTTAAATATTTGTTTTTCCCCATAGATACTTCAGTAAATAGCTCCATCTGTCCATCAATTCCAGGTATAGATATAGAAGCTGAAATGACAAAGTAAGAATCTTTGTACTTATTCTGTTAACATACTATTGGGGGATTTTCTTTTATTGTGTTATCCCTTCAAGCAGAAGCCAAATTTTTACCTCTTCAGAAAGGCTTCACAATAATGTACCACAGACTTCCATGTTTACTGTGGTGGGGTAAATAAAGACTGATTGTGGCTTTCTGTGTAACTTCTTCCACAAAATACCTTGTGGTTATATGTCCTTTTGTCTCCTTATTGCAGGTTTGCTTACTACTATGTGGGAATTGGCTTTGCTGTGTTGATCCTGAGCATGATCCAAGTATGGACATTTTTGGTTGCTGCTACGAGGCAGTCAGCAAGAATCCGTCAGAAGTTCTTTTTTGCAGTGCTCCATCAGGAGATGGCTTGGTTTGATAGTACCCAGATAGGAACACTGAACACCAGACTGACAGAGTGAGAGCTCTGTTTTTTTTTTTTGACCTCCTAAGCATGACGATAAATGGCAGTTTTCTTTTAAACATCTATAGGATAATCTATAGAGAGCTTTTACTTTTTTATGAAAACAAACAAACAAAACCACTACTGACTTGAAATATTACAGCTCTGAGGGAGAAATTTGTTATTGTTTTTCCATTTGCTTTGTGCAGTTTCTGTGATACATGCACTTTGAAGGGGTTATGCTACGAAATGCAGTATTCTACTTGTTTGGCACTACCTTTGTAACATTTATGAAGTACATGGCAGACAGTACTAGATAAACAGCTCTGCTTTATCCAGCTAGTTTACAAACACTGAAAGCTCTGACACTTTATTGAATGGAAATGAACTTGAGCTTACATCTAGCCAGATCTCAGACTGGACTCAGTCCAATGTCAGTTAGTCTTTGGTCCTCTTCCATATCTCTCGATAGATTTAGGGATGAGGACTATATGCATGAGCACAGACTTTCCTGGGTTTTGAGGTAGTTTTGAAAAGAGCTGTGTCCTGAAAAGTGCAAGAGAAGCTTAAATAAAATCCCTCTCAGATCTATTATCTGTACTTGCTGGGAAAAGAAAATGGGAAAGGAAAATGTGTATGGAAAAACAAAGTTTCTTCCAAATAATGTTTTTCTGATAGAGTGAAGATAACACTTGATCTGAGGCTGTAACCAAAATTAGGAACATAATGCATTGGAGAACACAAAGGAAAGTCATTTGGATAGGGTCACAGGAGGTGAGGAGGCCATTTATCTGTTTACTTTTACTTCTCCATTCGGATACTGGAAAAGGAAACTAGGTCATCTGTGACCTAGTAACGGTGTATAGAAACACCAGAGAATGATAGAAAGTACAGGAAACTAGGAAAAAAAAATAAGAGGCTGTGCTTTGGCCACACAAGAGACCAGTGGTACTGCACAGTAGCTGTGGTTAGAAATTCTGCTATGCCAGTTAGGAAATGGCAAAACTTCTGACATTAGGCCACACAGCATGAAATGGGGGGAGGTAGAATGAAAGCCATTCAAAGCTAACAAATCTTTCTTTTTATTATTGTTATTTAAAGTGACATCAACACCATCCATGAAGGCATCGGAGACAAGATCTGTATATTCGTACAGTTTTTTGCCACATTTCTGGCAGGGATTATTATAGGATTCATCCACGGGTGGAAGCTGACACTGGTGATTTTGTCAGTCAGCCCCCTTCTAGCTGCGTCAGCAGCAGTTTGGTCAACTGTAAGTGTTTGGGGATTAAAAAACAGAGCAAACCAGAAAAACATTACAATTTCTCTCATGCACAGGAAAGGAGAGAATGGGAGAAACCTAGTGTGGTTTTGAAATTGGGAGGTTTGTCCCGCATTTCCTTTATGATTTCTGCTTCCTCTGTAGCTTTTCTGAGTTCCCAAGCGTGTACTTGCATGTCATATTCCTCTCATTCCTCTACTCTGTTTTCATGCCATGTGGCAAGAGGATAATTGGCATCAGCATCTTCCTCACATAGCATTTTCCTTGTGCAGAACACTGCCTGGGGCAGCCCAGGCACATGCTCATGATCCTCACTCTTACCTGTTAAAACAAGTGCCTTTCAAGCTCTTTCCATTCGTATGTCCAGGACACCACATTTCTTGCAAATGATTTTTACCAAGTTTCATGCTGCTTACAGTTGACACTAGGGTGTAGATACAGCTACCGCAGACAGGACTGAAACAAATTAATGAAATAGCTGGACAGGTTTCCCTTTCAAGCAAAGAAATGTTTTTTTTTTCCCTTGTGATCTGTTGTAGCCACATTAATGGGTACTGCTTGTATTTCTGAGTGGTTACTTACTTTTTTGCCTCTTAAAGCATTTCAAATAAGGTAGGAAGAATATTAGAAGCTGTAGTGTGACTAGCATACATACTTCAAAGTTTACCACCTCAGTAGGTGATAATTCTATGCTCTGAGCACCATTATGTAAAAATGCTGCTTGTCCCCATTATTTAGAGAACACCAGTACAGTGTGTATATCCTTTCAGTATACTGTGATAATATCTGTTTTTCAACTTTTCAGCTTCTGGCATCCCTTACTGCTAAAGAGCTGTCTGCTTATGCCAAAGCAGGAGCTGTGGCAGAAGAAATTTTGACTGCGATCAGGACAGTTGTGGCTTTCAATGGACAGCAGAAGGCGTTAGCAAAGTAAGCTTTTTGAATTAATAATTGTATTTAAAGTGAGTTTGAGTTTGGCTCTGGGAGTTGTTTTGGTTTGTTTTTTTTATTGGAGGGTCAGCCAAAACCAGGACAGCATCATAGAACCAAATTTTTCTTCTGAATGAGATCTGGAGTCTCATTTAGAAATTAAAGCGTTGAGAGGGTTATCTTTACCTAGTTGTCAAATGCAGAAAAGCATGTTATTGATTAACTTCTAGAGCATGCGCACTGCTGTTTTTATCTTTGATTAATGACTTATATTTAAGCTTCACTGAATAATGGTCTTAAGTAAAATCATATCACTGCTTTTTATTACTTTGATTTGCAAATAACGTCTGTTGGCCTAATCCAGCATGTCCTAGTCACATGTATCAAATGACTTACCTTTTACGAATCAGGTATGGCTGATCACTAGGGACTGAGTAGAGCATTTTTTGAACTGGGGATTGTTAATCCTACATAGCTCTTGAATGATGACCTCAGAGTTAGGAAAAGCAATCTTTCACTGCACAGTGCCTTCAGAATGTTTATCTTTGCATGGGGCTTTCAGTCATCTGGCATCAGAAGCCCTGGCTTTTATTCATTTACCTGCCTTCAACCATAGTACCCATTTTTGTTTGGGTTTTCATTTGTTTTTTTCAAATGTGGAAGACTAAACCTTACCTTTGATAGGTAATGTTGATAAATGTTTTTCAAGACTTCTTCTCAAGACTAATGCAAACAAATTGCTCAAGAGTGGTATCTTGTCTTTTGGCATGATAATGAAGTCATGTATGTCTTCCATAGTGGTATCATCTAAACCTGTGAATGACAAGTTTAGATATTGTCAGAATATGTCAGAACAGATTTACTCAAAAGGAATTTTATACCTACTAGTCTGTTGTCAAAAATATTCTCTGCAGTATGTGAGACTTCAATTGCTTTTATGGCAGAAAAAACCTGTTATTTAAAAAGGGCAATGGGAAATATCAATCTGAATGGCATGTCAAAATAACTGTTTCCTCATCCATTTTCAGATATGATGCTAACCTAGAGCTGGCTAGAAGCGTTGGAGTGAAAAAGTCCATTACCACCAATGTATCTCTAGGTGTTTCACAGTTTCTTATATTTGGATCTTATGCTCTTGCATTTTGGTATGGAACCAAGCTCACTGCTGAGGAGAAAGAAAATTATGACATTGGCCACGTGTTAATTGTAAGTATAGCAATGCAGCTTGAAAAATGTTCTGCAAATTCAAGAAAATACTGATATGTAAGTAGTACATATGATTATCCCTATTTTCTCCTAAGTGCTTGTTAAATTAGCTGTTACGAACTTGCTTGGTGTAAAATAACTGGAAAGAAGGCATTCATCTTACCTAGCTTTTGATGTTACAGGTTTGAGCAGGGCACCTGGATTCCCACTCTAATCAATGTAGAGGCAAAATTATATGCAGAGGATGTGTTTTAAGCATAGGACAGGATGAACAACCTAGAGCTGATCGTTAGGAGGCAAAGATAAATTACTTGGCTTTCCAACAAAATTCTAGTTAGCTCCTAGGAGTAAATGAATCTCAATGGTGTGTTGAATATGTACTGTGAAATCCTCCAGATCTCATTTAGGCATGTCTGCTGTTATTGTTTACTTGCAAGGATTTACCATCCTTTACTAATATGACTAAGTTAGTATTGATTTGAGACTATTTAGCTGCCTTGTCATCAAAAGTTTGGCTACATGCTTGGCTATGATACCCAAGTGACTTTTGACAAGTTCTCTGACTATGGTTCCTCATAGCAAGTGAAGTTAATTGTGTGTTGATCCCACATGTGGGACTTCAATTAGGAAACTCTGGACTGAATTTTGGGGGTCCCTTAACTTTGGTGACATCTGGAAAGCAACAGAGAAAGATGTGTTCTGTTTGTAGATGACTTTAAAAAAATAAAAATAAAAAGCATCAAAAAGAAAACTCTTTATGCCAAAAAAAGCATGTCAGTAGCATGGTGGTTTTACTGGTTGTGGCAGCTGAACACACACCACAACCACTCTCTCACTCCCCCTACTCAAAGGGAAAAGGGGAGAAAATACAATGGAAAGGGCTCAAGGGTTGAGATAAGAACAGGGAGAGCACTCACAAATTATCATCATGGGCAAAACAGACTCAGCACAGGGAGATTAATATCATTTATTACCTATTACTAATAAGCTAAAGCAGTAAAAAACTAAAACACCTTCCTTCTCATCAACCCTTTTCTACTTTCTCCCCCTGAGCGGTGCAGGGGAACAGGGAATGGGGGCTGCGGTCAGTCCCTAACACTTCATCTCTGCTGCTCCTTCATGGCTACTCTCTGCCCCTGCTCCACGTGGGGTCCCTCCCACGGGATGCCGTCCTTCCCAAACTGAGCCTGTGGGGGCTGCCCACAGGCAGCAGCTCCTCAAGAACTGCTCCCACATGGCTCCGTACCATGGGGTCCATCCCCCAGGAGCAAACTGCTCCAGCACGGGTCCCCCATGGGCGACAGCTCCCCCCAGACCCCTGATCCTGTGTGGGCTCCTCTCTACGGGCTGCAGCTCTGGCCTGGGGCTTGCTCCTGGGGGTGTTCTCCATGGGCCGCAGCCTCCTCCAGGCCACATCCACCTGCTCCACCGGGGGCTCCTCCACGGGCTGCAGCGTGGAGATCTGCTCCATGTGGGATCCATGGGCTGCGGGGGACAGCCTGCTCCAACAGGGGCCTCTCCCCAGGCCGCAGGGGAACTGCTGCTGTGTGCCTGGAGCACCTCCTGCCCTCCTGCTGCACTGACCTTGGTGTCTGCAGGGCTGCTTCTCACTCCTCACTCTCCCAGCTGCTGTGGTGCAGCAATTTGTTTTCCCTTTCTTAAATCTGCTCTCACAGAGGTACAAACTACATCACTTACTGACTCAGCTCTGGCCAGTGGCAGGTCCCTTTGGAACTGTCTCTAACCTGACATGAGGCAGCTGCTGGGCTCTGCTCAGAGAGGCCACCCCTGCAGCCCCCTGGTACCAAAACCTTGCCAGGTAAACCCAATACAAGTAGTTACTATTCACTTCAGGAAAATGGGAGTGGACACAGATGTCTGAAATACACCTTTCACTTCCACATTTAATTTTCCTAGAAAAAAACAGAACATCTTTAGACATTTAAAAGTTAGGCACTAGTGACTCTGTAATCACAATTAACCACAAGGCTTCTTTCTCTCCCTCTCTCTCTCTTTCTCTCTCTTACAGGTGTTCTTCTCTGTGCTTGTTGGAGCCTTCTCCTTGGGACAGGCAGCTCCCAACTTGGAGAGTGTGTCTAATGCACGTGGGGCTGCCTATGAAGTATATCGAATTATCAATAAGGTAAGAATCCAAGTAGAAAAGCCTTTCAACCACACTTAAAATTTTCACCTTTCCTTGACGTGTAACAAAAAATGGCCAAGAAAAAAAAAAAAACCCTAAACCATAAACTCTATAGATGCCTACTGCTGAAGCCAGTATTTCCATTTATATCAAAAAAAAAAACCTGCCTCGTTATTTGTTACAATGAATGTTGGGAAACCTGGTGTGTGCATCTTTATTTATGGATACAGTTTTTCTCCAATATTAGATTTGCAACTCCAGAGGGAATGTAGTAAGGCACTATACTTTTTTTTTTTCTTGAATGCATGTATGCACAATTTCAGCTGAGCTGTCTTTTTGTTTTTGTTTTTTATTTTTGAGGGGGGGTAGGGAAAGGCTGGGATTGCAGAGGGGATTAAATAGTGCTATTGAAAGCTATATTAATGTAAAGTTACGTGCTGATGTTGCTGTGAAAAATGGTTTCCACACTGTTGTTATCTCCCTCTTGCTGTGTTATTGCTGGTTCAATATCTGTGTATATAAAATAATTAAAACAATTAGGGCTAGGAAGTTCATAAAGAAATGTCTACATCATTCATCCTGATGTGTCTATAACCCTCCTATATGCATAATTGAGAGCCATGTTTCGGCTGCAAGAAAGTATAGTTAAGTTATTGAATTACTGATTTTCTCATTTTTTTCCTCATTCTCAAATGAGGAATCTGTAGAATTAAAATTTGGTTCCTCTGCATTCAGCATCCTGCAAGTAAAATGTAGCTTTGTAATGGTGTGGTGCAGTGTAAATTGGTATCTAAGAAAGTATTGAACAATGTAGCCAGCAGAAATAGCAGTTCCAAAAGTGTAGTAACAAGCAATGTATTAAAACCTCTTTCCAGAAACGGCTTATAGATAGCAGTTCTAAGGAAGGCTACAAACCTGACAAGCTCATAGGAGAAATCGAATTCAGAAACATCCATTTCAGTTACCCATCCAGACCTGATGTTAAAGTAAGTGTTCATGTTAGATGCACCTGCTGGACTGAAATCCTGAAGCCTGTCCAAGATTCTTACTCTAATCTTGCTGATGATGCTGTTGTTCTTTAATGCAAAATGCATCCTGTCTTGGGGGATTGTGCACTACTGGGGATAAATCCATAATGTCAAAAGACAAAGCTCTCGATCTACTGCCACTGGCTACCTGCTCACTATTCTTCTCTGTTGGACAAAGCTAAGAAAAGGATGTGTGTTGCTCTTAGTCTGAATTTCTATGAACAAGATCTATGATAAACCAAATAAGATGTTTTGTTTGATCTTGTTTTGTTTTTCCCCTCAAAATTTGTCACTAAAACTTCTAGACCTTACACAGTTAATCCATGAAGTTTCTCTTTTCAGTCCCTTGGTTGTCCTGAGTTGCTGTGATGTCCTATGTGAGGAAAGGTGACCTGTGAGATAGTTAGGCTTTATAACAATAGGACTTCAAATGAATTCAAACCTACCTTCCTAAACATGCACTTGGAAATCAAATGTTATTCTGGACAAATGTTAAAAATGCTGTTCAATAAGCAGATGTCCATATTTTCTGCCAGCTGAACTTCCTCAGTAACCTTATTTTGCAGTGTTATGTTGCCATGGTGATTTGCTCCTGTGGTGATACGGTTGTATATTGTTGGTTTATCTCTACTATATTCAGCAAGTAATCTCTTATTGACATTCAAAGGTGAAATACAGTGATTTGCCACTGCCTTTTGGTGATGAAGAAATGAGTAGAAATAAAGATTTCAAGTGTTAACGAGTAAAGGCTGGGCATGCCGACTGTGAGGGGTGAGAATGGGGAAGTCTGCATCACTGTGGCTGTTACTTCAGATGGGTCATCTCACTTCAGTTATCTGGTGTCTGTCCCATCATGTATCAAATCATTATGCATCAAATCTGTTTCCAGAACACTGGGGCTGCTGAAGGACAGGCCCAGAGCTGGGCTCTCTGCCTAACTGAAGGCAGTTTAGTGGATCTTATTCAGCTCTTGGCTGAGAAGTCACAAGTGATAGGGCAGACTCTTCATCAGACTGTTAATCCATCTTCCTAGAAATTGTCTCCAGGCAGATAAGCTGTGTTGTGAGCCTGAAAGCCAAAAGGGAGGGAAATAAATATTTTGTCATCCTTCCCAAGTCTACTGAGTCAGCAGCTTTCCCTGCTAACAGTATCAGTTATTTAATAGGGCCAAAAAGATTCAGCAAAGATGTATAAAAGTTATCCACAATCTCCCAAGTGATTAGTGCAACACAGTGTAATTTCCCTGTGTAGACTAAACTAGATCAGAGTCTAGCTATTGTCAGTGTTAATCTTGACAACAGCTTACTTGATAAAAGAGTTAGAAATAGACTATTAGGTGGTTGTGAGTGTTTGCACCTGGAGAAATTATGGTATCCAGAATGTAGCTCTAGGTTGATAAAGTAGGCATCAGGATATCAGCTTCTTTAAATACAAACCACACTGGTTGTAACATAGGGAGAAGAAAGCAATATTGCAACTATTTTAATCTCTCATTGCAAAAACATGTGTAGGCAAAATTATAAATCAGCCTGGTATAAACAAGAAGAGTTCCCATAGCAGCCAAATATTTTGGCAACTACACAGTATTACTCATATATGAAATGGACATCTTTTGAGGTAAAATGTTCCTAAATGTGAAAATGGCAACAAAGGTACCATTTGTCTGTAACTACTCCCTGGATTTTTGAGGCTGTTAACAATAAGGATTGGGTTTTAGTAAAGACTTTCCAGTAGTTACCTTGTCAAAACAACTATTTATTTTCTAAAAGTAGAAGAAAGCAAACTTGTTTCTCAGCAATAATATTTCAAAGGTGCTAAATACCTTTCTTTGAGATTCATAACTGTTATGCCACTGTCTAAGCACTGCAAAATGGGACAAGAGAACATAGGACCCTGAGCTTCCTACCAGATCACACCAATAGAATAAATTGAACTATCACATTTAGAATACTGTGGCTGTATTAGTTGATTTGAGTGTACTGGGAATTTTCCCAGGCACTGGAATGTAATGGTCTATGTAGGGGAACTCTTAAAATGTTTCTTGGCATGAGCTTGGCCTGTTCCAGTTATCAATCTTCTCAAATAATTCCCAGGCTTGGTTTGGTAGCCAGAAGAATCCAGGGACCATTCCCAAAAGGCAGGTTGTATGTAGCCATCCTGTTTCAAAATCTAATAAACTTCAGAAGCATAGATTCAGGCTCTTTCATAACAGTGCCCCAGAATATCCCTGGCTATACTTAATTTACTGATAATGCCCAGGCTTTAAACTGTGCACCTTACTACTACCTTGATTATTGCTACAATTACCTTAACAGACTGTTTTCTAACCAAATTTGTCAAACTAAGATGTATCTTTTCTAGATTCTCAAAGGTCTAAACTTGAAAGTTCAAACTGGGAAGACCATTGCTTTAGTTGGTGCTAGTGGCTGTGGAAAAAGCACTAGTGTTCAGTTGCTGCAGAGATTCTATGATCCTGACCAAGGAGAAGTGAGTGCCTTTGAAGAAGAAAAAAAAAGCTATTAAAATAAACATGAATTTTCCATGTTGACTGAACTTTGATTGTTTATCGGATTTGAACATTAGTCTTCATAGATCTGTATTTCCGTGATTTAAACTTCCAATGTACTATCTTTTTCTGGTGGCCTGACTTCATTATTCTCCTCCTTCAAGTGTGATACCAAAAATAGTAAATAACACAAGTCTGTAAATTATATCCTTGCATCTATCTATTCAAATTTATTTTCGTTAACAGTCTTTTAAGATACTGTAAACTTTTTTAAGCAAAGAATAATCCAACAGTACTTTTTATCTGCTTTTTTTAATGACCGTAAACTAGAGAGATTTTCCTATTTTAAGTGGTCATTTTTTTGTTTTGTATCTGCTAACCCAGAGCAAAACTTTTCATCATTACATAGCATATGTCTGCTCCACTAACACTCAACACTAGATATGAGAAATATTTATCATTTTTCTGATTGCAAATTTCTGAAGGGGCCAAAAAAATGTAGGAAAAAAAACATGCTTAAGAATAATGCTCTTTTTATATTTAATAGTCAAAGAACGGCACTTAGTAGTTGTTACAGTTAGTTGGAACTATGTATTAACACTAGTTCAGTGCTATTAACACTAAATAGTTGAGTGCTATTAAACATTGAACTATATATCACTGCATGTCAAGGTTATCAATTGTCAGCGCAGATGCTTTTTAAACTTGCCATTTCCAAGGCATGGGGACAGGAATGAACACAGTTTTGTTTCTCTCCTGTGCTGATACTAATGTTCGTATGGTCACATTGAAAATGATCTAGGTAAGAAAAATAACCTCTCACTTCACGTCAGTCTATTTGGATTATTTCTTTGATGTGGTGTAAAGCATTGCCACAACAGAGAGGACCACAAACTGTGGCACAGGGGCATGAAAACATAGTAAATAGTGTGTAGGGAAGCTGGAAAACTCTTAAGCTGGATTTGTTCTTGGATAGCATAGTTATTGGACAAAACCCTGATTTCTCCGGTTATACTGCTCCTCGCTGTTTTCTAGTTTGTGCAGTAGATGGAAAAATTACTGTTGTAACTTCTCTGACTTAGTTTTCTATTAAAGAGGACACTAATTGTCTTTTCTTTCTTTCTTTTTTTTTGTCCTTGTAGATGATACTTAAGTAATAACAATGGATTTATTATAAACAAAATGCATTTCCTCAAATTCTAACATACACTTTTTTCTCAGGTTATCTTAGATGGTCAGGATATTCGGACACTTAATGTAAAGTGGCTAAGAGAAAATATTGGTATTGTGAGCCAGGAGCCTGTTTTGTTTGCAACAACAATAGCTGAGAACATTCGCTATGGCAGAGAAGATATTTCTGATGCTGAAATTGAGCAAGCAGCCAAGGAAGCCAATGCTTTTGACTTCATATCTAGACTGCCTGATGTGAGTTCATGAACTTTTTTCGAGTAGAAGAACGAAAGGTCCATTTAAGCTGGTATCCCATTTCTGACACGGAGAGCATGGGAATTTAAGTTATACTATAACTTCCCAAAATACTCATAGCCTCCAGCAGCTTTCAGTTCAGGGACTCTCAGCTAGATATTGTACTTTTGTTTGGTTGCCTTCAAAGGATTCGTGCCTAATCTGGAAAAAAAAAAGTCGATGCCTTAACTCAGGAGAAAGGAAGCTACACAGTTGTATTACCATCCATACTGATTTCACATGGCATGGAAAGAGTTGGGCTTTAAAAGAGAAGATCCAGAAATCCAAAGCATTGTCAGGAGCTGCCTGCATATGTAGTAGGAGATGAGGGAGGAAAGTGAATTAGTATGCCCTGAGCCAAGGCCATTTTTAGCAGCTGGAAGCTTTAGCTCTCCCTATACCTGGCATTCACAGCTTTGAGCTAACTCAGTAGATGCCTTACACCTTTCAAGAAAAAATAATAATAATAATAATTAGCCATTTAACATACATACTTGGGAATGGATGATGTTATGGCCTTCCTTTTGGTCCTGATATCTCTTGTCTAGAAACTGAGTGCTTATAATTGCACAGAGAAGTGGGGATTTCTTTTGAGACATTCCCTAATTTCTGTTTTGTTTTCTCTTTTCTCAGAAATTTAACACCATGGTAGGGGAGAGAGGAGCTCAGCTGAGTGGAGGACAGAAACAACGAATAGCTATTGCTCGTGCCCTGGCAAGAAATCCTAAGATTCTTCTTCTGGATGAAGCTACATCTGCACTGGATACTCAGAGTGAATCCATAGTGCAAGCAGCTCTTGATAAGGTAAGGGTTGTGTTATAGTAATCAATTTCCATGAAAAGGTGCAATAGCAATTAAGAAAAATTAGCACTGTTTTCAGTGCAGCTACCCACTGGAATCAAGAACACTAGAAAATAAAATTTGGATGGATGTTTCAATTTCAGCGTTAAAACTGAGTTTAAAACAATCCTAACTTTGCTTAGGAATCATTTCAGTTAGTAATTAGTAATAATGCTAAAAAAACAAAGACATTTATGCTTAAGTGCAACTATACCTTAGGTCTCCCGTGCTTTCTTCTCAAATCATTTGTTCATTTGCTGGTGAATTATGGTTAGCATGTTAGCAAGAGAAGGCATGAGAGCTCAATGGACTATCTTCAGGTAGAATAACAGCAAAGTATAGTATAATACTCCTTGTACTGGTTCTTCATTGAACAGTTGCTTCATAATTTTCAGAAAGCTTTTGGGATTAGCCATTTCATTTCTTTACAGAGACTGAATGCAAATCAGAACCCACACAGAACAAAAAGTGGAGCCAGTTATAAATGTTAAGTTTCTGTCTATCTTTTTCCTTTTATCTTCCTTCCTTTTTTAATTTTTTTTATTTATTTTTTATCGGCCCCACTGCTCTAAGGCAGATAGTACTGCAGAGCTGTAAGCTTATACCTGTGCCTCTGTACCCTCCAGCTCATGGTCCTTTCTTCACTGCCCTCTTACGTCAGCAATTTCCACCAAGATGCAGTGGAACCTAGCGACTTAAAAAAAATACTACATGTTTGGATGGGAATGTTATTTTACATATCTAATACTTAATGCATTTTTAAAAAGCTAAGTGAAAAATCCTGCCTTTTATTTCAGTAGTTCTGAACAGAGGTGTGAGTTACAAGTATGGCTCAGGGGAAATACAGAACTTACCACCTTTACCACCAGTCAGTTTAAATCTGAGGTAAAACGTAGCTGTTATATTCACCTGACTGCACTGGTTTTTGGTTCTAAGCTAATACAAAGATGTCAAAGTAATATTTGTATATCAGTGATATTATCACTGCAAAGTCAAGCACTAGAAGGTTGCTGCTTCAACCATAATTTAGCCTTCTTTTGCGTGTTCTTTAATTCCATGATTTCATACTAACTTTTTTGCAGAAGCTTGCTGTTTCGTTTAGTGGATAACATAAAAGGAGAGCACTGAATTAAGGCAACTGTTATATATATACTTTATCCTCAAGCTTCAGCACGTTCCCACATCATGCCAAGATGAACCTTGAATCATAACTTAATCCTTTTTTCCACAGGTTTTTGATGTGTAGTCTCTAAACAGGGTTTATGAATTTCTTCTCCATAGTCCTGAGTGGAAAAAGTGGTGCTAGTATTAGTCATTTGTTTACAACTGGGGAGCAAAGAAACTAACCTCACAAATGCACGCCTCTTCTGAGAGGTCATGTGCAGATCCTTATGGTCTGATGTTTTTTTAGATAACAAGCAAAATGCTTTAAAAAGTTGAAAAGTTCTGATCACAGCTCCCAGCTACAGTGATGAAGACTTTGCACCTCTGCATATTAGGGCACAGGCATGGAAACTGCACCAAGACTGACCTCCTGTGAAGGCTCTGAGTGACGCATGTCAGATCCGTGAGCCAGGGTAGGGCAAGAATCCAAATCCAAAATATTCATCTACCAAAGCTGTCCTCATCTCCACACGCCTGTTCCTGTGCTTGTACACTGTACAAATTTTGTAGCAAGTAACTTTAAACAGGCTCCTTGTCTACAGAACATAATTGTTGCACGAGGTCCCCTTGAGTATCTCCTCCTGCCACCAAGTCACTGTGTGCTCCAGCTGTCAGCCAGGAGGGAGGTCACTTTCTCCAGCAGCTGCAAGCTGACCTGTGTGTGTGCTCAGTCACTGCATGAGGACTGTGCCAGCAACTCATCTGCATGTGGGAACTGCAGAGGGTTGGAGCATGTAACCTGCAGACTGAGGCTTTGGAGGTTCTAGCTGCAAAATCCCACCAGGTTCCTGTGGAGAATGTCTTAGCTGAACATTTGGGCTGTAGTTTATTTCGATGGGCTGGAAGAGTTTTAGGGAACGAGTAAAACACATTTCTGACTCAAAATGTGCTCCACTCCTCTACACTTTCCCATTAAGCTTTATCAAAAGCCATGCTAATGTTATACCTCCTGAAAATGTGTGGACATATTTTTTTAAAGATTGCATTTCTTGTATTATAAATGTCTAAATTATCTTTAGTTTATTTCTAATGTCGTCATGCATCTTAATGTGAACTTCTTTTGTTTTTTATAAGGCTCGGACTGGACGTACCACTATTGTGATTGCTCACAGACTGTCTACCATCAGGACTGCTGACACTATTGCTGCATTTGAGAAAGGAATTGTGGTTGAGCAAGGAACACACAGCGAACTCATGTTGCAGAAGGGAGTCTACTATTCTCTTGTAATGCAGCAAGTAAGTGCAAATTATTTGCTTTATTTATCCATTTCATCAAGGTGTGTAATGTCTTATGGATGCTAGTCTGCTGTTCTGCCATTACACACTGAAACAAGTGGCCTGTAAGTAACAGCAGTCACGTGACTGAAGCAGCAGTAATCATGAGAAATAATTTTCACTCTTTTCTTTTCCATGCTCAAAATGTCGTGTGACCTTGTGTATCCTGAATTCTCACTAGGGCTGTAGCAATAATGTTCAAGACGATGGTGCATCAGAAGAAGATGAAAAGGCAGAAGATGAGGAATATGAGGAAAATGACAGAAGTGGTTTTGTGGAGGAACTGACACTTCAAGATCGTTCTGAAGAATTGGTGGTCTCTGGGAGAAGCAGCATTCGTAGAAGATCTAGCAGATACAAGAGCAAGAGGTGCTCTTCTAAGAAAAAGTCATCTGAAAAAAAGAAAAAAAAGGAGGTGAAGGTTGGTATTAAAACTTCCAGTTGGAATTTTAGTGATAAGATAGAAGCATAGTCACAAAACACATCATTTTTTGGGGATAGCTGACTGCCACGCAACCCTTTCTCTGGTCCTATCAGAAGCAGTACTCACCAGGTTGAATATTTGCCCTTGGAAGACAAGGGTGGTCACATCTTACCAAAATCTTTGCTTTAACGCTATTGACTTAATGAAGTGAATTGGGAAACATTTTGTGTTGTTGGTTTGTCATACTTCATAAAATTAGGTATATTATTTCATTGCTACTGAAATTTTAATTCTATTTAATTAAAACAAGCTGTGAGATTTCATTTTCAGGATTTTTCTTTGCTCCCTGGAACTCACTGTTGCAAATACTAGTGGACAATATAATCCATGCGTACCAAGCTTTACGGCACTTTAGAATATTGTGTGTCAAATGGAAAAAAATATACCAAAACCCTGAAGCTTTGGTGTTACCTAAATAACAGAATAATCTGTCTCCCACAGCCCCACTCTCCTGCAGCCTCTCAGTCTCTGTGCCTTAGTATATGCTTTCAAACACTGAGTTCTGGAGCTATACATTCACGTAATACACTTTGACCGATACTAAATAGGAATAAAAGTCATATAGGAAATTCAGTTTTAAAAACAGAACTTTGACTTGTCAAAGTTGACTAAAACTTGCTCGCTGCAATCCATAAGAGAAGAATTCTAGTGGACTTGGTTAGATTTTGGGTAGGTAGGTCAAAAGGAGCTTAACTTTTTTTCCTATTTTGTACTGCTCGAACTGAAGCAATGTTTTGTGTGTGTGAAATGTACTGAAAGAGTTGTGTTTAGGGACGTGTGTGTTTTTTTTTTTTTTCTTTTTAACCTGTCTTCTTAACCTGACTTCAGGACCATCAAAGTGAGGAAATAAAATGTAAATTCTGAAATACAGATCATGGATTCTTTGAAGTCTATGGAAGTTAGGATTTCATCTGTAATCAGATTATTTAACACACTTGTGGAAACTTCAGTGTACTTTGCATCTATATTCCTTCTCACTAGAATACAGATTCCAACTAATACATTGAACAGTATGAAGGAACTGGATCCATTCCTATTATCACTAAGAGTTATACAACTTCAAAAAATACTTTTTATCTGTGTATTTGTATAGTTTAAGACCTCATTAGAGGAAGTAGTGGATACTCATGCTTATGACTTAAGTATTCATTACCTTCATACACACGGGGGGGAAAAAAGAGAGAAATCAAGTGTCTAACTGTTGTAATTATTTCAAAAAGTTCAACCCACTTTTATGGCTACAGCTTAGCCACCCTAATTCAGCATCTGAAGCATGGGATAAAATAACCAGGAAGCAAGAGCAATGTACTTATAATCCTGCCTAATATTTTGTCTCACTTCCAATGTTTTCACTTTTTGCTTTTCCAGAACTCCCTCTGTGGAGGCACAGACACTTGAATAAATTATTAAAGTAGAACAGGACATTTTTTTGTAATCTCAAAGGAGATACAGGCTAACTCACTGTTACATATGCCTCTTTTATGCTCTTGGTAACAATGCACAAGCTATAGTTTGCAAAAGAGAAAGATGACATCTATGCTCAATTATATTATTGCCAACCCACTAGCATTTAGCTGAACTGGAGGGATTTTTTTCTGGGCTCTAAACAGTGAGACTTTTAGTTCTTTATAATGATGCAAGTGTTAAATTTGCCATTCATGGTGACCAGCTCTGTCCAACTTTCAATGAAGTGCACTGGCCCTCATTCACCCCTCATGACTTAGCCTTTTATTAAATCTTTGCCTCCGAACTTTTACAGTGCTGTTGAAGTTCTGGAGTATGGAACAGCAAAGCTGCAGTTCTCCAATATGTTTGCTCACTTGGAGTGCACAGAGAGGGCTTTCAGTAGTTTACAAAGATAGATCACTACTCAAAGCCTAATGAACTCCTGCTGCCTGAGGATTTTCATGTTTTGCAACTTTCCAAGGAAAACTTGCAGCCTTCCTTTTTTTTTTCTTTTGTAGGAAGAAAATCTCCCTGCTGTGCCTTACTCGAGAATCCTGGCTCTGAACAAACCTGAGTGGCTGTATGTACTGCTGGGAGTGATTGCTGCTGCCATCTCAGGTGGGGTCCATCCTGCATTTGCTGTTATATTTGGAAAAATCATTGGGGTGAGTTTTTTCACAAATGGACACTGCAATCCTGAGCTTCATTCATGTTCAGACAGTTCCCTCTATGCAAGATTAGGTGGGATTCACTTGTATAAGTGTAGGTTTCCTGACACCTCTAAAGGTGTCTCAGATGCCCAACAGCATGTAGAAAGGCGTTAGCTGCATGTTTAGACAACAGAATTACATCCCTGCCGTGTCAGAATTGCATCCCTCACTGCCTCTGGAGTCTGGGTGCTGGTATTTTTGTGAGTTTTTGTTTGTTTGTTGTTGTTGTTTTCTCTGATTCTTCAAAGACAGCTAAGATAATTCTAAAAGGCACTGACAATCGGACTTTGTAAACAATTGCTTCTGTATTTCCCATGTTGTAAGGGTTAAGTAGTCTCCCATGCATTTCCTACCCCAAATTGTTTGAAAGTTGTCAGCGCAGAAGTAGGATGACAGAGTATTGTCTTGGAGAAGACTGGAATGAGATCATAAAGGAGGGTGATAGGATTTCCAAGCAGATTGATGAGTGGTGGATCCTGTCTCTCCATCAGACAAATCCAATGAAAAATGAGTAAAAGTTAGTGACCCTCTAGAGGTAGATCCCAGTGTGACTGCACCTGACTAGTAGAGGAAAGGAGGAATAGTTGGAGCTGGGGAAAGTAGTTAGTGAGATATAGGCTAAATAGAAAGCTGGACTGCGTTCTAGCTTTCAACAGGAAGTTGAGTGCAGGCTGGTTTCAGGATCCAGAATATATGTTACGAGAAATCAAAGTAGACATGTTTCTTGAGATGAAAGTTGGTTTATGCAGCTGGCAGTCACTGTCTGTATACTCCATTTTTATTTATTTTTTTCCTTGCACAGGCTTTTCAAGAAACAGATGCAGAAAAGAGGAGTAAAAACACTTTGGTTCTTTCTCTAATGTTTCTTTTACTTGGAGTGATTACTTTAGCTGCGTACATAATCCAAGTAAGTGTCACTACGCTGAAATGTTGGAAGTTCTTAACTCACCAGCAGGCTGCAGGTATAACTTGTATCAGTGCAGTTTGAGAAGCCAAAGCACCAGTCAGAGCTTACAAACACATGCACAAGTGCAAGGGTTCTTCCTGAGATGCCTGATTTTTATTGATGTATTTACTTAAATATATGGCCATGTTTTCTATTGATCTAAATAAGCATGGCTCCACTGAAGGCAATGTCAATTCAGCATGACTGAAACCAAAGCTGAGGGTTAGACCATAAAAGTCAAAGACCAACATTTATAACTGACAGTCTGTAGACTCTTGCCAAAGTAAATATAAAATGGCTTTCTGAAAGGGCCATACCATCAAACAAATTCCATCATTTGCTGTCCTCTTACTACTGTTTTGCAGCTTTCAGGAAATATTGCATATTGATGTCCATCCCATAAAGTGTGTTGGTATGACTGCTGCGAGTGGATGTCTCTGGTAGTGGTTGGAATAGAGGTCAACAACTATATAGGCCAATTTATCCTCCAAAGCTGTTGAGGCATGTGAATAAGGCATTACAACAAAGCTCCTGCCTTCTTTGTCATGTTGTTCCCTTTCTGTAGGAAAAGAGTTTCAGGTTCCAGGAATGTTAATGGCACTCTTCCCAAAACTTGCATATGTGCAGAGGGTTGTAGGAGACTTTTTGGTGTAATTGCTTTTATTGTGTGGCTTTATAAACAGAGATGAAGCATCAAATGAGAAAATGTGACTGTTTTTCCCCTGCAGGGATTCATGTTTGGGAAGTCTGGGGAAATACTAACAATGAGACTACGCTCCTTGTCCTTCAGAGCATTACTTCAGCAGGTATGAATTATGCAGTGAGGTTGTCATGAGAGCCAGATGGTTTTTGCAGACCTTGCAAGGTACATGTTGGATTTCAACTGTGTGATCTGGAGACAAGAAATACAAAAACATTTCTCTTCTACCACTAACTTAGAAAAAAATACAACTTGTCTGAAAATCTCCTGTCACATGCAACTTAGCTCAAATAGTCTAATTCTGAAGGAGCGTCATTGCAAACATGCACATTTCTGACACTCTAATATGCACATGGTTTGCAGCTGTTTGTGTGTACCCAGATTCCTGCAGGATGGCCAAAAATTTAATCTCCACTTGCTTAAGTCTTATCTGTTTGGCTATTCCAATTTAAATATATGTACTGCAATCCATATTAAATAGACAGTCTGGTAACTTTCTAATGCAAAAATTCAAATTGCCCTATTGCATCAAGAATTACTTGAGAAGAGTGAAGTTACTTGTATTAAATATTTCCTGTTAATCAGTTCATAAGACTTCATGTTACTTGCATAGGACTTTTAAGAATGCATGACTTAGTACATGGTGCACCCACTGGGGACAGCTGGCAAGAGCCCTGATGTTCATAGAAACACCTGAAAGGAACTAGGAGAAGGAAAATTAAGTGGTTAAAAAATAACTCGCATTGTCTCCGGAGATACAGAGAGGGAGTAAGGCCCTTTTATGTACAAATAGAGATGAGCAACTCATTCTCTATAGTTAAAGCAATAGGTAACTTGTAAGAAGAGAATGGTTAACCTCTTCAAGCCCAAAGGAGGACTGAGTAAAAGCAGATTATAGTAAAACTTGTCTAAATAGGCACATTCAGAAAAACATTACCATTAATAACACTTATACTGTTATTCTGCTTGGAACATGTAATTGTTCGTGCCCTTTAAGCTTTTTCTTTTACTTTATTTGGAAGAATAATGCAGTTAGCTGTTACTGACTTGTACTTCCTTTTCCCTGTATGCTATCTGATCTGGAAATATTTATTCATTTTACTAGCAAACCTGATAAATCTGAAATACGATAAGAACATGTAACTTTGTAAAGCAAAAATTACTAACTTTTTTCTTACAGGAGATTGGATGGTACGATGATCAGAAAAATGCTGTTGGCGTTCTGTTAACTCGACTTGCTACAGATGCTTCCCAAGTCAAAGGGGTATGTTGATTGTTTTTTGTGTTTATTTTTTAAAATATTTTTCTTTAGAAACATAAAAGCCATTTGCAAGGAAGACTGACATTATTTCAGAAGACAGGGTAGTAAATCTACCCCTACAGACTGACAGATGCATTTAAATAGCATGTTGCTGACACTTTGAGCAAGACTTAAAGCTGATAATTTGAAAACTATAGAAAATCCCACAGATATTTATGTACCTTTCATTTCCCTCTCTGCAAGTCTCTAAGCTAAACATATAATTGTAGACTACGTCACTATGCAAAATGGAATCTGTGTATGCACTGGGGACCAGAATTAGTGGACCTCAGGTGTTTGCACCCTATGATGTGTATCATCAGGGTGCCATGAAAGCTGCATCTGCAGATGAGGCAGACTCTTACTGGCCTTAATGAAGAGAATTCTTCCTATCCCCTAGCAAATGTGCTTCATACACAAGAAGGCCAAACAAAGAAATGTTATGGCATTAATAAAGAACACCCTAGAGGGCAATACCCAAGGGAGGAGATGACTCAAGGGGCTGATACTGGAGAGGTGGCCACTTGATGCTGGCAGAAGAATATGGCAAATTGTGCACGGTTCCACCTACTGCTCATCTCATTAGCATTCCCTGGAAAAAAAAAATACTACAGGACTTGCAAGGGAAAGGTTGGCTGTTTCATTTTAAGATGGTTTTGTTTCCTTCAGATGTGTAAATCAAAAACCCTTTAATCTCTTCATTTTTCATTCTCAGTAGATATTGTTTGTTTCTTTCAGTCCTCTGTCCTCGTTTCTTATGGGCTGGTAGCGAGAAAAGAGTCTTTGAAAAAAATTAATCATTTGCATCTTTCAAATTTGCAGTTTGCTTCAGTGGCATTGAACTACATCATCATGCAGGGCAGAAATAGAAAAAGGGGATGCATTGGGTCCTCTAACTATAAAAGCCAACCAAGGGCATGAATTGCTCTCCAAGGCTATTGTGTTCTCTGAAGCGCTAGTGTCAGTAAGTGCCATGCCTCACGCTGTGCTGGCTGAAGTTTCCAAATTCATCTTTATGTGCAGCCCCTGGAACATATGGCAGTAATTCACCTTGGCATTGGTTTAATTATTACTATTTTAAATTGTATTGAACAAGAAAAGTCTTTTTAGGGCAGGAAAGTCTCTGGCAAAAGAGAGGAATTTTGTTTCCTGCCCAAGGATTTTTGTTTTTTTCCATCAAGCCAAATGTTGGAAGACGAGCTATTTCCACAGGGCTGTTTTCAGACCTTTTCTACTGCACGTCAGAGCCCACCCTGATGCTGGATACTACTCATCTCTCGTTTTGAAAGCTCTCCATGTAAAGGTTATACAGGCTGGGAGGAGATAGGAGTTCTTCAGTACAAGTTAATCTTTTCCACTCATTAGCCTTGCTGAGATGAAGCATTTTTGCAGGGTGGCCAAAATGAGGTTGGGTTCCCAGAAAAATGTTAGATGAAGCAATGCAAGAACTTGATGTATAGTCACACTCCTGTTGGTGGGATGGGTTAACGGATGGCTGTCATTAGAATGAAGCTCCTCTTGCCTACTGTTGTGCGCCCAACCTGCCGCCTTACAACAGTGGCCACAGTTTCATGTGCCTCAGGTAGCAAAGAAAGTCTCGGATATATGTTATACAACTGCCATGACCAACTTTCTAGACATCTTTAACCTCACTTGAAGGCCTGAACGCTGGCAGATAGAGGAATGTCGAGGAACAGTTACATAAGTACATGCACAATGTCAGTGCACATGACCATGCATGATTTAGTTTTCCAGCTGAACTGTTGGCCTCAAGTAAATAGTGATTTCAAGTGGTGATATAACTAACAAAAAGAAAACCTAATGATGGATATTTTGGGGTTTCTGGATTTTTCTTAGGCAACTGGAAGCCGACTTGGACTGATGACTATGACGGTCTTTACCCTTCTGACTGCCATCATTATTGCTTTTGTGTACGGCTGGCAGTTGACTTTGCTTATCCTGGCCTGCATTCCTTTCGTTATTGCTACAAATGCTGCAAGTGTTAGCTCTGTGTCTGGTCATGCAGCAAAAGATCAAAAAGCTTTGGAAGAGGCTGGAAGAGTAAGTTCTCCAATTCTAAGTACAGGGTTTTGGTGTGAGATCACTTTTAAGGACAACATTACAGCTGACTCAATTATCCAAAATAAATGAAGGGGGGAGAGGACAGGACAGGGTGGGGGGATGAAGGAAATGTTTATATATCCTCAAGAAAAGCAAAACATAGATAACACAAAACATCTGTAAATTGGGCTATAAAAATGCATTTGAATGCCTCTGTAGCAGATTTCTGGGCAGAGACAGCTGTAACAGTACTGCTATGTTTTGGGCCTGTGCTGTAGCCAGAAGTGTTGCAGGGCTGAGCCACGAAGCCCTGACACAACTGCTTCTTCATTCTGTCACAAAATGCAAACTCTTAACATGCTCAAGAGTTAGGGTGCTGCCTTTGTTTACCTGATACTGCTTTTCAAGGAGACAGAAGTAATCCATGCAAAAGAATAAGCTGTGTCTAGATGATTGAGGTTTATTCTTATTTTATTAAATAGTATTTTATTTGGATCCCAACCTATGGGATAGGGCAGAGACTGACACTTCCTACATCCTGATGTAAAGGTTCAAAATTCAAATACTTTGGCTTCAGACTCCCCTTGCCTTGTGACCTTGGGATGAGTAACATCATTGTTCTGGGCTTTCCTTCCCAGAGATAACAGACCTCAATCTCTTTTCTTAAGTACATGCTTTCTGATCTAAACTAATAAATGTTAGAGAAGAACTCAAGTATTTAGGAGATATACTGTAGATTTCAGGTGTAAGATATTACCTCTTACCTTTTATCTCCCAATTTAGATTTCAACAGATTCAGTTGAAAATATAAGAACTGTAGCTTCGCTGACAAGGGAAGAAGCATTTTATGAAAAATACGTAACAAGTTTGAATGGTCCATATAGGTAGGATCTTTTTTCTTTAATTCTGTCCTTTGAACAGTTTAGTCTTTCAGATTTATTGTAAAAATACTTCTTGCAAACTGTCCAATACCCACAAGATTAGGAAGGGTATCAATAACCTTTTCTATAGGCTTGAAACTTGTTCACTTGGTGTATTTTAACATGCTTTCTTGAATGCAGAGTTTAGAGGAGATTAAAAAAAAATAACACACATTTGCAGGAATTGCATTTCCATTATGCAAATATTTTATAAAAATTCATTTTCCTCATATTTTACAGAATATTGTTTGCTTGCGTATACATAGAATATAGGACATCTATTCACTCAATTTCAGCATGTTGGATTAATACTTGTTAACTCAGGAATGGACAGTTAACTCCCATACCACACCCATTATAACATAAACCAGCTTGATTCCACTCATGTGATATTGAAACCTCAAAATGAACTTCATGCATTTCCCTTGTTTGACCCACTATCTTTGACTGACTTTTTTGTCTCTGCTGAAATGCATTCAAACCACCAGGGCTGCCAGATTTTTCTAACCCCATTTTATTTAAATAAAATAGCCTAAAATCTGATTTGTTTCTTTCCTCCTTCAAGGTGAAAATGTAAAAGATGGAAAAGGTGGAAGGAAAAAAAAAAGATGGAAAAAGATGAAAAAAAAAAAAACCCTACCCTCATACAAACCAGTATTAAAATTCAGTATCTGGTAAACTAGCATTACCCAGGATATAGGCAGGATGCTTGCCTGGACTATCAAAAGTCTCTGATTTACTGCTCAGATTGGAAAGGAGATCTCCATTCCTTCAGAGAGAGCATCCTAAACCACAAGGGCAGAGAGTCCTCCTGACTCTGATTCAGTCTGCATTCAATTAGCTACACAAAATGAAACTTCTCCAGAAGGACAGATTGAGAAAGAGAGGCTTAGTCTAAATCCCTGAGGGGAAACCCAACAATATGTCCCTGCTTCGAATTGAGATGAGATGTCTCTGCTTGGATGGGAAGACCTGCCGGAAGCCCGCAGGCAGCTCTTAAAGCTGGGCTGAAGCCTGCCTGTTTTCTTAATAAGCTGGGTCATATATGGTAGTTATTAAAATGTGTTTTTTATCTGCTCCAGTGACCTGCCCTGCTGTAGAAAAGCAAAGGGAGAGATTCAGGATAGCATAACTGAGGACGAAGGATCTCATTGCTCTAATTTTCTGTCCTAAGGGCAGTTCCATGTCACGAGGCATGGTGTTTTTAGGGTCAAGCAGGGGTGGTTTGTGAGTGTGTGCATGTTCTGGGTTATCTGATGTGGTTTCAGGGGGAGAGCTGTGTTCCTTGGAAACCTTAACCCAGAAAGTTGGCCATCCCCAAGCCAGTGTTTGCTGTTTCTATTTTATGAGTTATTTACAGAAAGTCTTCTTCCTTTATCAGAGATTCTCTAACAAAAGCCCCTTTCTATGGATTTACCTATGGAGTAGCTCAGTCTGCAAACTACTTTGTTAATGCAGCAGTCTTCAGATTTGGGGCATGGCTCATTGCCCATTGTTTGAGCAACTTTGAAAATGTGTTTATGTGAGTATAGTTTGTGAAGGTAAAGATGGATACATGGGATAGTGATTTAAATGCATGCTAAATTTAATCTAATTACAGAGGTAATGGGGTGTGGAGACTAAGGAATCTGCAGTCTGGTTGGGAGTGCAGTTTGAGCAGAAGGGCTGTTTTGGGAAAAGGTGTGTATTTGGGCAGTGAAGCAGCAAGCATGTGACCGTGCTCAGTGCACTGTCTCTGGAGGGGTCTTTGCAGTTTGACATTCCTTCCAGGCAGAGGGTTTTACGCAGACAAATGACATGACACTAACCTATACTACTTACCTATAAAGTAGCAACAAATAGTTTTTTTTCTAATACTCTATGATATTGGGGGGGGTGAAGGGGAGGAGGGGAGAAGGGAGGAAAAGGAGCTCTAGAAATGTCATAATCTAAAGATGCTGAAAACTTTATTTTGAGGGTTTGTTTTACATGTAAAGAAAAAAAAATGTTCCACCAGAAGCAAATGATGCTTTGTCTTTTGTTTTTAGAGTCTTCTCTTCTGTCATATTTGCAGCTATGAATGTTGGTCAGTCTGCTTCCCTGGCACCAGATTATGGTAAAGCTAGAATTTCAGCTCAAAGAATCTTTCTTCTTTTGGACAGAAAACCTCAAATTGACAGTTACAGTGAAGAAGGTGAAAAATTGGTAAGATTTTTCAGAAAAACCTTTATATAACTACTTAGTAATGCTTTATTGTCTACAACTGTATTTACATGGTTTCATATTTGTAGGGTGTCACTGAAGACAGACACTATAAAATAATAGTACTGCCTTGTTATTTTGCCTTTTTTATTTTAATGGACCATATTATTCCCACTTTTCGGTCAGAAGTGTATAGCCTTCAAAGCTTTGCTCTGAATGAACTCAAAATGATTTTTTATTCAGCTTGCCCACATTTTAAGTGGTTTCAGGAAAACACTGACAATGTCAGTTCCACTCACAGTTGCATTGTCTTTGTAAGGGTTTATGGGAGAAATAAAATCCAAATGCACTTTACTGCTGTTTTTTGTAGACAAGTGAAAGTTCTTTTAGAGACAGAAGAGTATTGCCAAAATCCGTCCTCTTACAACTGTGGAAACTCTCACAAGTAAAAATGTGCTCTTGAGAATTCAGAACTAACCTAATGAATAATCTGTTTTACTCTAGAGGTTTAAAATATCTCACTTTTAAACCATCATTGTCATTAAGGAGACTGATCTTGGCACTTAAACTGGAAGCATTTCACGCAGAAACTTGACATGATCTGGAAGGATTACGTTTGTGCATCCAGTTCAAAATGAAACCCCTTGTAGGTGTTAGGTGGTAGCCACTACTCAGGCAACTATAATCTGGTTTCATTAACTTTAAGCTCTTACACGGGGTTTTCAACCTTTATAGTTAGGATCATGCTTATTTATATTCTTGAACCAGAGCCCTCAGGCACAGACTTCAAAAGATTTAGTAGAAGGTCCTTGGTAAAATTAAACTTGAAACTAAGTATTTCTATTATAGACCAGACTCAAACATGAGCAACACTTGTGACTTGTAACTTCAGCAAAGGAAAGATTTGAGGCCCTTAAATTAGATCTTCAGCAGCTGTGCTAGTGCTGCTGTTTACATGGGGCTGGCTCCTGCCCCAAACAATAGGCAATGTCTTACTGCATGCCCCCTTTCTTCCACTTGTGCTTAGAAATCTGTCTGTCTAGCTGATTAATAACTGCTGTTACTTTTTAAAACACATCTTGTCCTGCATACTTGTAAATTATCTGCTAAAGAGTTTAGCTCTGTTACCTTAATATCTGATCGTGACCTTGTGGTTTATTCATTCAAATCATGCTACTCAGAACATGCAGTCAAGAAAGCAAATGCTGTAGTAGAAGCGCCTCGACTAAGTGCATCACAAATGAAAAATATTAACATTATTTCTGTGACATAAAGATAATCCTTCAAAAGTTGAAATGAAAAATAAATACAGGAGAGAGATGCAGAAAAATCCAAAGGATCTAGTGATTTGCATCTGGAGGTTGTATCATAAATAACAATACTGAATGCAGTCCAATATGTAATTGTAAAGAACATCAAAAGTGATTTCAAAAACACCATCCCAAACGTCTATGTCAGCTCTCATTTAACACTTGGTTATTTTAGTTGAAGCTACTAAATGCTAATATAATCATGTGAACTCTGTTTTTTTCAGAGTAATTTTGAAGGCAACATTGAATTCAGAAACATCAATTTTGTATATCCAACAAGGCCAGAAGTTCAAGTTTTGCAAGGACTCACTGTGAAGGTTAACAAAGGACAGACTCTGGCATTAGTAGGAAGCAGTGGCTGTGGCAAAAGCACATCCATTCAGCTCCTGGAGAGATTTTATGACCCTGCAGAAGGACAAGTGGTAAAAATAGATTTGTGTGGCTATTAATAATTGTTGAATCTACTGAACTCCTTATCTTCCAGAGTTCCAGAGGCCTTAAACAATCCTGGCAATATCTCTGGAGAGCTGCCTCTTTCAGAGGTATGGGCTACTGAGGTTGCAGCTGTAAACAACCTCAAGACCCCTGTCACTGCCTGCCCCTGTGCATTACTAGGCCAGCACTGGCACCTGTGTGCTCAGGGCAGAGATACCACTGAAAATAATGGTTTCAGACTGCATTGCCTCCCCAAAGCTGCTCACAACATGGTCACACGGGTGCATAACACTCATATCACTTGCTTGATGGTGTATGAGTCCTCTCATAATATGAATTCACACATTAGAGACACAGATATGTGCTTCAGACAATACAAATGTAATCCCACAGGATGTTACTGTGTCACTGTCAGAAGGGTGCAATGGGCTTTTTGATGCATTGCTAACAATATGTGTAGAAGGTCCAAGAAAACTTTCTTGGAGGTTTTAAGATTGAGCTAAAGTTGTTGCATGCAGCATCTTAGGGATGTTTTTTATGTGTAAAGTTTCCCAGTACTGTTTCGGTTCTGCAGGGCTGGAAGGATTGCAGGAACAGCCCGTGTGATGTGTGCTCCGTGCTTCTGTTTGCTAGGAAATAGAAGTGAAAACACACGAAATTAAAAACTAATGAAAGGAAATATTTATCTATACTGTTGGTTCAGTTCCACTTTGCATGAAAAATGTACTTGATTTCAGCTGGAAATCTAACACATAACAGGTTTCCTGTTACAATTCGTTTCCTATTTACACTCTGTATCTCTGGATGAGCTCTGTAGTCAACTTGGCATCATTTTTCTGTTGCTCTTTCTAGTTAGCAGATGGATTTGATACTAAATCTTTGCATTTACAATGGCTGAGGTCCAAGCTGGGTCTGGTGTCACAGGAGCCTATTTTGTTTGACTGCAGCATTGCGGAAAATATTCAATATGGAGACAACAGTAGGGTTGTTAGTCAGGAGGAAATTGAAGCAGCAGCTAAAGCAGCAAATATTCATGCCTTCATTGAAAAATTGCCAGAGGTAAGAGATGGTGGTCTTCTCTTCACAGCACAATTAGATATTTGGAGTGGCATGGAGAAATCTAGGCAATGTGCTTATATAGATCAGAGTTAAGTGCACACTTTAAAATGAGAAAATACAGAATTGATGCTTAAAAATTTCAGTATGTGTGATAAGTTTTTAAAATCCCTGTTAAATTGTTCAAAACAAAAGTCGATGTTCCAATTAATATAGCGGTAGACAAAGGAGAATGAGTGGAAAAAATGAGGACACTGCATACAAATATGTCCTCATGTCCTCAATTTTTAATATTTTTTTCCTTTTACATCTGAAACTTCTCAAGTTGTTTTAGAAAAATTCATCTTAGAGTATTTCAGTAAAACTAAATGCTTTATTTCTAATTGGATGTGCATGCATAGGGAGTGATTCTTAAAATAACACGTGCTGATAAATCAAAAGTGAATGACGTGGCATTTAACCTTCATGCCTGCCAAGAACTTGTTTCTAGCAAGAAAAAATGCTTTGATGGTTTGTTTTCGCTGTAGTTCTGCGTAACTGAAAATGATGTAATGATGCTGAAAAATACTGCATTTTTCTTACTACTAATGATGTTTGGGATTTTGTATTGTTACTCACAAGTAACACAGATCAAGTCCATAATGTATATGTCAGGAAACATTAAATATATGGTTACTCTTACGGTCATACACTCATGGCCAAATGTCTGGACACCTTACCACTATTACTGGCAGTACTCTAATCTTTGGGGAAGTAAATTTTCTGACCAGGTATAAACATGTGGCTTATATATAACTGTTTATACTTAAGGTTTTATAAGCACCTCAACTCTATTAAAACCATTTGTACTTTTCTTTACTTTCATCATGGAAATACCTGATTATTTTTATAGCTACACATAAAATTCTACTTTTCTAATATTTCTCTCCTTTCTCTAAGAGTATTCTCAGGATTATTATTTATTTTTCACCCCTCTTCATTTTTAATATCCAGAAATATAATACCCGGGTGGGTGAGAAAGGAACACAACTTTCTGGAGGTCAAAAACAAAGAATAGCAATTGCCCGTGCTCTGGTTCGTAATCCTGCCATTCTACTTCTGGACGAAGCTACTTCTGCACTTGACACAGAAAGTGAAAAGGTGAGTAGTGAACATTACATGAACTACTTATGTCTATATACATGGCTAGTTATTTTCTGTAGGATAAAATTTTAAGAGAAATCAACATAAAGTGTTGCAGGTGCTCAGCTATGAAACAACCAGGCAGGTGTATGTCAGTAGCTTTTCCGTTTGCAAGTTTTGAATTTAAAGACAGCAGGAAGCTGTGCATATCTATTAAGAAAGTTTAAAAAAAAAAAAATAAGCCATATAATAACCAGCAACATTATAAAAAAGACCTCGGAAAGATAACTCCTCAGTAGTCTTCGTGTTAGCTGTATTTGATAGTAAATACTGAATTTGTGTTCTGTTCCAACCTGAATGCACAAGAACCAATTTTCAGTGACAAGTCTGACTGGCCTCAAAGCAAAACCCTGTTGAGCAAGGGTGTCTCATATGCACTGACTTTATATCTATAGGAGATATACTGAGGTGATAACAAAGAGTAAGAAATCAAGTGTGGTTCCTACAAGTGAGGCTCTCCAGGTGCTAACAGCATTTTCACATCTGTGTGCAGATTGTTCAGAAAGCTCTGGATAATGCCCGGCAAGGTCGAACCTGCATCATAATTGCTCATCGCCTGACGACCATACAGAATGCAGACATCATTGCAGTGATCCAGAATGGCAGGGTGGTGGAGCAGGGCACCCACAGCCAGTTACTGGCAAAGGAAGGACACTACTATGCCCTTGTAAATGCACAAGTCTCTACTTAGTGCTGTTCGGACGTTTTTCACATTGTCCTGGAGGAAAAAAAAAGCTTACAGAGAAGTAATGCTGGCTGTATCTGCCATGATGGAACAAGGACTGGTTGCTCTACCTGTTGTAATCTTTGGCCCATGTACCTGGGGAAATGAGCAGTGCATGCCCAGGAGTGGTAGGTGCATGGGGGCATCCCAAGGTCTGAATCTGCTGGGCATTTGTAGGCATCGCTTGATCAGGAGAGAGCCATATCTGGACTGGTCTCATCCATTCTACTGGTTCTGGTGGGGTACCCAGGTCTTTCTGGCCCTTCAAACCCTGACCCATAAAATTGGCACAGACTCTTGCACATTGGTACAAGAGTGTGACAGCGACTAAGTGTCATGGTTAAGCAGAGGGCTGGTATTTATGCTTGTCCCTGGGTTTTCTTCACCAACCAAATGCAGCCATAAAGTTTTCTTGATTATCTAATAACTGTTGATTCTCACAGATGAGATTCAAAATAAAATCATTCCTATTAAATTGAGAGAGAAGGGAGTGTTTGTGTTTGTTTTTTTTTACCACATTACTGATACAATTTCACACATTTCTTGGGGATTCAATATCTTATTTCAGACAATAATTGTAGCAAAGTAGCAAACCTTCCATATAGAGATAAATTAACATAAAATGTACCATTGTTTTTTTAGTATTTTTAAATCGAGGACTTTAATGATTCTTGGCAGCCATCAGGGCAACTTCAAAAGTCTTCTGGGGAAAAAAAGCTAGGCTGGCTCCTTTGAAGTGGACTCACATCATCAATGTAAATAGCTTTAAAAAATTTTTTTTTTTTTGAATAATTTTAAAGCTTGTTTCAAGTGTTGAAAAACTTAAGTTTACACAAATTTTCTATAATAGATTATTCACCTGCTCTATCCTTCATGATGCTGCACTACCTCCTTCAGCAGCTGTGGAATACCTACTGTGTAGCCCAAGAGTATGACTCGGAAGCTGTTTTTTGGCTAGCTAAACCCAATTACAGCATTTTAATTTTCCAAGGCTTTTGCTTGTGGCTTTGTTTTAGGATTTATGACCTGGAGCAACCTGCAGTTCCTTATCGCTTCCAGATAACTCTTGTCTGCTACAGCTGAGCAGACTTACAGTAACAATCATCTCCTCCACTCATCTCAATTGTTTTCCAGCATTGAGGTCCATGACAGGAAAAGAATACACACAAGAAAACAAGTGCTGGTCTTAGCTTTGCCAAAATAAATAGTCACTCTCCCTTGCACAGTCTTTTTCAGAGACTGTTACAAAGAAGTTATCACTTATTCAGGCACCCCTGTTGTGTGACTTTTTACTCATAGTAGGCAAATACCACAGTGCCTGCTGTCCTCATTACATTCCTAATTATCCAATGGACTATAATTCCCTTTTTCTTTGTTTTATTTCTTCACTGGAGTTAAAATACGTAGTAGAGTTTGATTTTCAATTTTGGGGGGGAAAAATACAAAAATGTTAGTCTAGCGCTCCTTCTGTTGAAGCAAAGAGTGACCTTTTTTTCTTTGGATTGAATGCATCTGTGTTTTTTTCCATTATAACTAATAAATTGCAACGTTGCAAAAACTTATTCATTACACTTTTAGAAAAACAAGTAAAATAGTTTTTGTATATAAAGATAGCAAGTAATAAACTAAGGCTCTGTAACAAAATGAATCATCTAACATCTGTAGTTGGTTAATGGAACATCTTTGTGGAAAATACCACGTATGCATCCATGCAGGTAAGTGAAGAATCCAAAATGTGCTTCCTACTGACCAGCTTGGAATTATTTAGTAACACAGGGGCAAGAGGAGTGAGGAAATGTGCACTATTTGACCTGGAAGGTGCTGAAACAGCTACACCACAGTCAGCCTAGAAAAATAAGTTCTGTGACTACTGGGACTTGTTTCCTCTTATTCACTCTTACAGAGGTCAACATTACCTACCATGGAAAGAAAAGTGATTACCCTTGCATCATTTTTGGCATGTTCCTCACCCCTGTTTATATAGAGCATTCTCATGGTGCAATAGCTGGACAGTCTCAGTACCAGCTCTGTATTTTAGGGATAAACAAATAAAGGTCTCAAAGTGAGATGCTTGGCAGCATGTGTGGAAAGATGGACTTGGATTTTGGCTGGGGCGAGAAGGAGCAGGTGCTGATGTCGTGACAGGAGGAGTGGGTGTGCACTGCTCAGGGCTATGGGAGCCTAGCAGTGCCTAACAGATGTGCCTCAGGGGTATCCTCCGCTCTTATGTAGTTAAAAGAGGGAAATAGAAAACATGACTGACACAAATTGCATTCATTTACTTAACAAGTGAAATGTTATTTAACATAAGAATGCGTTTTACAGATTTATCTCAATTCAAGGATAGTAAAAGCTGCTAATGTCATACCGCCCTTTAAAAGATTCTCTGCTGACCTAAGAAAACCATTAGAAAAAACCAAGTCCTACGCCCCATGAAAGATGGTGGACAAGGAAACTGAGCAAAATCCCAACCATCAGTAAGAACAACAAAAAAGCATGCTACTGAATGCCTGCAAAAATACAGGCTGAGCTGGATGACTTTAGTGACTCCCTTAATCCATGAATAGATTAATTTTTTCAGCCTGTAGGCATCACCAACACACTCAGTGCTCTGATGGTTTATTTCAGACCATTCACGTCACCTTCCTCAGCTGGATATGCCCATACAGCTTGCAGACTGGCTGTGCTCCAATTAAAAGCAGATGTAAATTCAGAGACAAATGCATGTTAAAAGCACCTTTTCAGCACCAGCAGGCTGGTATAGAGATCAAAAGAATTAACCCTGACAGTAAAGAAAAGCCTATGAACTATGATCCTAAGAGCTGAGGATTTGTTGGCCCCAGCACTCTGTCATGTGCTGCCATCTACCCCAGGTGCTAGAGTTACACTTCCTTCTCCAAGAAGAGGTGGGAGTTCTCCAAACACGTCCAAAATGAGGTGAGCTGCTGCTGGGACCATGATTGATGAAGGAAGCGCATCAGCCCATACTTGCCAATGAATGCCAGAGGCCTCGTTCTTGACTAGACAAAAGCATTTAGCTCATGTACTTGCTCTATGCCAGCCCTGGTCTAAGCCTGCTCGTGAATTGATGAAGCACCATGTGCTGAAGAAGAAAATAAAGACTTCAGAGAAGGCAGTCTTAAGGGGTTTTGGAGAAAAAATTTACAGCCTCTTAAATTGACAGTCTAGTTTAATAAGTTAGTTACTAACACAAACTGAAGCCCTAGAGATGGGATAAATAGTTGACAAAAATGTGAACTAGAGGGCATGGAAACTGATTATCCTTATGGCTCAAACAGTTAATTGTCCTCATGTGAGCTTTGGAGCTCACAGTCCCAGTGGGTGTGGATATTTCCCGTTCCTGGATGTACTATTTTGGTTTGAAATACCTGTCAGCGATTGAAGGAAAATGTTTGCAAAATAGTAAATGAATGCAACTTTTACCAGCTCGTGGTTTTTCTTTTTTTCCCCAGATGTCTACTTTCCTCTGTAGCCTGTAAAATTTATATTCACCTAAAACCTACAAGAAGTGCACAGCCTCATAAAGAAGTTATTGATAATGATGATTGTATAGCAAAGATAAATGCTTTCGTGAAAATTGCTATTCTCAATCCCTTCCTTTTAGACTTTTTTTTTTTTTTTTTTGGAAAAGTGGGGAGAAAAGAACAATCGCAGTTTACTTAGGGTCAGCTGAAATACTAGATTAATGTATCTTTAAAAAAAAAAAAACTGGTATTAAATTTATGAGTTTAATTAAAATTAAGGGAGTATGAAAACATTCATTAATCTGCGGCAGGCAATAACTAGCTCGTCCTTTTTTGGCTGTAATCAGCATTGTACCGATCACTTTTTACATGTGAGTTTGTAAGTACGAACGAGGCTAGGGGAGAGCTCGCAGGGCTCTTGTCATGCCAAGTGCTAGGAAAATTCCTGTCCCACTTAGAAGCAGGCCTATTTAGATGGTAATGGTAGGTGATTTCACCTAATTAATAGGGGAAATGTTAAGAAACTATGCAGGATCGTTAAAGTCCGATCACCTGACATTGCTGGAGGGTTTGAAGTGAAACTGCTTTACTGGATTGTGCCTGCTCTAGGAAAACAGCAACACTTGTAGCACTGGTAATAAAAAGTCAGATTTTGATCTACTAGATCCTAACCCATAGATATCAGTAGGACAGCTGATAACCCAGTGCCATTACCTTCAGTGAACTTGTTTCTACATTTAGCACAAGAGTTTGGCTTTCTGTTTGAGGATGTTGTGGTTTAACCCGGCCGGCAGCTAAACACCACACAGCCGTTCGCTCACCCTCCCCCCTCCCTCTCTGGGATGGGGGAGAGAAACGGGAAAGTGAAGCCGGTGAGTTGAGATAAAGACAGTTTATTAAGACAGGAAAATAATAATAACAATAATAATAATAATAATGATGATAATAGTATTACTAATAATAATGTGTACGAAACAAGTGATGCACAATGCAATTGCTCACCACCCGCTGACCGATGCCCAGCCCAGCCCCGAGCAGCCGGCCCCCCACCCCGGCCAGCCACCCCTATATATTGTTTAGCATGACATCAGATGGTATGGAATACCCCTTTGGCCAGTTTGGGTCAGCTGTCCTGGGTCTGTCCCCTCCCAGCTCCTGCTGCACCCCCAGCCTGCTCGCTGGCAGGACAGAGCGAGAAGCCGAAAAGTCCTTGGCCTGGTGTAAACACTGCTCTGCAACAATTAAAACATCAGCATGTTATCAGCGCTCTTCTCATCCTAATCCAAAACATAGCACCCTACCAGCTACTAGGAGGAAAATTAACCCTGTCCTAACTGAAACCAGGACAGAGGATTAAAATACTTTTCTGGACAAGGCCTTCTCTTCCATGAGGGAGCATTTCACAGAAATCAATGCTGGAGCTCCGTCTCAAAGCAGAACTCACCCACTGCCTGCTACCATGGATGCCTTTGACAGATAACTCATCTTTCTATAGAGAAACAACCAAAAGAAGGAAAGTTCATACAGTATTTGGAGCCATGGTTGTACCTTGCTGAAGAAGGAAATCAATTTTTTTTTCCAAGCTTTTATGTACATTACTTGACCTCTTTCCATGCATCCATACTGCTATGTATAGGACAAACTTCTGTTAAAAAATTGTCATGTATATAAGGTCTGAGATACCAAGGCATTTCTAAACTGTTAGGAAGGAATATAATAGCTAGCCAATGAAGCCATCAAGAGCATATATGTAGTTTCTTAATGTAAAATATTCGAGGGACTAATTTGTTAAGCCCTGATCCTTAGGTACTTGCAAAGGACTCCTAGTTTTCCGTGCAAAGGTAGAAGAATCCAGATGCTCTGCTATTCTTTATCAACTTCCAGCTGCCCTATAAGCCTTATCACAGATTGCCCATTGCTTTGACATTTTCCAGAGTTACAGCTCTCCCTGGATGTTCTCTTCCAGCTGCCTGAGCTGCTTTTCCTCCTCAAGCACCTACACGAGCACACAGAGCAGATGCTGTACTATGTGATGCAAGGCAAAAGGACGGATAGAGATGAGAGGGGATGTGCCAAAAGCAATAGAGATGCAAAAGGATTACATTTTAAATTCAAGAAAATTTCTCAGCAGAACTGGTCATTGCTCTCAGTAAGTGAATCATTTACACTGGATTGCTTCCATCTGCCACTGTGCTGTGCTTTGTCAAATATAGACTCCAACCAGCTCTTATCTACCTGAGATCCTAGCAATCATCTTCTCATTTGAGCTTTTATTGCCTACCTGGTTCATCGGCAGTTATGTCCAGAAACTATTTTATGAAGCATGTCTTTCCGTCTGGAAATAATAATTTGCTGTGCCCTTAGGGAGGCTCACACATCCGCTGTAGTTATCCCTAGCCCGTCCAACGACATCAGTATCTCATGCTCCAAAGAAAACTCACTAAGCCTTCCTGTAATTCTCATGAAGATGCCAATCTTTATTTTACCGAATGCTTTCACAGAAAGAGATCTTAAAATCACGTTAACTCAAAAATAAAGTTTTTATGGATGTTTGAATTGATCATTATATATTTGTTCTGCTGTTTCCATAGGAGTAACACCATCATTTCTTTTTAATCGATTTGAATGTCATCCATGACATCATCCTTTTTTCCATGTCATCCTTTTCATACATATTCCAAAAGCAAAAACACCTACTGCTAATCACCACTAGAATAGTTTCCTTTGTTGCAGTCTTTCAGATCCTAAAAAAAGTGATCTGAAAGTGGTTATTTTTGTGCAAATAATTGTTCAGATTCACCCAGACTTCTCAGTATTTGATCCAGCTCAGGCAGCGCTCCTGGAAAAGCACATGGTATTCTACAAACAAGGGGGAAAAGGCACTGTAATGGGACACTTACCACTTCAGACAGGTAGGGATGAAGCAATACATTAGATGACTTTTAAAGCGCCTCATCTCTCCCCAGGTGTCTTGCTTAGAATACTGTGAGCCACATCAAAGAAGTGTTTGCTTCTTTACCATAAATGTAAATGGAGACTCTCAGTTTTCATTCAGGTTATACATTTACATGAGGTGAAGGGAATGCCACCCTGGATGTTTGATCTTTCTTTAAAAGGTTGTTGCATTAGCTTATCAGTCCTGCAAATAACATTTGGAGGCCCTGATCACGAAGGCAGCTCTTGCAGACAAGGAAAGCTTTGAGGAAGAGGAAAGGCCTCTGCAGCACAGGAGAGTGAAGTTTATCCATCTGGATATCAGCAGTGCATGAAGGTTGAACTGAAAGACAAATGTTCAGAAAACAGGAGTTATTTATCCAGAATATGTAAAATGGGAGATAAATTCACACATTGCAGAAACATCCAGAAAGGCTTGAAATAATGAATGAATTAGCAGAATTAGGATTTCTCTCCCCAGATAGCAGGAGGAGAATTTTAAACAAGGAGTTAACATTTTCAGCGATCAAAATATGATCTCTCTGCCAATCCTTTGCCTATTTTTTATGAAACCACATTAAAAATAGTAAGTAGAGTTCTCATTCTCACATCTGCTATTCATATGAACATACACCTGGCAATTTAGTGTATGTGTTGCTTCAGAGGAAACTCAACAAAAGAGCTATCACTTTATACAACACTAATGGTCTCAGTTATAAACCCAGTACATGTGTTTTATTTACCGTAAATGAAGTGTATATAAGCAACACAGAATATGAAAATGAAATTTTAATGGGTCACCTTTATGATGCTAGAGCAATATGAAGAGGCATCTGCAACATGATTTACTTTTTAATGCTCAGTAAAGTAGTTTTAGTTGGAATAAACGGGGCTCCCAATAAATACTCACATGATTGTTTTCTTCAATTTCTTATTTCACACATACTTTGAGACCTGGAACAACTTTTTCCATGAATATATGCCAATCCTTCTGGGAGTTATGTTTCCCAGAGTTATGCTTGCTTTCCTTTTTTTTTTTTTTCTCCTGTTAGATCTTAGTACCTTGACATAATTATTTTACAATCCTACATTTAGTTGCAATGTGTTAATGTGCATTGATCCTGACAAATTTGCCTGTATCCATCATAGTTTAATAATATTTGCATTGATCATTTCTCATTGTTTCTTGAAAATAAATGGAATTATGGGTGGGCTTTTTCCGAGAGAAAACGTCTGATTTACCTCCTGTACAGAATAAAGTATACATATTACACTATATGAGCATACTTAAATGGATATATGGTTTAATATTTATAAAATATTTGTATATATTTAAATGCATTAGAGATTGCTTCATGGCAAGAAGTTTGGAATGAATCCGAATTGTGGTCAAATGAATCATGGGAAAATCCAATTTGCTTTCAGCATTTTGGTTCAATCTTGCAGAGTCAAAAGCAGCTTTTTTTTTTTTTTTTGACAGTCATCAAGCTTCGATGATGCAATTTCTCTGTTCAGCTTAGTCAGACACATAAGCCACCACTCCTGACTCACATACTGCTCTTGCCCACATGATGTTAGTTACACATGCAGATTTATTCCACTTTTCAGTAGATAAACCTCAGTTAGCTTTTATGTCTAGGCCTTTTAGCCATACCTCCTGGGAAAGCAATTAAACTCTGTGCACTTGAAAAGCCCAGACTGCTCACTTTATGAAAGCAGTAACAAATCTGTCAGGACCCCAGAAGCTGTCCTCTGGCTTTCATGAGGGATGGTATTATGAAAAGCTACAGAACCCACACCAACTTCTCTGACAGAACTTTTTAGAACAAAATTAAACTTCTCATCTCTCCGCTTTGCCAGAGGCTTGCTTTCTTCCAGAGAGTATAACTTTCCTGTGAAGTTTTCATATTTACATTCTGCCTCCAGCTATCCCACAACCGCACGTCGTTCTCAGAAAAACACTGCCAGCAGTGATCACCGCTGCTCTGAAACAGCACCTTTGGGGAACCCCAATAAGCACAGAAGAAGCCTACAAGTGCCACTACATGCCATGGGCCCAACACCCCCAGACTGAGCATCCTTAAGAAGTATCTCTGGGCAACAGAAGCATGGTTCATACTGCCCTAGTCATAATTGCCTAGTTATTGCCAAGAATCGTTAAAGAGCTGTACTATGTGGGTGACATTTAAAACACATTTTGTTCAAGTTCAGCATTTGCCATAACTTCTTCAGCTTGTTTTCATCTTCCTGGGGAGTATAGTACATCTAAAAAATGTATTTTATCCTCTTTTCCTGTTAAACGCACTCAATCATAATGCCACCAGGACTGGCACATTCATATAAGCATTCACATGTGTTTATATTAAACTTGTACTAACACAAGTCATATTTAATCTCCCCCCCCCCCCTTTTTTTTTAATAATTAAAAAAGTACAAGCAAAAGAAATCAGGCCTTGATAAATATTTTTTAATGTTACGTATACTGGGTTGTGTTATTTGATTAGGTAATTTGTAAATAATTTTTAAAAGCTACATAACATATCTTTTTTCTAAATAGTAGTTCTTTTTTTCTTTTCTTTTCTTTTTTTTTTCCCTCTCCAAAATCTACTGGAATTTCCTTTACCTCCCCTCATTTCTTCTTAGATTGCCCCACATATTAGTCAATGTCTCAGCTGCAACCACTGCCATGGAAAAGGAACTTAGGCTACCCTGGTATTTCAGTCTTTCACTAAGACTAGCAAGGGCCCACTTAGTGAGACTGTATTACTCGGAATAAGGCTCCCCTTCAAACAGCGGTATGCCAAGAAGTTGAACACAAGCTTGCTGCATTTCATTTACCAGAAGGAAAAATAAAAATGGCCATATTGACTAGATGTCTGGAAACTTTCAGTATTGAGGCAGATGCTCCATGTAACCCCTGTTCGATGACATGTCAAAGTCAGAAGAGGCTTTACTGTAATTGTTACCATATTTATTGTTTAGACAATTGTCTCTAAAACATGCCAGCTATTTTCTGAAGCACCAGGGAGAATCCTGTGCCCAAATGAGATCAATCCAGAAAAAAAAAAAAGGGGGGGGGGCGGGGTGGTGGAACTAAACACTTTAAGTTCATACTTAGATGGATATGTATAAGCAGAAACATCTCCAAGTCTTTTTTCAGGTCTCTGCACTATATTAACCTTCCAAAAAAAAAAAACAAAAAACTTGGCAACCAGTAAAGGCTGAATTAAATGACAGTCAGATGTATGTGCTTTCTGGAAATATTTCAGGAGGCTCAAGGGGTAAATGATGTGCCGCAAGGACATTAGCCATGCAGCTCTCATGTGGCCTTCTCTCTTTCAGCTCATCACATTCACTTGTCCTATCTTGCTTCAGATTAAATGGCAAACCCGTCAGCAGAGGGTGAGGTATTTCCCCAAAGTCGTTTATAACATGACTAGCATGGTTCAGCTTCAATCCTCGCTGAATACTTTCAGCACATGGAACACAATAATAAAATATCTCAAACAAAGAGTCTTACAAACAAAAAGAGTAAGCAAACTCCAGAAGTGATGAGTAATGATGCTTCAGGAAACTAACAAAAAAAGAGGATTTCTGTTGGGTATTGTTGCTCTCTGGGTGATTAGTAGGAGAGATTTCAAAAGGTCATTTTTTTAAGAAGCCTCATTATGCTCAGATCACAAGACAGGGGATTTCCTCCATCCAACAGCTGAGAAAAGCAATCTGTTCACCCAGTCACAGGTTTTAAAGCATAAGGGTCTTACCTGACACTGCTAAGTCTGTCGTGGCAAGTTGTGCCCTAGCAAATTATAATTGCAATATCATTGCAAAGATGTTCTCCCCCAGATTGTTTTGGGGGCAACAAGAGTGAAAATGCATCTGCTAAAAAAAAAAAAAATTATTTTGGCTAAGCCAACAACTTCAAACAGCTTGTTGAAGCAAAAATTGAAAGTATAATGAGCTGAAAGCAGATATGCTGTTTATAAAATTCTTCATTAGAAATAATTTCTTAAAGTGAAAATTATTTGGTTTAGAAGCATTGAGATGAAGAGCTTCAACCTTCTCAGCAATTTCATGGCCAAAGCTATTTTTCATATTTAGAAGCAAGCAGTTTTAACCTCCACTGGCCTTTTTACTAAATAAACTGTATATCCAAAGCCAATCACCAAGTCCTAGTGCTAATGGGCTGGAGATGCAACCCCAGTGGTTGACTCCTGCTGGGGAAGGGAGGCTGAGGAGCAGCAGATTAATAAACCAGCAGCAAGAAGAGCATGCGCACCTTGCAGAGCTCTTCTCATCCAGCTGGGACACGGACACCCCGCATACATTCATGGGTTGCTGCCCAGAAAGGAAGGTGGAAAATGGATGGAGCCTGTGGTGAGATGTGTAGAAGAGGAAAGGGAGGACAATGACAGGAAGCCACACCTGCTGCCCATCCCTGCTGTGCCTCTCCAAGCGCTCATAGCACAAACACTCATTTCAGCATGACAAGGATGGATGCTCTACACTTGCCCACCATCTGCACCTCACCAGTGGAGATGTCCCAGGTGGGACACCCCTGCCACCCCTCTTCTCTGATGGGAGGCAAATGGGGCCTGGAGCTGCTGGTAGAACCCTGTGTGGGCCTAGTAGGCAAGCTTTGACCCTCTGAGGTACTTGCTTATGGTAGGAATTGGGGCTGGAGGAGAAGGGGGAGATGTCACCCGTGTTTTCAGTCAAGTTTATTTTGATTGCATGATCTTAACACTTTTCCTAATTGGAAAAAATGACTTGCTAGTATTAAATAAAAAAACACTCTTCCTCCTTCCTTAGTATAAATTCACACAACTCAGTGACATTTAATGCTTCAACAGATAATTGAAAATATTTTTAAGTTGCCATAAATCAAGAAGCTTGTAGAAAAAAATGTTCTCAAGCAATGTTTTAATGAGAAATTCTCTGTATTCCCAATCCAGGAAACGTCTGAAATTCCTGAGGAAGAGAAGTATTAGCAGGGCAACGTGATGATGCTCAGTTTGTACCTCCAGCTCTGGACTCTGGGATGACAAAGGTTTTGAGGCAGTTTAACGACAGGACAAGGGGGAATGGTTTTACACTAAAAGACGGGAGATTTAGATTAGGAGGAAATTCTTCACTCAGAGGGTGGTGAGGCACAGTGACAGGTTCCCAGAGAGGTTGTGGATGTCCCATCCCTGCAAGTGTTCAAGGACAGATTGGATGGGGCCTTGGCCACCTTGATCTAGTGAGTGGCATCCCTGTCTATGAGGGGAGGGTTGGAACTAGATGATCTTCAAAGTCCCTTCCAACCCAAGCCATTCTGTGATTCTGTCGTTAAGGCTGAGACACTTTGGTTCTTGATGTAAGTTTAATAGTTCACACATACAAGAAGTAAATTCTGGTAATTGACCAGGGTGGGTTTTTTTTTTTATTATTTTTATTATTTAATTAGGACAAAGTAATGGGGTAATGGAAAAATAGCTTTGACTTAAATCTTTCTCTTTTGTTTTTTGATATACACCTTGCAAGCTGTATATGGTACAATATGATCAGGGAAAGAGATAGATTTAAAAAAGGAATTAGAGGAGGTCAAAACCTTCTCACCAGTGGGACCCTTCTGTGTAAATGACAAGGCAAATCCCTGAGGTTAGAGCCTCATCTGTGGGGATTTTCCACTTCATCACACTCAGGCAGCATGGAGGCCATTGCACATCAGCATATGCTAACACCCACAGAGAAGTGAGCTGTCTGATAAGGGATTGCTTTGGTCTGCCTCAGACTCCCATGAAGGTACCCAAAGCACAGAGCAACATTTGTGTTAAGCCAGGAAGGGAAGGAGTTAGGCCAAGAGAAGCTGGCAGCCATGGCTTTTTAATGAGCCATGTGCTGACAGGCCTGCTTGTGAGCTGTTACAGATGTGCGCCGCACGGCCTAATGAGATGCAGGAAATTCGGGAGGCCAAAAAGCCTCTTCAGACTTTCCGGTTATGCCGGTAGGATCAAAACTGCTTGTGCTCTACCTGGCATCGCTGAGAGAGGGGCATGCTTGCTGTCCTTAACAAAAACATTGCCATTTGGGGTAAAGGCACTGATGCACGTGGATTGCCATACAGGGAAGAAAAGCAGGGGTGAGTCATTAGCCAGGAACGAGAGCACAAGCAAGACGGGATCCTGAAGTGGCACGTTAATTATAGCAACGTTTTCTGTGATTCCCCTGCTACTAATCCAGATGTGCAGGAGCATGAGAGGGGGCCATGGCGTGAAATGAGACCAGGGTGAATAAGCCGGAGAGGAAGGGAAAGCAAGCCCCTGGTGAGAGAACAAACCCCCCTGGAAAATGCCTCCTGGCAGCATCACGGGCCGAGGAGCGGGGCGAGGACGAGGCACACTTCCCTGATGCTGCAGCAGAGAAGGCTTCTGGTAACTTTCCCAGAGTGTGAGTCAGCCACAGGGGCTGCCAAAACGCCGTGCCAAGCCCTGCTCTCAGATGCATGTGCCCACAGCAGCACGGCATGTGAGGAGATATTATGTCAGGACTAACCAGGGTGTCGGAACGGCCAGGCACTGCTGGGTGCTGCTCTGTGGCTCCTCCACTTCACCTCTCTTATCTCTGGGGAGCCTAATTATCACTGGATTTCAGATGGCATTGCTAATTGCCAGGCCTGCAAATTCAAACAGATCCATGGTAAAGATCTGGTTTTATCATTAAGTGACAAATGCAACTTATTTTTAACAAGCTAACTGATGAAGCACTAGACAACAGAAGCCCCAGTTCACTTACTCCTTATCATACGGGAAGACATATACATTAAAAAGCATAGACAAGAGTCTATAAAACAAAACAGGAGACATTTACAGTTCTTTCCTAGCACAGCTACATCTGACAGCATTTGCCAGAAATGTGAAGCTACAGCAACAGTGACATCTATCGGCACACAGACCTTGCTTGTCATTGCTTGTTTATTTTACCACAACTTTTTTTTATCTGCATTAGCAATGCCATGAGTGCATGTAGCATGCTGCTGTGATTACAGGTAAAGACTTCCTTGGATAACTTGCCCTTAAAAAGCATGGAAATTTACTCTCGACTATGAACAGACTATTCTCTTTGCGCAGTAAAAGCTGCAGTTCATGCTTCTGCAATACACGCTCAGAGTGGACCCATTTTTCCCCTCCAAGATACATCCACTTGTGAAAATATGCACTTGTAGCACAAACATTTGTGATGTTAGCTTGTAAGGAGAAGAGAATTCACCACAAAAAATTCTTCTTTCTTGGGAAGCCAGTGGTTCTCCAGGCAAAGACCAGTAGAACCAAGACTGCTAGTAAAGTAAGACTGTTTCTCCCTTAGGGATGTACAGACCTTGAGGCTATGTGTTAAGTGTAGCCCTGGGAAATTATTGTCATTTTCAAGGGAAATTACACTGTCAGAAAGCCTAATTTGTCACACGGAGCTAGGAAGAGAGAAGGTAAATGTGGAGGGAATGCAAAAAGTCAAAACATCATAAGCAAACACACAACTACCAGAACAATACTTACCACATGAAGACCTTCTCTCCATCTACTCAGAGGGTTGATTATAAGGGCAGGTGCCTCCCTTCCAGCTCTTGTCCCATCTTGCAGGGCAGTGGCTGTGGCCAGCATGCTACTCCACAGGTCTAAGCAGAACACCCAACCTCACACAGAGCCCCAGCTGCTAGGGGACCTGAACCACCTTCATCACTTCCCTTTCATCTACACCTCCTCACCTTGCACCTGCAGTCTCTTGCCTTGGGTTAAGGTCACCACATGCCCTTCATAAACACTGGTACATTTTGCAGGGCAGATTCCTACCCCGAATGCAGTTGTATAATATTGCTATTTTTTAACAGAAATACCTCCAAAATAATGTCAGTTGTAAAATGCAGAACAAACATTTATCAGGTTTGCTTTTAGTTTTCTGTTTAAACTCTTTTTCACCCCACAGGATGACAGCAGTGTTGTGTAAGCCTCCCCCATCTGCTTTCCACGTCAAAAGATTTAGCAAGATCAGCTTTTTAATACAGGCCACAGGCATTAAGCTTTCTTGTTTTTTTGTTGTTGTTTGTTTTGTTTTTACTGATTAGCAAGCTAATGCATAATATCACATGGATGTCCCGTGTATGAAAAAAATCCTGTCATCTTCAGGTCTCTTTTGCAGAAAGACTTCCAAAATAGATGCTCCAGTAGTCAAAGGAATGACACTTTCTCAATCTTTTGTTAGCAGAAAATAGAAGGAAAACAAACAAGCAAACTAAAGTGCCACGTGCTCCAGATTCCCTAGCCCATGAGGGTGTTGCAGTTATGAGAGTCTTAAGTTAGGCCACTTCATGGTGATTTTAGATCACTTGACTTGCCAGACCATCTCTTTCAGTTTAACACAATTTGCACCATAAAAGTAACTTTCCTGAAGAAGATAATGAATTTTCATTAAAACCCCTAAAATTTCATAATCGACTCCTCTGCTGCATCCCTTTTTCAATAATCCTATTCTTTGGGAGGGTAAGTGAAATGCTCTCAAGGAAATAGTTCACACCTGTGGTTTCAGACAGAGCAAAGATCTGCAGGTTGTCCTATAGTGCCCAGGTGAATCATCCAGTGAGTTGGAGGCACCTTTAGGAAGGGTCTTAGGGGAGGTTTCCTGCAAGTGATCAAGACAAATGTGAATTTATCATCTCTTGGCTTCTTTGTGGAAGAGCAGCAATGCTGGCACACAGCAGGCTGAGCAGATGAGCTGCCACAAAGGCATTTTGCATGTACATGTGCAAATGATGAGTTTGCCAGTGAGTGAATTGAGGTTGCTGTGATTGTTCTTCTAGTCAGAGCCCTAGTAACATAGGTCAAAGTAAACGCAGACAAATGCTATCTAGCTCCTTCTAATGTGGCCATTAGAGACTTTACCCATTTCTTGTTACCTGGCTGTGAACAATAAACAGGTGATTTTACTCCCTCTTTTATTTGCCTTTACATGGCTGTCTCACCTTTTCTGATTTGGGGTGGCACATTTTAAGTGTTTTGAGACTTGCTTCTAACTAAAGCTGCTTGACTGTTGTGTGGCCAAAATAATGATTCTAGCTGAGTATTTGGTTCAATAACTATTATTAACTCTCAGTGATCTTTTCCTGTTTCCATAATTGTACCTGATACTGTGCATCTCAATTCAAGAGGATAAACTGGGTCCCTGGAATACAGTGTGCTCGAGTATTTCAGGGGCACTGTAAAGTCAAGTTAAATCTCCAGTTTTGTTAAACCTAGAGGGTTTTTTTAAGCAGTCTTTCAGTGAAAAGATTCCTGATTATTTCAGCTGCAAGCAATTTACCTAGCACCATGTGGCTCTAAAAAGATGTAGGGTAAAGCTTAAAGGACCAGTTATTTTAACCAGAAGACATTGGTTTGCTGCTTTCCTTGTACATCAGAGACGTATGCAAGAAAAAAAAAAAAAAAAAAAAAAAAGAGAGAGAGAGAGAGAGAGAAGAGGTCATATAAACGTGATTTAAAATGGATTTTCACTTCTACTATGTTAGCCATTCTTTGTAAAAAGTGGTGTCTAGCCAGGTTTTATTGTATTAATGCTTTTTAACCTTATAGCATCTAAACCAGCCATGTGTAAATAAACCTAAGCTAAATAAGATCACCCAATATTATGAAATCTTGTGTAACAAAAGCAGAGAAGGAAGAGACTGTGAGGAGACTGGATTTCCGTTGTGGTCGCAGTCATTGTTGTTGCCTAGGGAGAAGTGGTAGCTGGTGCATTCACTGCTAATGACTAAGAAAATAGAGCTCAAACAGAGACAAATGCTGCCTCTAGAAGAAGAAAGTAGCTTTTCTACATAGCAATGCAAGAAAATCCCCAGTGAGCAGTCAGGTCTCCTCCAGAGAGATGGTGTTTGATTAAAAACATAAGTAAATCACTCAACCATGATTTGTTTTCACATGCAGGAGACAACTTCAGCCAATTAGTGACTGCTGCTGTTTAAATTGCTTGTCAGTAAACCTGTGGCATCACAGCTATCCTGGGTGAACAGTTTTATGCATGCACTACATGATAATGCTTCCTGGCTTACAGGGTTGTCCAGCTATCATCCTACTGGGTGTCATTCCCACTGTGTCCCCGAAGCCAGGACTGAAGATAAGGGAAAGTAAATTCACAAATGTTTTCACAAAGCTTCATTCCCTTTTTCCTTTTTTCTTTTTAAAATTAAAATTTCCCTTTTATTTGAATGTTTTCCACAGCTGATTGTATTGGTTGTATTTGTGAATCCAGACATGCAGGTTTAAAAGCTATATTAAAGCTGGAAGTACTCGATATTGATTATAATCCACGTCACTGTCTTAAGAGCAAAAAAGATACATAGAGCTTAGCTGGTCAACCACCTGAAGCAAAAGAAAGAAGCACAAGTCAGAAGGGTACATTGCAAATGACCTATGCTTTTGTATAAAGTGTCAGTCAAATTGCAATGCATCATTCATCAGTTCTGCAGATAATCTTGGCATTTTAAAGTCTCTGCAACTGTTTGGTTGCAGAGAAAATTTGCTGTGGTCCAGAAAAAGTGTTTAATGTCTCCTCCCAGGCTTCTTTCTTACGCCTGTGTCCTTTCATAATAAAGTTGGCCAGCACAGCATTGCAGGGAAAGCCATTAACCAAAGCCGCCAGTCACCAGCCTGCAGATTAGGGGGACCAGCCAGCAAAGAATTGTTAAAGCAATTTAAGCATGGAATCAAACGCATTTTTAGTAGCTTTTCTACTTTTCTCTAAATTCTGGCTGGTGTCTTTTCCTGGAGTATCAAAATCCACTGGAGCTTGGACTTGGGAAGGAGCACTATCTGTGGTTTTGTCCCTAAAACGAAGTCTCCTGATAGCTACTGATACTTGAGATGAATTTGGAGAGCTGGTATTGATGCCAGTGGCTTGAAGATGGGCAACATTATCACACAGAGAGACAGACATGCACATTTTTTTCCTGAATTGCTTAACATTTTCCAGTATGTTCTGCAAAGAAAATGCTTTCATAAGACTGAAAGGCAAGGTCCCCCTCTATTAACGTTCATCCATGTGTTTTGCTGAAGTCAAATCAAATTGAAGAGGAAATGTTCTAAATAAAAAGCCTATTCCAAAATGCAGCATGTCTTTCCATTATCCAAGGACAGCAACTTTCATAATTCTGCAGAGAAAAGGCTTGTCATTTAAAAACAAATTATTTTATTGTTTCAGAAAAGAAACATCTTCCTACTCCAAGCTACATACTGTCTTCGAGCACATTTTTCTCATCATCTAAAAGTTTCTGTTCAAGTATGAAGCTTATTTTTGTGGTCCATAGCTGAAAGTTTTGCATTTACTTTTGGCAGTAGTATTTATTTCCATCAGAATTTTGTTGTAAATTCACTAAGCCATAGAAATTCTCAGAAAAAAATAAATAGTGTGAATCCAGAAAAGCTGGAAAACTCTTCTCTGTAAAACTGAGAAGCTATCCCACTGAACTTATGTTTTGGCAAGCTATTGATTGTGTGCTGGGGGCCAAAAATCTCACCAACAAACACAAATCAGATGCTAGTAAGAAAATCCTTTAAACATATCACTTGGAGAGTTACCAGAATTTTGAAATACTGTATGAGTCAAGAGCATTACTCTTGGGGAAAAGGAAGGTCAGGGTGGAATTTGTTTAGAAAATTAAAAAATTGTTATTATTTTAATGGGAAAATATAAAAAGAGATTAATATTCATAAGCTTAAGTATGTCTATAAGCACGCAGTTACTCAACACGGAAAAATTGATAACAGCTCTTTTTCTTTTAAAGAAAAAAAAAGTTATACTGTAAAAGCAAGGACAATGCATGCAGCAAACACCATATACTGACTCAGATTTCTATACTCACCCTTTCTGCAGAAATATATACATACCCAGCAGAATGTAAATATGAATCTTATAATATATGCACACTGTATAAGTATTTATTATGTGCAATGATACATCAAATGCATGTAGCATTATATGTGATGTGATTATATAATATATAAATTTATTATAACTATATAGTAGTATTTATTTTATTACAAATATTTAAAAGTAAGTAGGCCCACCAATTTATTTTAATCATGTAAATAAATTAATAAAACTTTTTGCTGCATATGGCAGACCTCTCTAAGGCAATGTTAGTCCCTATGAAATTGGTAATCAGTTTTGAGTTGAGTATAGTTAGCATGTTTGGGGGAAAAAAAAGAGGTTTTTTTTTTTCTCTCTGTTTTCTCATTCCTCATTTATACTTTGAACTGTCAGCTACTCCCTCAGCAAAAGATAAAGATTCAGTTGCAAAACAAATCAATGTAAAACTTCCTTGCTTCAGATGACTGTTCTCTTTCACTGTTGTGAATGCGTCAGAGATTGCATGTTGCAGAGCCATTCCCACTTTTATTTGCTGCTTGGACATCTATAACCTTCCTCTGTGAGTACAGAGAGCAGCACTTTGCACAAAGCCAGCTTGCATCATTGCTAGTTGAAATAAGAGGAGACAACAACTGTCTTAGATGGAAGAGCCTAAAGAAAGTATTGCAAAAGATATTAACTTTAGAGAAGTATTTATAAAAATTATACCTTCTACCAAATCCACTGAGTGTAAGTACAAAGGTAGGTGAAGAGAAAGACATCTCTCAAACAGGAGCATTTTTCATAAAAGCATGTTTTGAACCTTAGCTCAATCTTTGCAAGCCAGGTTGTGTGCTCTACACCTCATGTCTGTTTTATCACTTACAATGATGTAATTTATATGTATAATTTATATGTATTAAGCCCCAGAAGAGCTTAATACAATGTGAAGGCAACAATGAAATAATCATTTCTGGTCTGAGCTTCTGCTTTATATGCAATAACAGTGGAATGAATCACCAGTCTTAAACAAGAACTTCGTATGCTAGAATATACTATCTAGATCTAAAGGAGTTGCAGATTTAATGCTGACATGTCTTGTAAATGGAACATGCTGGTGGAGGTGACCCTGTTGCCTTGAATTATACCAGTTAATATTTTCCTTTTCTGAATTTGCAGGTCAAATTCATCCCTTGGGTTACAGGGAAAATTTGCACTAGAAACTTTAAACAAGTCCTCAATTCTGTATTGAAAGGTACTCATTATTTAACCTGGCAATTTAAATTCAATTCTTGCTGATGTGGGAAGAGTTCATTAAATTAAATTACTGATGATCAAATTGAATGCAAATTACACTTCTCCCTTATTCCTCTTATACATACCATTGATTCAGTAAAATAAATTTAAGATCGCATAAACTGTTCACACGAGTACAAAAGGTGATGGAATCATTTCTGTTATCTAATCTGTTTCTTCACATCCAAAAATATTCTTAAAATTGATTTTCTGCCAAGTAAAGCATACAACATGCCTCTGATGCAGCCAGAACATCTCAGACTGACTGCCCCTGGGCAGAACTGTACACACCATTTCCTTTCTGGAACACAGATTATCCGAGCAGAACCTTCGAGCTCTGTGACCATAGACATTTCCATCTCCATGCTGTCTGCCCCCTTTGTCATTCTGTCTCACCTCCATACATGACATCACCAGCTTTCTGAAAAACTGAGACAAGGTACTGACTGAGTAGCTTAGGTCATACCTAGATTACGCAGTTATGACGGAAGCAATTACACGGTATGGTCTTGTTGCCTCTTTCATTTTCTATCTAAGTATCTTAAGAACTAATTCATATTAGTCTTTTTTTTTTTTTTCCCGCACTTGACTTTTTTTTTTTCCTGCTTGACATCAAAAAAAATCTTATTTCATCTTTATGCTTTCTGACATCTAAAATATAAATGATAAATATATTTTCCCCTTCTGGCAGATTCTTTGTTCACTTGTAGTATCCTTTATTAAAGAATATATGTTCTGAGTCTGTTCAGTTCCTGGTAACTTTCTTCTGAATAGAAAAACCTTTCAAGTGTCCTCTGTATTCAGTATCTGAGCTCTTCAACCCAACTGACTTCCCTGGATATTCAATCCAGTGGAATAAAATTCACACTAAAGTTTTGCAGTTAACATACTTATGATCCTGATGAGTAGTGAAGTCAATGGGAGAATAGATAGTCATGGATGTTAAAGGTTCCATTTGTCTTTCAATTAAAATTAAAATAAATAAATAAATAATCCCCATCTATTGCTAATTACATGTTGTCAATCTACTTTTTCAAGACTAAAATGTTTGCTTTGTTATGGTTCTGCTGTATTCAAAGACAGTGAAATCCATGGGTTAATTATGCTCATGCATTTTAATAACATCTTCAGTTTTTAATCACTTAGAGATTTCATTGCATTACATGCCCATTTCCCTGTGGTTTTTTTGTTGTTTGTTTGTTTGTTTGTTTTTAACCCTGTATTCATTGTTATTTTTTATATTGGAACCCTTTCACTCTCCCATACCTCTTTATATTCTCATTGGCAGCTGGGAAGCTCTTGGTGAAAGCTATGGTTGCTACTAAAATTCATCCAGGTGTATCAACTGGTGTAGAATAAGGAGACCTGAACTCCTAGCATGGTTTAGATAAATGTAATCATTAAGACAATGCAGCATAGTGGTGGTGTGTTCTTGTTTGTTTCTAGAGTCAAAGCAGAGGCAAGAACTTGCAGATCTGAAGGTGTGAGAGGTCTAAAGAGTCTGGCTTCAGAGAAGCCTTCAACCTTCAGACTTACAGTGTGACAGGATAACTTCAGCAGTGATTGAGGAACCCTTGACAACTGTCAGCAGCAAAGGCTCAGGGCCAAAGGTACAATTCTTTGAGTGCTCTCTTATACACCACAGGAAAAGTCAGCAGCTTGGCCTGAACTTCAACTTAAGGTGCTAGTTCCTGAGATGGTTAACACAACAAGCTACGTCTTCTATAGGAGATGGTCTCTCTTCATTTTTCTTTTATTGATCCCTCAGACCTTAATTTCTTAATGTTTTGCACCAGTGCTCTCAATATATCTTTTGCTATGATTTTTGATTCTAAAATAAAGGAGTATTTTTTCTGCATATTCATCCTGTCTGAATAAGTCCACTTTTTCCCAGTAAACATTTGCTTTGGTAAACTAAAAACAGTACTCCTGTAGCCATTACAACATACTGATAGCTATATAATAACCTAAGTTAAAAATAGGCTCATGCAAAACAATCTCCCATGGCAAAAGGCAGAAAATTGGTTGCAGTTGAACTAATAATTCTCTGCAAATGACCTGCATCTGCTATATGTATGCACTTTCTGCACAGCCTCAACCAATTCTGGATGTCTTGGAAAGCCTTCTGAACCTGCTTACTATGTCCTGTATATGGACAGGCAGTGTGATTTCTCATGTTTGTAACTCTTTGGTATCCAAGAAATATTCATCTTTGTAGAAGTATTGTAGAAAGCGTTATGTTGTATCAGATGACTTGTTTATAGTATTTCCTTTTTCTAAGTAAAGAATAAAAGAAATGCATCCCTAAATAGGTAACTTGCATCCAGGCTTGTAAGGCAAAATCAGAAAAAAAAAAAAAAAAAAGACGAAGTCCAGTATAGTCTACGCTAGTGTATTGAACATAAGGCTAGAAACAATTTTTGGAAATGGAACTCACAGTGTTCCTGCTGAGTTCCAGATGGACAGTTCTCATGTTCTTGGATACTGAAATTATGCTATTGCTGTTGCACAGGGAGATATGAAGTCCAAATCATGTCCTATCCATTCTCTCCCAGGTAAAATATTCTCAATTTTTTTTTTTTTGGTGCTTTGTCTCCACAGCTATTTTTCTCTCTCTCTCTCTCTTTTTTTTTTTTTTCTTCATTTGAAAATGCTGGTAGAGTCACTGAAAGAAATAGGATGAAGCATGTAAGGTATTCATGTACAAAAACATTTAGAGGTGGTAAGGCCTTTATAAACTGTTCAAAATTAAAAATTGGGAAACAGTAGTGTACTTGTAAAAGTAAGGTTTCTTTTAATTTGAACAATAAATACTGTCATAAAGCAGAGAGAAATGAAATTGCTCTGAATGAATGGAAGACAAACATATTTGATAGATAGGTAGGTAGGTAGATACATACATACATAGATTAGATAGATTAGATAGATAGATAGATAGATAGATAGATGACACAGAAGTAGCCGAAATGAGGAAATATGGGCTGGGTAGATGGACTGCAAAACTGGTGAAAAACCAGATGTACTATGCTCCAAGAATAGTCCCTGGTTCAAAGTACAGCTGGTGACCAGTTGCAAGTGGTGTTTCTCCATGGACACTGTTATTCGATGCTTTCTTTAATGACCTGGACCATGGAGCAGATTGTGCTCTCAACAGGTTCACAGAAGACACCAAACTGGGGCAAGTGGCTGATACGGTTGGTCAGGAGCCAGGGTTGCCACCCAAAGGGGTCTTGGCCAGTTGGAGGAAGGGGCTGAGAGAAACCTCAGTGCATTCAGCAAACGCAAAGTCTTGCACTTGAGGCAGGCTACCTTCGTGCACCGGCGCAACTTGGCAATAAAGGGCAGGGGAGCTGAAGAACATAAATCAGGTGTTTCTGTTACCATGACCAACTGAGATAACACAGGAAGTCTGTACAAAGCTGTTCTATGTTGTTTGTTATTTTTTTCAGGTTTATTTCTTTTTGCCCCTTGTCTATAGGTGGTTATCAGAGTAACCAGTAAGGCACTAATAAACTGTACCACTGCAGGTGTGCACCACAGCTGAAAACATTTTATCATCGGTATCAGTAGTGAGCCTTTGGTGGCAAAAAGAAAGAAATCAACTGGTTTGCCCTCGCTAGCTTATAACTGCCTTTTGTTGCAGATTTTCATTGTAGGTACAGTGCCTGAAGTGTTTCTTTTCAGAAATTATGTTTTTAAACTAGATGCAAAAAACCAATAATATAAAAAAGCAATCGCTCTCAGATCTTTTCTTGGTTGGGTGAAGCAGTTTATAAACAGATGTTATGGGCTTTGTTATTTTACTTTTATATATATATATATATAAGCATCTATTTTCACTCTTGATGATAGTACTGGCTGTGTCATTGAGATTGTTCTTTTAGTAAGTGAGATGTTTTCATGTAAGCATTGACCTAAAACCTAGACTTGTCATGAGGTTTAAATTTGCTATGGTAAATGTAAACGCAGAAGAAAAGAATTCATTTACCTATGGATTGTACAAACTGAAAAATCATTTCATTATTTCCTGCAAAAACAATTTTGTTCTGTAAAATCTTACCCTGGGAAAATAAAGTATTTACCCTCATTGGGTAAATATAAAATTGGATATATATATGTAAAAAAGAATTTCACTATTTATTTTTTTTTAGTGTAATATAAGAAGTATGAAGTTTCTTCATGGAATCAATGCATTGTTTATGTTGAAATCAAGCGTTTTTATCTTTTCCATCCACTTTTTTGTGTTTGTTTTTCACAAACAAGACTAAGTTATCTTTCTCATCTCAGCCAGCTACCTAATAGAAATGAAATATGACAGGAAAGAAAAGCGGTCTTAGCCATATTAAAACCTGTTTTTTCCAGTCTGATGTAAATATTGTGCAAGAAGAATTTAAATAGCTTGAAGTGTGAGAGGTGACAGTGAAAATCACTTTCTAGACTCATTAAGGCCAAAAATATAACTTATTCTCTGGTTAAATAAATAAATGATATGAACAACATTATGTGACTTCATGGAAAAATAATTGTTGATTTCAAATACCTATATAGAGAACATCATAAGCTATAGATGGACTTCTCAACAGTAGAAAGGGAGAGCATTTCTTACCAAATACTAAACTAAACATCCTGTGATTACTAAAGCCTAATGAAAGGTCAGGTTGCTTTTTATTTGGACAATATCTTGATGTGTAGAGCTGAGCATTTTGAAGACAACAGAGAGAGCTGAAGCTGGATTTGCTTCTGTCTACAAGATGTGAAATGGTGCTGTTTATAATGTGGCCAGCTAAAAAGTTCGCCTTGTGCTGACTGCAGGAGCCTGCAGGTTTTCTGTAAAACTTGATCCAATGATAAATACTTATGTTAAGCTAATGAATGTTTGAGAATGACCTTGTTGTCTCTTTGTGACAGTCTGGTTCTCCAAAGGAGACAGGTAACATTGAAAACAATCTACTTATCAGTTTCAAACATTTCTGCTTATAAAACATTCTAAGTTTAAACTTAATCATCTTTACATTTCATGTGGGCGTTATTTTGCCTGGTTTTAACCATCTAGAAGTTAGGTGTTTAGCCTAAGCTAATCATCTAGGCTCCCTTTATAAACACTGGAGAGAAGATTAAGAGGCCTCCAGAGAGCCTAAATGAAAGAATGGATAATGATGTAATTTGGGGTAATGCTTTTGTAGATGGGATTAAGCATAAGAAAAGTTAACAGAACTGAAGCCATTAAGTCACGTATATACTGTCCAGATCAATCTGTAGTGCCATAAATCCAGACACTAACCCTGTAGCAAAATACACTCAAATCTAAATTCCAGTACAATGCACTCCTCTTTGAAAATGCAGGGGGCAGTTTGTCAGCTCTATATCTGCTTAATATAAACACGTGTATGTATGCATATTATCACTTCCTATTTGTTACCCAGACAAAGAATCTACAGGGATGCTTGTATACACGCCTAAAGTGGACAAACTCCTACCTCATGACTCATTAAAATAGTATCACATTGTCCTAAATTCAGTCTGCTCAAGAGATGAAAGGCCATAAAATGAAGTCTGTCACTCTGATAAGGGTGTGGCATTTTTCTATAGGTGACACTGGAGGAACATGATGGAAAAAAAATATTTATATTTCTGACAGTTCAGGGCATGGTCAGCCAAGCAGCCATCCTCCCAAGGATTAGAACAATTAGAACTGGTATAAGACAAGATAAAGAAAATGATGAAGAAATTGCAACTGTAACAAAGGAAGAAAATATATATGTTAACCTAGGGGATTTCCCTGCTTACAAACATCTTTCTTCCTTGGAAATGAACTGGCATGAAGTCCAGTGTTGAATAGAAGCTGTTTTTTTTTTTTAATGTGTTTGGTGGAATTTTGTGGGCTTACCTATAAAACATAACTTATCTCTAAACACATAAATGAAAGCTAAGGGATGCAGAAGTGATTGAGAATAGAGAGATGGAGTAATGGGTAGAAAGAACAAAATCAAAAGCTACAAGGTGGTCAAGTGAACCATTAAAATGCATTTTAAAAGTTACAATGACATCTATGACATCTTGATGGGGGAAAGTTTTATATGCTGATCCCAAGCACAGGGTACATCTATCCCTCTGCAAAACCAGTGAAACCCAGGAGTGGAGGCTCTCAGCATAAGCCAAAGAGTGATTTTCTGCAGCCACCTTGTGTCGAAAATGGAAATTACAGCTCTCAAAATATTTTACTAAGTACAGCAGAGCCCTGCTTCAGCAAGATGCTCAATGTAAGTATAACTTGAGGCTGACAAATGTCGCTGCTATTACCAGGGGACTCGTTCACATGTGTTAAGTTATGTCAGTGGGCAAGTGTGCTGAATTAGAGTGGGTTTGCACTGATATTCAGTTGCTAGGAGGAAATGTCATGTAGCAAGAAAACATTGCTTTTATCTCCAATTTCTTTGCAGCCTGAACTAAACTCTATAGAAATCAAAGGGTATGTGTCCATTTATTTCTACATTCATTCACATCCTATTAAAAAGCAATTGTTCACAGTGTAAAAAAATGATAGATCTTATACTTTTCTTTTAGAAAAAATGTTACTATTGTGTTTACAAAAAGAAATCAACAGAAATCAGGGGGTCAGAAACCAGGAATCACTATTGCTTGAGCTGCAGTGTGCAGTCCTACAATCCTCCTATCTGATGGCACCGCATCTGCTCTAGGCACAAAAAGCAAGATGTTAGCACACACGGAACTAGGAAAAGTAAGTGCTTTGTCATTGATATAACCCTCATTTCTCTTTTCTCAAATCACGCATTTAACTTAAATTCAGGGAAGAGACAGAAGTGACAGTTATCATTTTCCGTCGCAGATTTGTAGAAATGACGTGTTATTTCCCCATTCACTGGAAAAAGGAAAAAAAAAAAAAAAGCATCTGCCCACTGTTCTTCTGTGGCAATACTCTCATATCTTCCACCTCACCACCACTGAAACAATGATTTCCACTTGGCATCACTTAAGACAATTCACTCCTTTGAATATTCAACTCGGAACAGTTAACTCAGAGGGAGGCTGAGTCAGAGGCTTTTTGGAAGAAGTCTCCCTCTTCTCTGGTTATACAGATAGGCTGCAGGTACTAACCTGCATGCTTGTTTATTCCTGGAAATTAGGCCTCTGCATTTGGGTGATGTCAATAGCTTTCCTCCATACATTACAAGATTGTGAAACCTTTGTGTCTATGTGGAAATGGAAGCCCAAAGCTACCTATTAAAAGCAAACATATTGCCTTCAGCCAGGTCATGCTGGGCAATGTTTTCCAGTAGCAAATAACTCCTGTCCTGCTGTTGGAATTACTGGGACACAGGGAGCAAAACACAGACCCTTGTTGTGCCCTCTGCCAACAAGCCAGCCTCCAAGGAAATAATCCTAACTTTATACCTCCTGGATGGGCTTTTAAAGAGAATTTTAAACTACAAGAGATACTCTGAGAAAAGCAGAAGCAGCCAAATAAGCCAAAACAGAAAGCAGGTTACAACTCCAGCCTGTCAGGGAAGGAAACGGGTTGTAGTTTAAGTCAGTTGTGAAAGAAACATGGATTGTACCGGTGTTCAACAGATGAGATCAATGGGATGTAACAGCAGTATCAATATGATAAATTAGAGGAATTACTCTAAACCACCAAGCAACAGGGGACATGAATTACAGTTTGGTATTTTGTTTACAGGCCAGGCAAGGTCAAACTACTGTTATTATTGCTCATCGGCTCTCCAGCGCTCTGACTGCAGATGTAATACTGGGCATTGTGGATGGCGCAGTGGTTGAAATGGGAACACACACAGAGCTGATGGAGAAAAAGGAGCCAGATTATTCACTTACAACCTCACAGGTACTTTTATTATTATTGCTATTATTATTTATATAATCATAGCATGCAGGATGATCTATCACAGACCGAGTTCCCACTAAACCTAGTTTTATTTGTGAGAGCTGGAAACATGGCCATCCCTAGATGCTTCTGTTACTCAGCAATTTTACAATGCTGGATTCTTTTATGCAGCATAATGACTTTGTTTATTTGTGAAAGTCTCAGATGATCTCTAAAAGAAAGCCTTGTTCATGCCTCAGCCATATCCTAGCATGATTTAAAATGGCACTTAAGCACACGTGCAGAAGCACTGAGTGACATAAGAGCCATACCTCGACCTCCAGTGGGAAAACACTTCTGTGCTGAGCTGTCACCGCTGCCAGGCACTGAGACATCTCCAGAATCAACCCATCTCCAAATTCGGCCACACCTTTCTTGTAATTCAGCTCCTCTGTAAGATGCCTGCAGCAGCTGTGCCTGTAATCTCAGGTAGAAGTGTGGGTGAAGGTTTTCACTGTTCAAAACGGGGTCTAAAGACAAGGTCAGCAGCCTAGGCTGTAACTGTGGGACCTACCTGTGTTGTGGGAGCCAAACTAAAACCAAACCAATAGGAGGACACAAAATTTCCCAACACTGCCAGCCAAATATTGGTTTTGTGCAGACATTAAAAGCCTGGATCACTTTTCCCAAGCTGATCTACCTCCATCAGCAAAATGAAAAGTACAAATGAAGACATAAGAAGGACAGAGGGAGGCCAGGTACAAATGGGTTCTCCATCATGCCACCTAATTAGGGTTGAGCAATTGTCAACACTAACAGGCAGAAAAGTGCTGGCAGTATTACAGAAGAGACAAAGTCTTGACTGAGCACATTGTCAGTTCACATAGCATTTGTCATAGCATAACTTTAGACACTCCTGTCTACCACAACCAAGTTAAAATGGATAGTAAAAATAGTGGGTCCAGATTTCCAGAGGTTACTAAAGCACATTAAAAACTATGTTCTTTAAAGCATCTTTAAAACATATACTTATCTGGCCCTACCCAGGAATGCCATGTGAACCATTTGGTAGGTGTGGTTCTGCCATGGCTGGAAGTGTGCTATGGCCAGGCAGTCCTGCTGGCCTACTGCCTAGGATTAGCTACCTGAGCTTTTTTGTGTGTGTGGAGGAGGTGGTTAGAGCTATAAAGAACTCACAACAGAAAAATCTTGAAATCTGGTCCTACCTGGCCTTATCAGAATCTTTGTTAAACCATAGACACTGACAAACATGTACCCACCAATTGCAGCATCCACCAAAGACACTTCCTGAAGAGTTTGCCAAAACATTCAAAACAATGGGATTCAAAGTTGTCAATGCCTGTAGGAATCTACTGTTTGCTTGCAAACTTTGCTATTTGAAGAGATGCTGAGTAATTACATCTGTCATTGTAGTCAATGGATGCTTGCAGGATTCTTTCAAAATTGCACAGAATTAGCCTTTCTGAAGGAAAACAAGTATAGTTTTCCTAGGGCTTGAAACAACACATTCACCCTTTTTTCACTTTTTTTTTTCCCTTTAGACTTATACATAGTTTTCCTACTAAGGGATAATAGTTTTCCTACTAAGGGATATGTTTATAGCTTTACCCAGCAATAGCTTTGAGAAATGTTGCTAATTTGACGAGATGAATAAATTTAAAACAGAATACCAGAATAACAAAAACTAAATCAAAATATTTAATTTCTTATTTCTGTTTATAGAAATCTCTGTCCCAAATGTCTTGCCTGAAGATACTGAAATTAAACATATATGAATGGTCATTTATTGGGCTAGAAGGGCTGGCTTTGAAGCTAGGTCAGGCTGCTCAGGGTCTCGTCCAGGCGAGCCCTGATTACCTCCAGAAATCCCACGGCCTCTTTGGGCAGTTTGTGCCCGTGTTTGGTCACCCCACTGTGAACATTTTGTTCCTAATGTCAGGCAGAATTTTGTTTAAGCAGCTAATGCCTGTAACCTCTCATTCTTTTGCTGTGTACCTCTGAGAAGAAGCTGGCTCCGTCTTCTCTCTATCTTCCCATTAGGTAGCTGAGGACAGCAATTGCTATACTCCCTTTCTACAAGCCAAACAAGCCCACTTCTCTTAGTATCTCAATAGCTTCTAATACACTGCGTGCTCCAGAGCTCTGTTTATCTCTGCAGCCTTCTGCTGGATTCATGTCAGTATGTCAATGTCTTTTTTGTAGTTGGAAACCCAGAATTAGACAAAGTCCTCCTGACATCATCTCAGTTTCTGAACAGAGAATAATCACTTCCTTCCACCTGCTGTCTACACTCTAACTCTAACAACCCCCTGTACAGTTGCCCTTCTTTGCTGCAAGGGCATGTTGCTCATCATGTCTACAGTATTGTCCAACAGGATCATCAAGTACTTATAGAATAGCACATACAAAATAAAGACTGATAAGCGAGCAGCCAAAAGCTGAAAACTGGCAGCAAGACTGTCCCTCATAGGACAGTCAGTGCCTTGGTCAAGAAACCATACAAGCATATTCCAAAAATGTATGTGCATAAACAGTTTTTCAATGTGTGTCTGAAATATATACCTATATGTGTATCTAGGTGTATCTTACATACATGTATTCACTGTAGATAAGCATAGATTAGACTGTCAGATTTGTACAGTACAAATCCACCTCTAGTAGAAAGCAAACCTTTAATGACTGTGTGTTGTAAACAAGGCTGTATAAAATTCCTAGATTCTGTCATTTTTTTAATGAAAACACTCTATGTAAACATAATCTGTTTTCAAAATCACTATCCTAACTTCATTGTAATATCCTACCTTAATATTCCTATCAGCAAGAGTGAATTTATGCTATTGATTAGTTTGTTTGAATAAAAAAAAAAATCAACTTAATCCTAGTATAGATTTAAAATTCATAATTTTCCCCAGTACATGTTGTATGTGGCCTGGAAAAGTCCTTTTCATTTCCATTCTAATTTATTTTGTGCTTCTTTTTAAGATACCATCTACATATTTATCTGTGGGAAACAATTTTGATAAAAGCACTATATATAAATGTTTAATTCAAATTGCAAGTTTACCCATTTTTCTAGTGCAGCAAACAGCCAAATCCTATTACAGTGAACAATCTGATATCATGAATATTTATCCTAGCACAGTGATGATTTGTTATAGTGAGGTTAGATTGTGTCTTCAACAGAAATTTATTTCCACAGTTGCAGTTAGAACAGAACCCACATTGACACGCTAATGGTGTTCTTTCAAAACGCACATTAAATCTCAATGACTTGAGATGTACAGAGTTTACAAGACAACTGTTTTGGAAAATTTTACGCTGAGTCCTCATTCTCAGTCTGAAAATACTCATTCATATAGTATTTTCCATTCTTCTCTATTCCATTATCAAGATTATGACTAAGAATTGTATAAAATTAAACAGAGTGAAACCAAAGTCCTTTCCATTACACTGGTGATATTTTGCTAATCACTTAAATCTTGCAGGTAATTCTTATGTTCAATAGAATAACTTGTTGAAGAAATAGTTTCCATTCTACTTATTTAAATTGTGGTGGATTTAGCGTTTGCAGCCAAGGGATCATGGCATGAGAGGTGAAGAAGTGTTTGGCTGTGAAACTGTTTTGATTCAGTCATTTTAGTATTTACCTGTAGTACCATATTCTTAAAATCTACTGCAGTAAACTATATACACCATGTAAAATAGCATTGACTGCCTAATAGTGTCAAATTGAAATATAATATATGCACAGTTATTTTCTTGCAATGATTTCTTTGTAGGAAAGAGGGAGAAATTCTAAGAACAATGTTAATGCATATAACATTTAAAACCTTGCTCAGTCAGGTTGGTATTAGGCACACTAATATACACAAAACTTTTTTATTTTTTATTGTATTACAAAACTTAACAGGAAAGACCTTGATTCACATTTTCCTCTTCTGGAGTTCTTTTTTTTTTTTTTTTTAACATCAACTTCTACAGGAAAAAATAAGAATTAATGTTTGAAACATTTGGTAATTACCGATTTTTGGAGTACCTATCAGTATCAGAGGTGAGCTTTGCTAAGTACATCCACAATTAAACATTATTCTCTCACACAATTTCCCTGACCAATCATGGCACTACAGTGCAGTGGGAATGGAGTTCAGCTTCCTTTTAATAGTTGGCTCAATTAACCAAAAAGACTGTGGTGAATGTTTGTATGTTTATCTCCAACACATATCATAAACATATGTGCACAAAAAGTTTGCAAGAATCTCTCCTGTTTGGCCACCTTTCCCATTTCACTGATTAAGACACAAGACATTGTTTCTTATTTTTAGCAATCATAACTCTGCCTGCCAAGAGCAAGTGATTAATCAGGTCCTTAAAATGACTTAACAGCTGTAAATCAAGTAGTAATTTTAAGAAGCAGAGCTCACGGACAAAATAGCTGTTTCGTTTGCCAGGGAGCAGAAAGATATATTTAGTCCCCTCTGGATGCTAAAATTGCCTCCACATCAGATCTTTTAGAAGGTCAAGTTGATTATTCCACAGTCCTTGTCTGCATGATGCTCCTGAAAAATCTCACTACAACTTGCATAGATTCCCACTTTTTCTGAGGATTCTCCAGTATCACAGCCACAAGCTCTTTGAAGCTGGGCCTTTCTTGAGAAACCAGGTAGTGTTTTCACAGCTGCCCATGTCCTGGAGTTTGTCCTCCACATCGCTCTGAGGCTCCTGTCACTGCCTGCTTTTCATGCTGCTCCTTGCATCTTTACTTCTGTTGCTGCCAGGTCCATCAGCTAAGACAAATCAAACAATTCTGGCTGAAAGCAGTCATTATTTTTTTTTCCAGAATCACAGAATTGTCTAGGTTGGAAGAGACCTCCAAGATCACCTAGTCCAACCTCTGACCTAACACTAACAAGTCCTCCACTAAACCATATCACTAAGTTCAACATCTAAACGTCTCTTAAAGACCTCCAGGGATGGTGACTCAACCACTTCCCCGGGCAGCCTATTCCAATGCCTAACAACCCTTTCAGTAAAGAAGTTCTTCCTAACATCCAACCTAAACCTCCCCTGGTGCAACTTTAGCCCATTCCCCCTCGTCCTGTCACTAGGCACGTGGGAGAATAGACCAACCCCTACCTCGCTACAGCCTCCTTTAAGGTACCTATAGAGAGCGATAAGGTCACCCCTGAGCCTCCTCTTCTCCAGGCTGAACAATCCCAGCTCCCTCAGCCGCTCCTCGTAAGACTTGTTCTCCAGACCCCTCACCAGCTTCGTTGCCCTTCTCTGGACTCTCTCGAGCACCTCCATGTCCTTCTTGTAGTGAGGGGCCCAAAACTGAACACAGTACTCGAGGTGCGGCCTCACCAGAGCCGAGTACAGGGGGACAATCACTTCCCTAGACCTGCTGGCCACACTGCTGCTTATACAAGCCAGGATGCTGTTGGCCTTCTTGGACACCTGAGCACACTGCTGGCTCATATTCAGCCGACTATCAACCAATACTCCCAGGTCCTTCTCTGCCAGGCAGCTTTCCAACCACTCATCTCCCAGCCTGTAGCTCTGCTTGGGGTTGTTGTGCCCCAGGTGCAGGACCCGGCACTTGGCCTTGTTGAACTTCATACAGTTGGCCTCAACCCATTGGTCCAGCCTATCCAGATCTTCCTGCAGAGCCTTCCTACCCTCGAGCAGGTCGACACACGCACCTAACTTGGTGTCATCTGTAAACTTACTGAGGGTGCACTCAATCCCCTCATCCAGATCATCGATAAAGATATTAAAGAGGACTGGCCTCAGTACTGAGCCCTGGGGGACTCCACTAGTGACTGGTCTCCAACTGGATTTGACTCCATTCACCACAACTCTTTGGGCCCGGCTATCCAGCCAGTTTTTAACTCAACGAAGCATACACCAGTCCAAGCCACAAGCAGCCAGTTTATTGAGGAGAATGTTGTGAGAAATGGTATCAAAAGCCTTACTGAAGTCAAGGTAGACCACATCCACAGCCTTTCCCTCATCCACTAAGCGTGTCACGTTGTCATAGAAGGAGATCAGGTTCGTCAAGCAGGACCTGCCTTTCATAAACCCATGCTGACTGGGCCTGATCGCCTGCTTGCCCTGCAAGTGCCGCGTGATGACACTCAAGATAATCTGCTCCATGAGCTTCCCTGGCACTGAGGTCAAACTAACAGGCCTATAGTTCCCCGGGTCTACCCTCCGTCCCTTCTAGTAGATGGGCGTCACATTTGCTAGCCGCCAGTCGACTGGACCTCCCCTGATAGCCAGGACTGCTGATAAATGATGGAAAGTGGCTTGGACAGCTCCTCCGCCAGTACCCTTGGGTGGATCCCATCCGGCCCCATCGACTTGCGAACATCCAAGTGCTGTAGCAGGTCGCCAACCATTTCCTCATGGATAGTGAGGGCCACATCCTGCTCCCCATCCCCTTCCACCAGCTCAGGGTACTGGGTATCCAGAGAACAACTGGTTTTGCCGCTAAAGACTGAGGTAAAGGAGGCATTAAGCCTTCTCACCTATATCACCTATATGTCTCCTCATCTTCTATCCCAGCACTCATGATTACTCTGGAAGCTCAGTTTTGCCCATTCCCAGTGTCAGGTTCAGCAGGCTATTTCAGGGACACCACACCAAAAACCATTTACAATGTGTTTATGGTACACCAGTGGCATGCATTTTCCTGGGTGGGAATGGCTGTGCTTACAAACGTGGCCAGGCCAGCAATAAAGGCTGTAGACAGAACAAAGAAAGGCAGAAGTTCCAGAAAGAGTGTTCCTATGTATCTACTGCCCAGCAGTTTTTGCCATAACCAGACCAGGTTCTACAGCTGATTCTGGAAGCAGAGCTGTAGTTACTTACATCTTCTAGTTACTTTACAAGTTCTGTTGAAAAGGCCTGCTCCTGCACCCAGTGAAGGCATCTCTGTATTCTTTAGGGTCAGATCAATCTTTTCTGCTGTCAAGAAAACATAGATTCTGTATTTTATGAGCTTTGCAATACATCTGCTGAAATGTTTTTAGCTATGGCTTTGAAATACTTTCTTTAGACCAATATAAGGCATTTTATTTTTGCCTGAAACCTTTTTATAAGATCATTTTGAAGTCATTTGGACCCCAACATTTCCCGAGCAACTGGACTCTAGTGACACAAGGGAAGCACTCTCAGTTAAAATCAATACCAGCATCAAAACAAGCTGCTCACTGTTACAGTGAAGTTTAGGTTGGAGAAATACTTGAATAACGAAGCCTTTCCCAGATCTTCATTTTCCAGTTACCTTCCCTCCACTCCAGCCCTGGAATCAACCTTACTCAGATACTAACAGAGCAGCAGACTATCTAGTTTCTCACTGTATCCCATAAATGATCTTCAACTGATCAGTAACTAAAAGTCAATCTGATATATAGGACCACCCAAAGCCCTTACACTAACATGTCATCATTTTGAAAAGGCTAATTGCTGACCTCCTTTCCTTTCAGGCTGCAGGTTGTAGGGCATAGTAAGATTTATAGAGGGAGCAGAGCTCATAGGGAGAAAAAGGAGGTTCAGCATATAGGACTTGAAGAAATTGTAAAATCCAGGCTTATCATTAGAGTCAGATAGTGCCTTTACTAAGAATGCAAAAAAGAATGCTCTTTAAAGCAAGCCTGTTACTGCATCTATAGTACTGCCAAGAATGTAAAGTTGTCTGCAAAAATACCAAGGAATAATTCTGTAGAAAATATAAATCAGTATAACTTGACTGAAGTCAGCGGAGCTATGCCAGTTTACAATAGGTTAAGATCTGGCCTCAGATGGACATTTGCATGCATAAATCAAGTAATTGCATGCACAAACTGATAGTTAATGTGATTTGCATGTGTAAGTGTTCACATTAATTAGCAAGAGCACTATTGAACTAATGCATGTGGTGTTTTTTTCATGTGCAAACAGATGCACTTGCAGACACTGAAGATTTTGTTAATAATAATGTGGGAAGAGAAGAGGCCTCTTACACACTGAACAAAACCTTTCCTTCTCCCTCTCTCCCCATCCTCTGCCCTAGTATGGTCTTATAGGAAACATCCTGCTTCGGTAAAGAAAAAATAATACTGGAGTTTTGATGACAAGGTTAGCCGGAGAAAGGGGAAAGAAATCTAATTCTGTGTTTGTTTTTGGCATTTCTTTGTCAGTTTAATGTTGACATTAAGTATGGTTCAGTCTTGAAGGATATTAATAACATCAAACTTACCACAGAATGCATATTTCTACAGCGAAGGACAGCAAAGTGAACAGTAAGTCACACTTGGGTGAAAACAGAGACGCTTCAGACAGGAGTGAAAGCAGTCAAACCCAAACTTTACTTTCAAGAGCCCAACACAGAGTGCATGCACTTGAACTACAACAACAAATTATATTTAAGCATAAAAGATGAAGAGGCAGTAGGCTTGAGCTGTGAACCTTGAAGTTTGCACTGCAGCTTTCCAAAAGGTTGAGTCTTCTCTGCTCAGCTGGATTGTGAGATCAGCCAACTGCAGAGAACAACACCAAACTTCAAGGTTCCCCAAAGTTCAAGAGTACGGGGGGATACAATTTCAGACTAGCCCAGTTCCAGAAAGAGCAACTGAATCAGTGAAAAGTAGAGAGAATGCATGAATTAATATATTTCAGCTGAACTCTTACAGAGACTCCAGACAGATAACAGAGTTTGAACAAAAAATTGCAAACTGCAAATCTGCCCATTCTCCTTTCTCAAGAATCCAAACAATTTCTTGAATTCAGCAAATAGCAAGGGTTAGAAAAGTGAAGAGAGGAATTTGTAAAAGTCAGAACATTTTTGTTTTGACATTTTCAAGCTGAAATTTTCTGTTTCAAAGCAGTATTATCATATCAGAATGAACTTCAGCTTTACAAACAACACTCAAAGAAGTCAGAATAACTCAGAAAAGGGAAAGAATTAACTTTTCTGATTTGGGTCAACTTTGGACTATGTTTAGTTTGCTTATTCTGTGGTTCTTCTGTCAAACTAAAAATTGTCATTATTTTCAATGGCATTAATTCTGTACTCCAGTCTGAACTGAAACCAGTTGGCATAAAATCCTGGGACCGTGTGCTTTTCAAAGATTGGTGTTAAAATGCAAACTAGAATGGGAGAAGAGAAATTATGAAATGCTAAGGTGTCCTAACAAGGGTATTGTAATTCTGTCCTCCAAACATATCACCTCCAGATCAGTGTGACCAGCAATTCTCTGCACACAGACTGCAGATGCATTCAGCCCAGAGAGTGTTTAAAAAAAAAGAAAAAATGGGCACTGGGTGGTTGACAGATTGCAATGCACATTTCTGTCAAGGGAGATGAGGCCATGGAGAATGACTTTGCTGACATGTTCATGGCCTCTTATTTTTCTCCTCTCCATTTCACCACTCCCTTATAGTGCTTACTGTGAGCCAGGGGATGAGATTTAAAATTAATTTAATACTTAATACCTAATGGCAAACATTATTATTTTTTTTTAAATTATATGATTCTACATTACTGGCACAAGATTTGGAGCTGTAACATAAAACACCTCTATCTTTGGTTTTTCTGTCATTACCTCTTTTATATATGGATGACTGATGATCTTTATAGCATCTGTGCTCACTGTCACAGGAATGCTAGAGATCATGGCACTGAATGCCATAGCCAGCCAGGATGAAAAGAGACTGAAAAATTAGGGAAGGTGAGCCAGTGCCATTTTGTATCTTCAGGATTTAAAGGTGCTGCAGTCTTGGCTGTGGCCTCATTAAGATGTGTTTTCTGTACAGCACTGTTCCTTTCCACCTTTACCAGGCTTCTCCCAGTGGGGTCCTATAACTGAGGGTGGAGGGGCTCCCACAGTGATGCATACACAGTATCAGCACTGTTACACAGTATCAACACAGTAACACAATTAAACCAATAACGGTCATATTTTATATATACGTTATCATACAAACTTGATAATATCCCCACCCATTCAGGAAGGGGGGAACATTTTACTCTGTAAAGATCACATTAAAACTCACAAAAATCACAAGGATTTATTACAGAGAATTAAAAGAGACAAGCTAAACACTGTCAGCAAACATAGAGATTACTTGCGTAACTCTTGGGGGTTGACCAGGCGGTGGATTTCCTCCTGACACACATCAAAGATAAAGATAGAGCTGATGTTTTATGGAGTGAGACAAAAGCCATGGCGCATTGCTTGTGTGCTCTGCAAAGAGGTACATACCCTTCCTTCCCAGTCACATAACCTTTAAGACCTGATTTTTTTTCCCTTGTGCCTTGTATAGCATCTACCAAGGTACTCTAAACCCTTGCTAAGAAAACTCCAGAGCAAGATATTGGAAAGAATGACTGTCATTTTTTCCATCTTGTTTGGGGTAATTTTTTGTTTGTTTGTTTTCCTGTTTGACTAAAAGTAGCAACTAAAGCTATGAAGAACTTCCATTTCATTAACAAAAAGAATATTTTGGAAAAAAAAAGAGGGGGGGGGGCATTAAAAAAGTAAGCAGGCTTTATATGTGTCAGAAATGTCAGGCAATCAGCTCATATTAACCTGAATGATCTCAGTCATTACTGGGAGTACTGAAGTGGTACGTATTGTCTTTCACCTTTTTGCAATCATCCCTTTCGGTGTTTTTTTAACTTCATTGACCGATTTAAAATGAAATCAATCAATAAAGTCCACAGGAGGGAAAAGCTAGCAAAAAGCTGTATTAGTATCGGTGAACACAGAGGCTTATTAAGGAGATTAAGGAGGAAACAGTCTCAGTAGCAACTTGAGAGGAAAAAAGAAATGTAGAAGGAACAGAGATAGAACAGCATCATACGTTGTTCTTTGTTATTCCTTTTCACCTAGTTATAATATTTGCTGTGATCATCATTTCTCATACTTAGGTACTTCTTATATGGGAAAGTTATTACATTTGTCTGACTAGAGATTAATTTCTTGAAGAAAAAAGTTGAAACCCGCACTTATTTTTGTGGTTTTCTGGCCTGCAAATACTTCTGCTCTGGTATATGAGAGAGAGGTATTGCTTACTTTGGGTGACCTACACAGAATAAGACCAAGTCCTGTTGATTTCTTGAAAAGAGAAGTGTTCAGATGAACTATCCTCTCACTAAAACTGGCAGGAACATATTGATATACAGGCTTCCAGCAAGTATTGTTGGAGCAATGTAGTATTGGCAAACACTGCCCAGATGCCTTACATAGAGGATGCTGCTCTTACTAGTTCCAGAAAGCTTTTTTAACACCTTTTCTTGTAGTGGGTGGCTTTGGCAATATAAGATCTGGGCAGGAACAGGTGTTTATCTGTAGTGATAAATGCTATATATTAAAAATAATAATAATAATAATATATTAACAAGTCTTCTCCAACCAGTCATTTGCCTGTAACTGCACCTGAATGATAACTCATCATTTATACAGATCCCCTGGTGGGAACCTAGGGAAAGGTGTAGCATTAGGCAATGTTATGTGTATTTCCACTTACACATGCACTCTGTGTGTGGAGCAGCTCACTGTGCCCACTGTCTTTCCACATATATTGAGCACATCTGTGAAGCTATCCCTTTTGCAGAACCCTCTGACTCTCCAAATGTAGATGATACTGAGTTGTTACAATTGACTTATGTTTATTATGTGGATATTGCAGAAAAGCTCTAAATATAAATGTGATAGGTGGCTGCTGTTCAGGATTCAGTTAGGATTTTCTGTATTTCCCCCATACTTCAGGATTCCCATTCAAGGTGTATCTGATTGTTCCTGTGAACATCCTTTGAAGGGTGTTTTCATGTAAGTCTAATAAATTAATAAACATAAATATGTTTATTAAGAGTGTGCAGATTTACACTTCCCTTCATATCCTGTAGAATATCTCTCTGTCACTAAAATAAATCATCTTCTGGGTAGAAGGAAATAAACTCTATTTTACATCTGTATTCTTTAAAAAACACCAGAGACTCTCAAAACTTTTCAGCAACAGTCTTTTGTGACAAATGTGGAGGCTTGCAGTGGAGGACAGAGACATGTAGAGCTGTTCTTGGGACTTTTCCTCTCCTTTTTAATTGGACCCAGAGGTCTGTTTGTGCCGGATCTGTGAGGTTTTGCATAGGATCTAATCCAAATTGTATTACAAGATTGATGTCCTGGAAAATGGCTGTATATCTGATATCTGATTGCTGCCTGTGTCTGGTGGTGTGAATAAGAGGAGTTTGATCAGGAGAAAGGAGTCTTCAAATCTGACCAAGATGCTGCTGCTGACCCCAAGGACGTGCACATCCCCACACACTTGGCAAATAAAACAGATGTAGAAGAAGCACGTCAATGCCTGACAATCCTTGCAGTGTGGAGTCTGGCTAGCACACTTACACTCGCCATAACCACGTGCCTGATATTTCTGTGCACCCAAAACACAAGATATGTCGAGGAGCATTCTGAGAGATCACAGCATATAACACATGAGTAAATCAGAGCCTGGAGGAAAGGATTTGAACCTTTTTCAGGACATTATGAAACTTGCTAAGAATTTCACAGTTAAATTGAAACCACCTAAAAAAGTTTCTCAGCTTGTCAGGGTTTATTTATACCCTCTTCAGGCATCTCTTCTGTCCCCTTACTAATAGACTTTGTTTAACTGGAAAATGAAAAGTCTAGGCATATTCTGCATTTTGATCCAAAACTCCTCTGATGATGACACATTTTTGGATCCTGTCTGATTCTTTTGTCATACTTTTGGCAATAAACTGTGTTTACTCTTGTTGTGCCTAATCATATATGCTAGTAATATCTGGGAAGATATTGGCAATGTAAGTGAGACAGATCTGAAGGGCAGATGATCAAAAATTTTAAATAGCTCCCCAAGAGGGGGAGTGCCTGGCAAAGAGTTTTGCCATATTAAAAAATGTTTAAGTGCTAAAAGTAGTTATTCCAGACAGAGATGTATGTAATATGACCACCCAGAGCCAGAGAAGAGAATTACATCCACGGACAGAGTACAAGAGATAGGCACAAAGTGAGAGAGAGGCCACTAGTGAAGAGGGATGCATTTTTAATAGCTGACTATTAAAATGAAAGCCTATGAAACTCACTTTTTGTCCCCATCTGCACTGGGAATAAGTCCACTGGTATTGGCAATGGTGCATAAAGGGAGAATTGGGCTAAGAAGTAACTTTGTTCCTTCTCTTCTCCACTAAAGAATAATGACAAAAAAACCTCATCAAGATCCAGGATGGTGTAAATGTAACAGTGCCTATGGATTAGTCACCAATAACATTTATTACCCCCTGCCACAGCAAGGAGGGCACCACTGGGCCTCCCCTCCCATGGAAAGCAGCTTCCCCTCAGCAGTCACCTTGCTCCTCACAGTCACCTTGGACCCTCTTGGGAGCACTGTGCAGGGGGCTGTGCTGGTGGCCACCCACAGAGCCATGCCCCAGGCCCCAGTGAGCTATATCCACTGCTCTGGAGGGGGTTTCAGAGACAATCACTGTGCCAAGTCTGGAGCCTGGATATAATAAATATTTTTTTTAAAAAAAGAAGAATATTAATAATAAATAACAATAAAGAATAAAGAATAATAAAGAATTTTGATTAAATTATTCTAGCCCATGTTTCGTAGACTTCACAGTTGTTGTCTTTTTATAAGCTAGCAGTAATTCACCAGCCTATCTTAATAAACTCTTTCACTAATAATTAAAAGGTAGCAGAAGGAGCCACCAATGACACTGCCACAGAAAGCATTTCCAAAAGATAACTGTTGGCAATGGTAATCATGAGAATTGCAAGTTATATTAGCTTCAAAGACAAGATAGTCAGCAGATGTACAAGAAGCTGGCCCAATTTCAGTTTCTCTCTATAAGTTGACTTGTATTGCGCCACATTATTTTCTAATGTAGATGTAACCAGCAGAGCTACCAGGTAACATGATCTGGAGTGGCTGCTTCAAGAGAAATCTGCATGCTATAAGTGAAGTAGGTTTCAGCTTGATTAACAGTAGCATATTATAACCAAAGCCTCCACACTATGTGCCAGGACAGTGTCACATAAAAATTCAAGCATGGGATTCAATGGTGAGGCACACTGCAGTTACAAAAGCAGTAAGTGTGCCTATCTTGAGCTTCCAAAATTCTGACACAAAATCTTCTTTTCCATGAGAGAAGGCACTGTTTTCCACAACAGCAGTTAGATTAAACTTATACCTGGAAAATGGAAAAAGATGCATTAAGAGCGTTCTAAAGTGTAAATCTGACTACTGTATACTGACTTGTAAGTTATACATTCAAATAGCATTACTTATAATGTTCTCAAACAGCACAGTACGCTGTGGTTGCTGGAAAGCTGGAGTTAAGGCAATAGGTTGATTTAGTACATCTCCTGAATGAGCCTCATATAACTCAGGGCATACATGAAGAAGGGCTACATGGTATTGTTGCTTTCTTCTGACTGCTGTAGGAGGACAGCCACATACACAATATCTCCAATGACTTTAGTCTATTTAAGCCTACACACTGCCAGTTTCCATACTGGCTGGCAGTAAGGCAAAATTAGCCGTTTGTTTGATAGGTGAAGTTGTCTTTCTGAATGATGTTTGAAAAAGCAAAATAATGCTTTTGCCTCCTAAACCTTCAAAAACACAAGCAAGACAAAGAAAGAAAATTTTAAAATATCTGCTTTCTGAATTCTCTTTGAAGGCATGTTTTAGCAATATCCTTTCATGCTTCCTTTTTAGAACTGTAGCAGTGTTTTTTGCTAAAATATGTTTTTCTGTCAAAAAGTGTCAGTTTCCATTAAACTTTTATCAGAATCTGAAAGGAATTGGTGACACTTTAGCAGGAAAATAAGGAAACTGCTTAGATTGTAGAAGACTTTTAATCCCTGCTTTGCTAGATTTAAAAATGGCAGAGAATAAAAAAAAGCACTTGGTTCTTTTTTGTTTGTTTGTTTGTTTGTTAGTTTTCCAGTCCTATCTGCTCAGTATTCTTGTGGAACAGGCTCATTTTGTGTTTTACACAGTCTAAAAATTAGGTTTGTTCTGAAACTTCACTCTCTGTCACAAAAAAACAGCTGTTCTGCCAGCCCACTTTAGGGCCCAGTGTCTCAGAGACTGGACTCGATACTTTCTTCTAGCTTCATAAGAGGAGCAGGCTCTCGTTGTTTGTCACTGACAAGAGGCAGAATCTGCAGAGAAGTTGTTTGAGAGAAAAAATATTTGATACACAGAAACCACACAAGGGAGCTTCTGTTATGGCAGCCTGTGCAGTACCTTGCTTACTTCTCTCTTCCTGTCTCTCTCTCTTTTTTCTTTTTTTTTTTATTAAATTCCCCCCAAAGTACTACACATTTTACTGTGTTTGTCTCCTCTTATTGAAATTTTTTGTTTTTCACGTCAATTCTTTAACTATAGAAAATCGGAGGAGATAAGGACTAATCCAAGATCTACTATCAGGAAGGAATAAAATATCCAGCTTTTTAGGGATGTCATGAACTTTCCTATTATATTAACAGTCTGGTGGAGAAAATAGTGGTTTTCAAGTTTAGTTTTTATCACGATGTAAAATGTTCTCTCTGTTGTTGAAATTATCAACTGACAGATCTACAGAGATCTAGAAACAGAATACGTCTTCATGGCACCATGCAAGATACCCCTGCAGGACACTTGACTATGCTCTGTAGGTACAAACCTGTGTTTGTGGTACCCTTAATTTAAAAGACTCCCAGCTGAAGCCCTGCAGGTCTAGTTACATTTCTACTGCACTCAGGCAACATGTGGGGAAAGTAAAGAGCTCCTCCAATACCTTTTGTATTACCCAAAAATGTATTAGACCAACCAAAATATGTGTAGGGCATCTGCATATGTTGCAGTCTTGAAAAAGAGTAAGGAATTTCACCAAAGCCCAATGCAATTCTTTAAAATCCTTGTTATATCTAAAGAACATAAACTGCTTGTTCTCTTACAATGAATGTTAGGAAAGGTGTCTTAGTTTAATTCTTAAATGTATGTTGCATATCACATCTTTTCAGGCACAAGGGGTTGTAGTAGAAGCAGTATTTCTATTGAGATTAACTAGGAATTACTATACTTGGAGTGTTTTCTTACCTGGTGAGTTTTTATTTCAATTACCAACAGCATTGTAGCACTTTAAGTGATATTGGCCTTTGTGCCTGGGTATGGCAGAGCCAAATCTGGTATTCCTCTTTGGTCTGTTTGAAATTGTACTGGGAGCTGACAACAGCAAGAAGTTAACCAGTGATCATACCTCTGATTCTAAATAAAATGTGCATGTCCTTATTTCTAACTTTTACCTCCCCTTGTTGAAGACTTCCCTTACAATGAAGGAAATGGAGGCCTGGAAGAGAGTTTTCCATGATGTGGGATATGGGGCCATTCGTCACACAGTATAAGGCTGCAATTGCTTCCTTTACCACTGGGCTCAGAGCATGCTGACACCTAGTAACAGGAGCTGCACAAGTCATTCTATTAGTGGGTGATTATAACCTCTTAGCAAACATGTGTGACAATTCCTGATCCTGCACTTTTTATTTTTGTGTTCCGGTGCTGTGTTCCCCTTTCACCTGCTCTGTGTCCTCCCATTAGGCTCCAGTCCATACATTTTTTCCACGGAGGAGGAGCCTCAGCCTAGTGGCCCTACCAAGCAAAGAACTATTTGTGCAGAATAAACTACAGAATTAGAGCTCCAAGAGAGTGAACTTTTATGGCAAGGAAAATATTTTCACTATAGAACAGCCTAGCATAAAGAAAAAAAAAAAAAAGGAAAGGAAAGGAAAAAAAAACACACATCTGTATCCCATTATGGCCTTTGATAACCATAAAACATGATCTTTTCACAGTAAGTTCACAACCTATGAAAACAAAGTTCAGAACAAGCATGACTGAACTGAAGTGGAGGCTTTAATTATACACTAAACACCACCCTCCCTCATTCTGCAGTTTTACTGGTGACTAGAAGATAACAAATCTTATAAAGAGATAACAGTGTCACCATGTCTTTGTATGATTTTCAAGAGATCGCAGAGGATGGGCACTCAGACCACAAGTGAGTCATGTGGTATTTAAATTTTAAGAGTTTCAGAGCCCAACGGCTGATGTAATTATATAATTGTATTCTATCTGAGTGTTTTAAAATTGTTCGGCTCCAGAAGGACATCTCACATTCCCCTGCATGGAAGCATATGAAGTCAACTTTAGCCATTATTTTCCATGCAAACATTGAGCAAATTCTTTTCCTGGAAGTGTTGAGAATGTAGATTCAGAACTAAAATTAAAGACTGATTATAGTAGAATAAAACTGGAGAACAGCTAATAAGGGTTATTCAGAACAGTTAGTCACCATTACACCCACACCAGCATTTCAAGGACTTCAGGGCATCTGAGCATAACAGAACTATGCAGGTGTGCAGTAGATTCTTAATCTGACATAAGAATTTTAAGGTGAATGTCTAAATGGATTTGCTAGGTTTTAGAACCTATGCAGCATGTAAGCATTGTTGATCACATCACATTTGATGAGAGTTTACAGCTCTATGACATTTCTTTTGTGCATCCATCTCACTCAAATGTCTCCATCCTACAAGGCTTGTCCCTTAAAAACAAAATTGGACAACTTAGCGTTTGTCAACAGCTGTGGACGAGGGAAACACAGTTCTCCTTAGTCACCCTGTGGAAGAGCAAGACTATAATGAGCTGCACTGGAGATTTCATTATGATTTACAGGGAAGTACTGTGAAATCTTGAGGGGTTTACGGTGATTCTGCCCCTACATGCCAACTACAGACGGAGTTAATAAACAGCAGAAAAGTTCCCTATCAACAATTTCCATGTTACTTGTAGCAGCACTTCTCGAGGTGACTCTGAAACACCACATGTAATTTTCACAATTGATTCACTGTGATTACTAGTGGTACTTATTACTAACCTACTGAAGTTGAACGCTGCTGATCTGTTGTGGTGGTTTTACTCAGGTGGTTAGCCAATCTTCATCACAACTGCTCTCTCACTCCCCCTCCTCATAGGGAAAGGAGGAGAATATACAATGAAAAGGGCTCAAGGGTTGAGATAAGGGCAGGGAGATCACTCAACAATTATCATGATGGGCAAAACAAACTGTAGGGAGATTAGTAAACTGTAGGGAGATTAGTAAAATTTATTGCGTATTATTAACAAGCTAGAGAAGTGAGAAACACAGGAAAGAAACTAAAAACACCTTCCCCCATCCACCCTCTTCCACCTCCTGCCCCCGAATGGTGCAGGGGAATGCAGAAATAGGGGCTGCGGTCGGCCCCTAACACTTCGTCTCCGCCGCTCCTTCACAGTCACTCTCTGCCCCTGCTCCATGTGGGGTCCCTCCCACGGGATGCCGTCTTTCCCACAGGCAGCAGCTCTTCAAGAACAGCTCCCACATGGCTCCGTACCATGGGGTCCATCCCCCAGGAGCAAACTGCTCCAGCACGGGTCCCCCACGGGCAGCAGCTCCCCCCAGAGCCCCTGCTCCTGCGTGGGCTCCTCTCCACGGGCTGCAGCTCCGGCCCGGGGCCTGCTCCTGCGGGGGCTCTCCATGGGCCGCAGCCTCCTCCAGGCCACATCCACCTGCTCCACTGGGGGCTCCTCCACGGGCTGCAGCATGGAGATCTGCTCCGTGTGGGACCCATGGGCTGCAGGGGGACAGCCTGCTCCACCAGGGGCCTCTCCACAGGCCGCAGGGGAACTTCTGCTGCATGCTTGGAGCACCTCCTGTCCTCCTGCTGCACTGACCTTGGTGTCTGCAGGGCTGGTTCTCCTCCTTGCTCTGCCAGCTGCTGTGGTGCAGCAATTTCTTTTCCCTTTCTTAAATCTGCTCTCACAGAGGTACAAATAACATCACTTAATGGCTCGGCTCTGGCCAGTGGTGGGTCCCTTTGGAGCTGGCTGAAACTGGCTTTTATCTAACAAGGGATAGCTTTTGGATTCATCTCACAGAGGCCACCCCTGCAGCCCCCCACTTCCAAAACCTTGCCACAGAAACCCACTACATCTGTAATAAAACAAGATGCAGTTTTCCTTGTTCAGCTTAAAAACGATCATGAACAAGTTGCAGACCAAGAGCAGGAAAGCTGTTATTTTGCTTTTCTTCAGCATGAATCCATTGAGACCCATAAACTTCTACCAGTTTACAGCAGATAAGACACATAAACTATCATCAGCTCATGCCAGGCCAATTTTACCGGCAAATAATTCCAGTTGATTTAAGTAGAATGAAATGCTAATTTCAGCCTCTGTATCAAGGAGTTGGAGACAGTAAAGGGTGGTTCAACTTCAGCAACTGACAGAGTTTAGGGTTTTAGAAACCTTCTTTAACCCCATGGTTTGGTCACGTCCCTTCGGCCAGTGTCACCTTCTGTCCTTGTCACTGTCCTCTTCACTGGGGGATGTACCAGGACTGTGATGGTGTTAACTATTGCTGCTACCCAGCAAGGTAAATCAATTATCATACTAGGTCCATGTGGCAACCACAGAGACAGCTGCCGTTCAATATCCACCTTTCCCTGTCTTCTTCAAGGAAAGGAGCACCTGTGATATTTTGTTGCAAAACCCTCAGAAAAGATAAAGCTTGTACAAAAATGCAGAGCTCCTTAGTGATGTACAAGGAAACAGGGAGAAAATAGGACCAAAGGGAATGATTTGATCCAGTGTGGATACTCCAAGTGGAACCACAAACTTGTGTCCTTGCCCCAATGAAAATGTAAAATGGGTAACAACTGGTCAAGTTTCTTATGTTATTCCACTATGCACTGCTAGATTGGGTTATTACCTTGGCTACTTGCACAGAAAAATGTTAATCTAATAATCTGTAGGGCAAATGTAGGAAAGTGGGGCAAGTTCTATGCTTATTTCAGTTTAAAAATAGTCTTCTGAATTTATTTGTACTTCCCTTCCAGTTTTTACATGTTCAGGTTTCAAAATTCTGAACTTTGTTATAATCCTTAGTTCCTTTATTTCTATTTTGTGTGGTTAACTTTGCTAAGCACCTTTTTTGTCTAATACAGCTACGAAAATTTTCCCAAACTGATAATTTTTTACAGTCTTTTCACCCCTCTACCAATTTCCTTAAATGAAGATAAATTGCAGCCATCCTCATAAAAAAAAAAAAAAAAAAGCCCAAGATGTTGTTAAGATCTGATGAAACTAAGTGTTCAGGAATTTTTTGAAGCCACTGTAGACTTTGTTGAAGCCTGCTAACTGCCATTTTAATGCAAGCAGCTATTTCTCTACCTTCTTTCACCGTAGCATTTTTTGACTTATTAGAGTTTTTCAGGACGCATCCACTATGCACTGGCATTGCAATTGTTCAAATAAGTACTCTGTACAAATCAAATTGTACAAGCTTGTTTTTCAGAATGTGTGGCAGGGAAACTTGGGATTTTGGAGGCTTTGGGGGTATTTTGGTTTTATATGTTTGAATGAAATTAGATATTAAAATCTTAAAAGCATAGTTAGACTGGTGCATGCCAAAAGCCTTTACAGTTCAGCAAAAAACAGTATAACTGACACAAGGGGATGGATGGTCATCACTTTCCTTAGCACCAGGGAAGACCTAGAAAGTGATTTCAGAACTTAACACCTTGACAGCCAGATAAAGCCTTCAATTGCTGGCATCTGGACAAGGATTTATGATCTTCATATGAGCAGTTGAATCAGAGCAAGGTATGCATTAGTGTGTGACCCTAGTGTGATATTTGAAAGACTATTCCTGTGTGGACTGCACTGTTCTAGTCAAGATACTGATTACCTAAGACCACATTGAGTAGCATTTTATTCATAGTTTCAGATGACATATAGGACCATGTGTACTTTGTATACCTAGTTGTATTTTAAAAGAGAGTCTAATTTAAAAGTTCCTGTGGACTTCAATGAGATCATAAATCGCCCCTGAGAGTATGCTGAAACATAAGGGCGGTATAGAAAGTAATTTTAATATATCTTCTACTGTTAGTCTAATGTTACCCTTTCAGTACTTTTTTAGTATAAAAGAAAACCAAACCAAACCAACCAAACAACCAACCAAACAAAAAACAAACAAACAAACAAACAAAAACTATTTCTTCAATGCCCATCTAAGCTACAAAAACAGCAGCATGGGATCACCACCACCAAACTCTAATCTTACTCCTCAGAAGAGGCAAAATATCTCTCAATAGTTAACTATTGATATTTTTACCCTGCATTTTTGACAACGTTGCTGTAATTTTCCCAAGATAGACTTTGGTTTTCTGGGAGCAAAAAGAACTGTAGCCATTCCTCTACTGGATTTTCACCTCACAAAATTGGGCCCAGGGTCACAGACAGCCAAGATGCTCAAAGCTGGGCTATGATTTACAGGATGAATGAGATTTGACAGTATATGGCAGGAAAAAATAGTTTAAAAAGCACCCTTGTAACATAATGGCAGGTAGCTGTGTTTTAAACTTGTTTGTTGTGGGTGTTGGTATGACCGAAAACTGAAGTATGTGTCTATACTGCTCCCTTAGGAGAAGTATTTAATTTAGCAGTGTTTCTTGAAATGTCTGGGCTTGTCTGAATAGGAAAATTTACCAGCTCAACTGTACCACTGTAATTCCCTATGGGGATGGAAGGAGTAAGTGTGTCCAGAAAGACAGTTATAATTCTGGCAGAAAATTCCCGCAGATAGACAAACCCTTCAGTTTTTGCCTGGAACAGGAAAATTCAGACCTGATATTCATAACACATAATTGATGAAGTTGCAGGACAGTGATGACACAACTGCTTTACCTAAGGGGAAAGACTGAGGGAGTTTGTTCATTAATTTACATTAAGTCCTAACATATGCAGGACTATAACCACCTATTTTTGTATTGTTTTGTGCCCTCTCGATGCTCCGTGTACCTCAGTTTTGTTTGGATTGGACTGATAGTCCAATCAGTCAAACTGATAGTTTGAACCAAACTCATAACTAATTTATCTCATTAGAATCAACTTCAGAAAGAAACCTGTGCCAGTGTGTACTGTCGACAAAGTACTACCAAAGACTTACCATGTGCAAGAGGCCTTGTACTAAGATCCCCAGTGGATGCAACCCATCTTGGTGAAGCAGACCTACAAAAGCACATTATCATTATCTAGTCAATGGTAGAGGCGTCACCTATAGATGCCTTGCAGACTTGCAGAAATAGATCCTATCAACCTAATTTGCCAACATTTGCATATATAGTGTTGCCTTTTAGAGACTTTCATTTATTTTCTTGGCTGAATGAGTAGACACATTATAACTTTTCTTACTTTTCTTCAGGTGCTAGGACAAGTTCTTGTGAGTGCCCAGAACGGAAGGACCTATGTTACGATCACTTGCTGACCATTGCCAGCACAGTTATTCTTATATTTAGCAATGGAAAAATAATAGAAATTCACCAGCAGTGAAGGCAAACTATGAAGCATATTTTAATTTAGTAAATGCATAAACACTGCCATAAAACATCAGTAGCTTGAGGTCTTCTCTAGAAATAGCTGTCAGGAAGAAGAAAATAAAAATACATATATATAAAAAAAAATTAAAGGGCAGTTGTTATCAAAATGGTGATGTCTGACCTGGTGGTTTTACAGTTGATCAGCATTCTTGCCTTCAGAGAATAAATCCACACTTCTTATATTGAGCTGAATATGAATGTGGGCTGCAGATAATTTTTCAGCTTTTCACTCAAGTGCTTTCCTCCTTTTCTCCTACTCCATAAAATATTCAACTGAGCAGACTCCCTTGGAGCTAACAATGACAGATATAATTAATTAGCTGTATAATCTTAAACTGTTGTTCTAGTTTTTATGTTAATTTTTGTAAGAGGTAGTTTAAATCATTAAACCAAGCTCTTGGTGCGACTTACTATAGTGATGGACCTGGTCTGGAAGCTCAGATTAAGCAAATTGAAATTTGCAAAATATTTTGTTCTGGTTTCAGAATAAAATTTGCTCAGCTCAAATTTAATTTAATATTCAGTCTTTTAACCATTTCCAATTCCAACTTAACTTGCTACAGATCCCTTATAAAGATTTGTATTGTATTCCTAAATATTTTCTTCCCATGCTTCTCTTTCCCTTTGTGTAAATATGAATTACTGTTAGTTGCCTGTATCTGTAAAGTACCTTAAGTCCAACTGATAGAAAAGTGCTGATTAGCACTTTTAAAATATGATAAAATACGATGAGAAATATTTCTCACAAGGCTTACACTTTGCAGAGAAACTTCAGCTTTATGACTAATTAAATATATTTTTCCTTTCACATTTGTGTGTAACTGGCAATATGGTTGGCACAGTTTGTGGTAACATGATTCCATGTAGGTGCGCAACCTCAAGGCTAAACTGGGCTTCTTTAAAAGAGAATTGAAAAAGAAAAATGGGAATTTTTAAATTGTTTTTATCAGTCATTCCTTAGGGTGCAACAACATCAGAGTTTCATGCTTTTAAAAAAAGATTTTCCTTTGGTTTCTTTCTAGAAGAAATCTCAGTTCACTTCCAGTGAAGTACCCTGCACTGAACTGGAAATCTCAACCCATAGTAGAAGACTACTGACTCCCTCACAGATGTATATTGTCCCACAGTGCCAGCTGTATACCAAGAAAATGAGAAATGTTAATAAAGCACATATTCTTGACAAACTGGATGAAGTGTCTGAAAAAAATGGACTGCATAAGTGCTTAGTTTTCAATCTTTTTTAATGTTGAACTCGAGTGCACTAAGAGATTCATCACCATTTCTATAAAAATCATGACTTTACCAATGGTTTGGAAAATGGTAGGACTTTTGTTTTTCATTTATTGTCTGACCCACAGTATTATTGAAGTTACTTCTGAGTATATATACATATATATATTAGTAAATGCCTGACTACTAATCAGGCTACTTATGACTATATTAGAGGTTTAGGAAATTAGAACTCATTTAAAAATAAATAAATAAATTTGGCAAAGCATTTGAAATTCGTATGGCTAAACAATCTGTGCATCTTTTTAAATAAAGAATAAACTTGGCTGAAATACATAGGTAATGGTACGTGAGATGCTTCTAAACAGCATATGTCAAACATGACCACTTGTGAGTTTAGGGCAGATAGATCTAAAAGCGTTTACTGAAGCTTAACTAATTCACACTATGGTATGCAAAGATGAGAATAAACACAGGCCCATCTTATTTGAAAGATTTATTAAACCTGCAGGTGGACAGCCTAAAGCAGACCTTCAGCTTTCTCACGTAGGGATAGATTTACAGTATATCAAAATATAATGCATGCAATAGAATGAAGAGCTCTTGATCCATATTGGTTTAAAATAGAATAGTGAAGATATTCACATGATATTAAGATCTGAAATTAATAAAGAATACAGAAACTTTTCAAGATGATTTTCCGTATGCCAGAAATTGTTCAGGCAGCCTAAGCCAAACACATTATATCAAAATCTTATATATTTTTTCTTAGATACAAAGAAAAGCTACTGAATAATATTTTCCTGAATTTATCCTGAAATACATAAGAATTTGAGACAGCCTCTGACAGTGTTTCTCAAGACTAACGTTTATCTCAATCTTCAAAAATAATCTGAAAAAGAATTGCTGAACATAATGAGCTTGCTTTTTTCCATTACAGTCATGAAACTGCAGCACTGAGCAGGGACTTTACTTTCATCCAGTACACACTGTTTTATGCAGAGCTCTTCTCCATTAAGACAATTCAATATATTATTATTAATATCATATTATTGCAATTTAAATATGTTCTGTAGTTATATATTATTATAAATATTATAATGTTATGCAAATGTATTATGTGTATAGTATGAAATGAAATAATATTAAATAATATTTAAATATTATATATATATTATAATATACAGAGATTTGCACAGTTATTATATAAACATTTTTATGTCCTACTTTTTTACTGTAAAGTTACCCAAGATAATGGGAATGTAAACAAATAAGCTAATGCCATTTTGCACAAAGAGGGAGTTCACTGCAATTTTAACTTTCATTTACTCTTTATATACTGTATGATACCAGATCAAAAGAAATCAACTCTTAAGCTCAAAACAGGGCACCTACTGCAGTCATGGACTGAGTGAAACCTGCAAATATGTATAAAGGTTGCAAATATGTGTAACTCTGACCAGTGGAGTTGCAGTGTTCTTAAATTAATAATAATAATAATAAACTGCAACAATTTTTGAGAAGTGTGAAGCCTTCCAGAAAGTGGCAACAAAGCAAGCACTAAAGGCTGGCTTTTAAGGCAAGCACTTAAAGCAGGCCAACCCTTACACTGGGGGAAGAACACAGCAGGCAGGCTTTCTGCATAAAAACAAGTCCATGGATTCAAGTTGTGAAATGTCCTCATTTTGAAGTGAGCTCAGACGAATCTAAAACCATTCACTAACTCAAAGTTGTAAGGTGACTTCTTCCAGAGCCAGTCACCCAGCCTAAGCATTCCTGAACCAGAAGGCTGGAAGACACCTAAGGAGGTCACCCGGATTGCCTTCAGCCCCAAGATGAGGTCAGCCACACCAGTATCATTCATGAAAGACATCAGTTCAAATAGTTCTTTAAGATTTCCAGTGCTGAAAATGCCTAACCATCAGCAATCTTGTCTTCACTCTCCTTGAAGTTGAAAGGTTTTTTTTTTTTTTCCTTTTACCTAGCCTGAATAATCTTTCTGATCATTGTCACCATTTTCTGCAGTGGACTTTCCAGCTAGCACAGCACACATCCTTCTGGAAATCTGTTCTCCAAAGCCAGGTAGCAGACTCTAGCTAAGGCACTATCAGTGCTGAGTAGAGCAGAAGGGTTATTTGTCACATCTTGTATCCTATACTCCTACTTAGTGTACCTCAGGAGGGTGTTTTGCAACAGCATGGTATTGTTGATTTGTGTCAAGATTTCATTCAACTGTAAACTCATATCTTTTTTCCCATAAAAATGTCACCTAGTCAGTTATCACAGTTATCCCCCAACCTGTGCTTGTGCAACTGGTTATTCCCTGCTGAGGTTAGTTCCTCTTGAATAGGAACCTCCTATTTTTTTCAGACAATTTATCATGTTGGTCAAGATCATTTTGAACTAGAAACCTGTTCTCCAGCATCCAGTCTTTCTCAAAACTGAATGATGTTGTCTGCAAATTTAATAGGTGTATTTTGTTTTCCCCTCAAGGTCATTAATGAATATATTGAATGTTACCACAACCAGGATAAACTTGCAAAATTCCATGTGTATCTGCTAGCAGGAGAGATTCATAGAGAAGCAATTAATAAAAGTTAGGAGGTAGATGCATTTAATTGTTACAATTACCTCTTATAAGTCATCACACTTTCACATGAATGTAAACAATTCAAATTCAAGCTCTGGTTTTAAAAATCCAAAGATGATTGCATCTGCTCTCATCTGAACAGTCCATTTCACAAGGGACCCATTCCAAAGCCCGTTATAGTTAATGAATGGCTCCTATAAATTTCAGTGAGCAATGAATCAGGTTTAGAAAGAAGGCTAAATGTGATCCTTCACCAACAGTAAAACAAAGTTCTGCAGAAGTCAGCATTTTATTTTATTTTTAAGATTTTCATTAATTAAATTAATTAATTAGCAAAATTGTCCTAAACAATTTTTTTTCTCAAACCATAGTTTTTCACCTAATAATCAAGGAATAAGTTAAACAAATGTTGATTTTATTATGCAAACATGGAAGGGTAAATGAATAACCCACTCAACCCTAAATATTCAACTAGTATCTCAGCCTGTTCTGATGGTGGGACTTACCAGGACAGAACCAAGAGTTCAGGATCAGATTAGTCCATCTCTCACAGAATGTGAAACGGTGCATATACAGTAGATATCCTACAGCCTCCAGCAGTCACATAATTTTGCAGTTATGAGGCTAATCACTTGACAGCATATCTCCATAGTTTCAGAGATAGTAAACTCCTTGTAGAGGACTGCTGTTATTATCTCTATAATACTTACCAGGGACTTCCCTAAACTATTTCCTGCATGCACTTTATCTTATTTCTTTCAGGGAAAAAAAAAATCAAACAAAAAGTGTTTAAAGAATTACTATTAACAAAAGTTTTACTGTAGCCTTTGATGGTGATTACAATAATTAATTACTTTAATTCCAATGGCCATTTGTCATCACAGTTAAAAATTTGCAACCTGGAGTTTAAAGAACGTACAAAAGTTTTTCGTACAAATACTTCAGGTGTAACTACTTATTCTTGCCTTTCACAAATTAGAAATAAGTGTTCTTTCAGGCTTTTTTATGTTGTATCCAGTTGTTCAGTTGTTCCTGTGGATTTTCACTGCTTATTTTTTTCTGCATCTTCCTTCAGTTACACCCCCACTAAATAGCAAACTAAGAGGAACAATCTGTGTCTTTTCACAAGGCAGTTTGGTTTTTTGTTTGGTTGTTTTTTCTGTTTTATTTTGTTTTTGTTTTTTTCCAAATATGATCATTTAAATTACCACTTGATATCTGCAACATTCATGACTGTCTTTACATACTGGAGGCAAACATCACCAAAATTTCTTGTTCTGACTCATTTCTACTGTTTGGACCATCTTTACAGATTCTTCTTCTTTTCTCCTTCTTTTCTCCTTCTTTTCCTCTTCTTCCTTGCTGCATTCCAACACCTAATTCTGCATCCAACTTTCTGAGTTTAATGACAAGTACCTGTTACTTTCTTTTTGTGTAAACTCATTCACACTAGGATATGAACAAGAGAGCAGTCACTGCTGGGAGTAGGGCATCCCAGCAGTAATGCTGGGCAGGAGACTGTGTCCTAAAAGCTTTAGGTGACAATACACACAAGTGCAAACATGACTGGTCTTTTGAGAGGGAAATGGCAGAGAGGATGGAAGGAAGGAAGAGGAAGACCGTTGAGAGGCAGGCTGGAGTCCCATCTCTGAATTTTTGCATTTCTTAAAGATAAGCTTCTCTTTCACCATTGTTTTTCTTAGCGCTAAGCTCATAAATATTTTACCATATTTTTTTTGACAATAAGATTTGTCATTTTCTGAATTTCAGTTGCCATGTTTGTCTCCTTTGGGATGCCTTACAAGTTAGGTCTTCTTTTCATCTGTCACTTTGCTCTGGGAAGCATTCTTTCTCTCCAGGGTGCAAGATGAGATTTTCAGAAGAGTTTGGCTGCCTGATTGCATAGTGTTGAATACTTGTTCTTATGTATGACAGCCCAGTGAATTGGAGGTCTACCTGGAAATATCTGATTTACATTATAAAATCTGGAAAAGAAAAAAACAAACCAGGCAGCAGTTGGGAACCTTTGTCTGAGACAGTGACTTACCCTGCTCGTTTGGGCCCTCTGCCCTCTTCTCCTACTCGCTCGTTTCAACTTGTTTCAGATACTTCAGGAAACAAACTGTGGCTATGCCTGTATGGAAAGCGTTTGTTTTTTTACAGAACCTCAAGTAGACAGTTTGTGTGATAGTGGTAGTTTCACCTGAGCTTTGCCAGAGGGAGGTAGTCTAGCCTATGGTCCTATAAAAATAAACTTTTTATCTTACAGTAGGCAGGACAAGTATTGACCTGAGCACCCAGCACAAGACCTTCAATGTTGACTGAAGTCTTCAGGCACTCTCCCCATGCTAATAATAGTATATCTATTGTTGTTAAAAAGGGTCTTATTGTGTGAAAAACGTGGGAAAGAGACAGAGAAATTCAGCACAGGAAAGAGACAGAGAAAGTTGGTATATTATTACAGAGATCACTTGTGATTTTACCTAGCTGCACCAGCATCTTTGATTTAATTATACTCCCATAACGTAAGTTTTGAAACTTCTGACTGGAAATTACTGTAAAAGTGTGAAAATATTCTCAGAAAAGTTTACAAATAAAGCAAATTAAGACTTCTCATTTCATAGAAATTACCAGGCTATTTAATAAATTAATATTTATTGTGATGGTCACATCTCCCGTGTAGATAGGAAAAATGATCTATTTATATATACTACTTCCCTGTTAAATTTTGAAAGTACTCCAGGTATTGTATTTCTTTGAACTGCAGCATAACTCAGGCACATTTCCACTATTCTTCCCCTTTAATGTGTGCTTAACTATTACAGCTGCTGCAGTTTGGCTTTGTGTTTCTTGGAAGGAAGATCAGAGCCTCACCTTACTCACTGGGAAGAAGCTACTTTTAAACAGCCCTGAATCCATCCTAAATATGCTGCTTTCCACATTGCTATTGCCTTGTCATACAGAATATCCCCATGGTACGAGTTTTATACTACAAGCTTCCCAACGGAAGGAATGCAACTGGTACTGGGAGTAAAACTTGCAGAATGTAAGGTGCCCTCCCATCTGACAGAAGTGAAATCTAGGGTTCTGTCTGCTCAGGGAAATCTGCTGACTTAACTTGATCAAACAAAAACTATTCCAGAAGAAATCCCCTTGTGGAACTAGGTTGTAATGCAATACTTTCTAGTACAACTGATGTGCAGTTTAGTGACTGCAATTTGCAAGCCTTTTGTATGAGGTTCTGTGTTGAACACTCTTTTGTTAATAAACTAGTTTATGTTTCTGGGATAAGTGTACTACAATTCTTTTCTGAATATCTTTTCTTAGAATACTGCACCCATTACCTCAGTTCCATATACCAGCTTTGTGTAACAGGAAAGTGAGTTGCGGTCAATGACACTTGACACTTGTAAATGCAACCTCAAGCAATCAAGCAGTGTCTAGTCATAGCAGGACAAATTCCTGTACTAACCGAAAAGTGTACAGATTACTGTGAGATCATGAGATTCTGGTTGCCTCTGTTGCATATGCCTGGTTAAGTTTGTCTTTGTTTTGAAGCCATGTCTTATGGGGGAAAAAAAATAAAAAAAAAAATCTCACCTGATCAAACTGCCAGTCTGCCTATGTACATCTCCTCACGGGATCTCTTGTATCCGTTGGCTGGTTCAAGGGGCAATCAGCTTTCTAAAACTTAAATTGGCAGCTCACAAGTGGAGATTATTACTGTACCCCAATTAAAGAGAAGGCCAAGTTGACATCTCTTTACACATCAGATTATCTGTACAGCATGGCAGTTTTTGTAAATGTTCCCATTGCAGAAGGTTTCATCACAGTTCACATCTCTCCAGAGATACAGATCTCTTTGTGGATTAGCATGAATCCAGGAGAAATGAAACATCATTTGATCTCTGGAGTAAACACTTAGCTCTACCCATGTACATTTACCATTTAGATAAAGCTTGGGTGCAACATAACTGAAATTCTGCTCTCTTCTTGACTTGGGCACCTCTTCTCCAACTGCTCTTAAGTCCTACCCTGCACATATCCTCCAAGTAGGGTCTCAGACAAGTGGTGATCTCACAGGAAATAGATACACAGCTGATACCTATAACGTCTTCCCTGCATGTTATGTGGGGACTTAAACGGGGAATCCTCAAAGCATATCATCAGGATAAAGCCCATAAGAGACCTGGCAGGATAAGACACCAGACTGGTCAGCTCTACTGAGCCCAAGGGCGCGTGAGGAGATGCACGTCTAGGCATACAGGGGCCTGTCAAGTAAGGGGTCTATCAGTGCTTGCTGGCAGCAGCCAAGCGCCCATGTTGCTTTTCCTGTTTCTTTTCTCTTTACTGGGTCTTATCTTGCATCTTTTGGCAGCAGCGGGAAGGGGAAAGAAAAAAAAAACAACAACAAAAAAAAACTTGTCAACATTCTCTACCGGTATTATGCTCTCTGGAAATACAGGTTATGCCTCACAAAGCATTGAAATGCCAACCTAGAGAAACCCCTGCTGACAGGGGAAGCAGCATAGCAAAAACAGCCTGGAGATCTAGCTGTAATCAAGATCCCTGCTTCTCCCACCTGTCTTAAGTACCTTACCATGGAGGCACAGCATGAATTTTCAGATCAGTCTTCACCCTGGCAAGGTCTCCATAAAATCTGTGTTTCAGTGGGAATGAAAAAATATCCAGTAAAGACTACACATAAGCTATGTCAGAGAAGTTATTACAGTCAGTTTAGGGGTGGCAGCTAACAACAACAACAAAAACAAAAAGCAAGGGAAGGATACCAGCTTCAGACAGACCATGATTCCTACTAATAGAGGAGGTGTGGCTAAATTATGTGCCAAAAATGTATATAGTAGATGCAGCTATTGCCTTCCGACCCCTTCTGTGCCTGTAGAAACACGATAAATTATATGAAAGTATTTGTAACATAACTTTCTTGAATTAAGCCTGATTTCACAAATGCATTTTTCTCGTCTACCAAATGAAAAAAGTAATAATAATAAAAATAAATAAATCACATATCTTATTATAAATATATTTCAGAAAGTAAAATGTGTGCTCAGCCCAAAATCAGGAAGTGCAATTCACTGAGATTTTTACAAAAGACTGAACATAATTTTCTTTCATACTTGGTTCCTTGGTCATTCTCTCGTACTATTTCATCACCATGTACATGATGGGAAGTGCCAACGAGAATATTGTTTTGAGCTTCTGTATTTTTTGAACTCCTGTTAATTCTGCTATTAGCATCTTGGTAGCAAGCCAACAATCACATTATGAAACAAACTTGAATTTTTGCTTCCAAATTGCAAAATCAAAACGAAACTGAGAAATACTACCTTAAAAAAGTCTTATTAACTAAGACAATTAGTCATATTTTAGTCTTGATTTTTATCTTTTATTGAAGTTTAAAGATATTGAAAGCAATTTGTCTGTCCTGTACAGACAATTTTGTCAGTTTCTCCTGCTGTCTATAACTGTGTAATATGTAATATGTTACTGGAAATAGGAATTATCTTTGCCTACTCTACAGTTAAAAACAGAAAATATTGAAGCAAAAGGAGGAAGATCTTTTGTTCTGCTTATCTTTATTTCAGCTTGGACATATTTGTAATGGATGTTGTACATCCACTCTCTGACATGTCATGATGCTGTATAAAATGTACTCTGGAATATTTAACTGCCAAGAGGCTAGAAGGAAGAGATGTGGAAACTTAGCACCTTGGCTAATAATTAGAAGTCCATCATCCTTCTTGCCTGACTCATACAGCCAGAAAAATACTGATGTCTGCCACAGTGAGTGAAAATTAGCAGGGCCTGACATGAATATAAATGCTAGCCAGGTTGTGATTTAATGTCTATAAAATATTATAAATCCTCACATACCATGTGTTTTGTAACTGGGTACACAGTAGTTATTCAGAACAGAGGCCAGATTCACATCGTGGTTTTGAAGTCAAGTGCATTTTTTCATTTATGAGTAGAAACAGGTAAGACTGAATTTTTTCTTTTCTGTGTCATTAAGGGAGAAGACAGAAAGGATTAGGCAGAACTACAAACAAATACATTGCACCTACTTTTTCAAGGATCTCCTCGGCAAGTGCAAACTTTTCAGGATCCAATTCTTTCAGAATTCACAGAGCTTTGAGAACTTTTTTCCTAGTAAAGATAGGCTGTTTGCTGTGTTTTCAACTCATTCATTCTTCTAAAAATTCTGTGCTTGGCAAAATGGTAGGTAAATTTACCCTGCAGCTGTTTCCACAGGTGTGGCTCTGTTGACCACATAGAGTAGATGTGTAGTAGATGTGACCTAGTGTCAAAGTGGGCATTAGGGCAGAAGACTGTTTGTTGGAAACCCTAGGCTTGATGCATGAGACTGGCAAGCCATGCTGGGTGCTGAGCAAGGGATGCATCACTGCACATGAGTGACACCTGTGCTCTGCAGAGAAGTCCTGCTGTGGAGACCTCTATAAGATGAGACCTGTGTTTGTCCTAACACAGAAAAAGTCTGTAAAGAGTTAGCAGTGTGTTTCTGTATTCGGCACAAGAAACAATTTAAAACTGCATTTGGCAAGTGTTTTCCCTGTTCAGCTTTGTTCTTTCATGTGTGTATGGCTAAGTAAATCTCCATTCTTACAGCGGTAGTTGTTGGACTATTCAAACCAAAGCAAACACATAGACAGCGATACCAGTTCTTTCTGACATTTTAGGTACAAATTTCTTACCCGTTAGGGATTTCCTTCTTGAGATAGCCTGTTGCCCATATAAATTCCTAATCCAGCCTCAGCACTCCCAGTTTTTCATCGATTTCATTTTGTAAGTCCTTTATCTATTTGGAGAAACACAACAATGACTATGGGCAAAGAGCAGAGGCTCGCCTGCTTTCCTCTGCGGGAGCACAGGACTCACCAGGATTTTGTGCAATTGGCAAGGTGTGCAGGCAACACCTTCACACCAGTTGGATTACTTTAGTGGAGAAGAAAATCCTCATACCTGTTTCCAGACATTCATATCTGATCTTAAATTATGAAGATTAAAAATGAAAATAAAAAATCTGAAGGCTAGAAGGGAGGAGGCGACTGAGGGGTTAAAAGCTTGCAAGGACTGTGTGAGAAGGGACAGCAGCGCAGAGGGGAAGTTCCCTGCACTTCTGAGCGTTAAAACTTCCTCCCAGAGGTAGTTCAAAATCTGACCATCGGTTCCTTGAGACTGGAGGCAGCAAAGGAAGCGCTGTAAGCACTTTGACACCTCGCTTAGCATTCCTGGCGGCATTTTCTTCGGCGGCCACCTTTCCTTTGAAAGCACACCTTTGCTCAGCGTGCCCATTCCGCTGCACTCTTCCCCCCTGGGGAAAACCTCAGGAGCATCTGGGGGAAAATCTGCCGTCTCCTGGGGAAATCTCAGGGGCAGGCACCGCCGGGAGCCCCGGCGGGGTGCGGGGGGAGCCCGCCCGGCTCCCGCTCAGCCCTTTCCCCATCAGCTGCCAGCGGATCTGGAGGAATATCGCACAGCGCGAAGTGTTCAAACAAAACAAAACAAAAGGAAAAAAAAAAAAAACTTCGAAGAAGATTGCGGAGCTCGGGAGCAGCGTTAATTAAGTGTTAATTCGGGTCCCACGACGCGAAGGAGCTCAGGGACAGGGCGAGAAGGGCCGGACCCCCGGGAACCCCGACGAGTGCCGTCGAGGGCGCGGGGCAAGGACGGGAGGGGAGGAGTGCTCCTCGTCGGGGGGAGGGAGGGAAGGAGGGAGGAAAGGATGGAAGGAGGGAAGGAAGGAGCTGGCCGTGATCTAGAGAGAAACACGACTTCTAAAGACACTAGTGGCTGGTCGCTTTGCCTGCCGGGTTGCAGGGGTGCCGCTTTTCGGGGCTGGGGGTGACGGCCCGTCGGCAGTCCCCAGGGCAGCCCAGCCCACACGCACAGCCCGAAGGTGTCGGCGAGGAAAAAGGTTCGGTGCCAGCTCCGGTGACGCCGAGGCACAGCGGGGTCGCTCCTCTCCTTCTTCTCTTCCTCCCTCCTGCGCTCCCCCGCCAAATCTGCGGTGGCTTTGGCGATCCCACGGTATTTGCCGGCTCGACGGCAGCCCCGAGGCCGTGTCCTCGCGTCCCGGGGAGCCGCTGCTCCCGCCGACCGGAGCGGGAGGTGCTCGGCCTCCCCGCGGGCAGCCCTGGGGGCAGCGGGGCCGGCACACACCGGGGGGCGCTGCGAGCCCACGGCAGGGCGCGTGTCCGTGCGTGTGTCCCGGACAGGCGGGCAGCCGGGGAAGAGGGGCAGGAAAAGGGGAGGGGAGGGATGGGGGGCAGCTCCCTCTCGAAAGAAGGAGACGCGGAGAAAGCCCAGGCAAGGTGCAACGCCTGCCGCCTGCCCCACAGTTTTGCTGGGAAAAAAAAAAAAAAGTAAAGAAAAAATAAAATCGAAAGGCTTCTCACCCCTCTCCCTAACAGAGGAGGAAGTTTCTCTCTCACTCTTGCTCCGGGAGGAGTTACAGCATGACAAGCCCACAACACCCCCTTCTCCTGCCCCGACCTGAAGAGAAGCTTGACTCTTCACCTGCAAATGTTCCGTGGCTGCTTTTTGCACTTTGTAGACTGAAAACCAGAAATCTCCCAATGCCAAGCCCGAGATCGGTCCCCACGAGAGGTGTCCATCAGCCACCCTCTCACGGGGACCTACAGCAGTACAAGTACACCTTTGCCACTGCAGGAGTAAGGCAGAATCCTAGTTTGTTTCAAATCCAAAAGTGTAAAATGGAGTTACTCTATTTAGAGTGCCCCAGTAAAGCTCCTAGGTGGTATTCCTTACGTTATCCTCTAGTTCCCTAATCCCTTTCTGAAAAATTCCAAGCAGCACTTAGAAAGCCATAGAACTGGAAACGCAGTAATTGTCCTAAATGGCACGGTTTTTCTCAAGGTACACTTTCCAGAGGCATAACAATTTCCCCATACGCTTCCACACATGATGGCCAGCTAGCTTGAAAAGATGTCGCATAAGCGATAGTTGAAAACTTGGGGTTCTGCGTTTTAAAGCAGATATGTGATTTCCTCTGCAGAAACGTTGAGGATTTAAAAAAATACCTTTAGTACCATAAGGTGCAATGGGGCAAGCTCAAAAAGCAGACCTTGATCTATGCTGAGAAACACAAGGCTATTCTGATACAGCAAAAGTTCTGTCCTTTTATCCTATCTGCTGAAAGCATGAGCAAGCACACACCTCATTTGTTCACACCTTTTCCTGGCTCTTTCTTCCCAAAGCTAAAGCAGAGGTCCCTTCACAGAACATAACTGAAGCGTGTCAGGTTTGGGTTAGTGCATATTTATAACCATTTGTACTGAAAGATTTGTTGTACTGCATCGCCTACTCCACCGCCCCTATAGCTGTGAAGGTGTTGACGGCCGGATTAGCCATCACATCCACAAATAAACCATTTGGGATTTCACTTCTTACTTTCTACTTCTGCATTCCTAGACTGGAAGCAGGCGAGAAGCCAACGCCCCTGGGTCATAGTTTAGCCTCGGTAGGCACAGGCCGCGGGTGGTGGGAAAGGCACAAAAGCAGGCAGAAGCGAAGTGGTAGTTTGAATAATTTCAGCTGCACACATCTCCCATCACCAGTCTATTGAAAATTTAAACTGGAAAATGACAATGAAAAGCTGGAATAATGGGAAAAACAGGACACAAAATTCGATAGACATTGCTACGAGCTTGAAGGGGAGAGACTTAAAAGGTCAGAGAGCAAATGGGAATGGCCACAATCATCTGAAGGCAGTTGGAAGGTAAGTTGATGGACACTGGTTTGACCTGTGGGTCAGCAAACTAGTTTAACTCTACCTTGATCTGCACAACGCGAGACAAGTTCCCGGCTCCTATCAAACAACTCAATGCCCTTATCTGGAAGGGTTTAGTAAAAGTAAATCAACTACTAAAAGGAGCTATTCAGCCTTCAAGTGCTGGGTTTTGCTGCTAAAAGAAACAAAAAATACGTGTGTCCTTGCACGGCCCGGAACCAAAAAGGCAGCTCTTCCCTGGGAGAAGGAAGAGTTTTGTCACCAGCTCTGTCCCACTGTCAGACAGCCCTAAGACAGAGCAAACAGCGCCCTACACACACCTGCAGGCACCTGGCTGGTGGTTATTTGGTAGCCTTCTCTTTTCAAGGGCATGTTGGAGAAACAGTACTAGATATTACCTACGACTACATTTCCCTTTCCTTGTCACTTGGTGCTCATCCCATTCCATCAGGACTAAAACCCCCAGGTAACACAAACACTGTCTCTCGCTCCCACTGTGGAAATCTGGTGCTGCTACATGGCTCCACTTCCATGGTATTAAAATAAGAATAATTATTATTATTATTAAGGAAGAAAAAAAAATAAAAGCGGAGCAAACTGTTGCTTTGTTTCTGCAGAAAACTTTGCAAGCCTCCGATGACTGCAATTGTAAAGCCACAAATTCAGAACACAGCTCAGAGAAACTCAACAGGAGCAACTCCTGTTCCCGGTGCTCTTTTAAATCCACTTCTAACCCTATACCATGCACAGAACCGAAACCCTGAACACATCTGGAGTAACTCCTCTGCACTTTTTCACTCCGCATTTTAACGCCTGCTCCTCAGGCTGTCGCCAGGAATGTGCTTTCCGTGTCTGCACGGAAAATCAAATCCCTCTCCTATGCAAATCCCATACTTCAGTCCCGATTTCTCGGTGCTCCGACAGCGTGCTTCGCCTCCCCGTGTAATGCAGGAGGCCGCGGTTCCCAACAGGAGCAACACCTCCCCCCAAAAAGGTGTCCACGGAGTGGTCCCGGTACTTCTTGCCCAAACGCCAAGCAACCTCCCTAGCCGCTTTTCTACCGAGCAAAAGGCTCTAGGATTTTTTTATAACCCCCCTGCGATTGCTACAGGGCCAGCGGCTAAACGGGAGCGCTGGCCCGGCCGGTGGGCAACCCGCTGCGACCCTGGGGAGCCCTCGGCCCCCTGGTCCTGGGGGGGGAAGCGCCCCCAGCCCAAGCTGGGACTTTTCGCACACACCCGCCAAGTTTCCCACCCCCCGAGACCTGCAGAAGTCCCCGCTCGCCACGGCAATTGCCATCGCCCAGCCGCAAATCGGTTGTCTCAAAATAAAAAGCCGCAGTCCGCTTTTTATTTTGTCCTCTGAAGAAATAATTATCGTCAGGATTTCCACCTTCAGTCGCCTTTCGCAAGGGAGCCGTGGCTCGCTGGGAAAAATAAAGGCAAACGAGGAGGTACGCGCAGAGCTGTCCTTCACAGTCATCTCAGCGAGAGGCACCGCATCGTTAGTTTGATTTAAAAAATAAAATAAACCGAACATAAAGAGTGTTAACGCCTTTCCTTTAGTTTCCTCTACCAGTACATCACGAAAACATCCCGCAGGGTGCCAGCAAGTTGGTTGGAATACCTCAAAGCCGCTCGCATTGGGTGCTACGGTTTACAAACGGGGTTGAATTCGTTGCATTTTCCCTCTTAGGTGAAACTCTAGAGAACTCCTCGAGTCACAGGAGTTCAAAGTAAATCATTGCCTGCAGTGGTGGAATTAAAAAGAAGAAGAAAAACAATTAGCTGACCGAAGGTAGAATGTTTTATCTGGAGTTTATTAATACCATTTAAAATATTACAGATAAAAATCAATTACATTTCATGCATTTAAAATGCAAATCTAAAATGTTCCAGCGAAGGGCTTTCCATTTCAATGTGAAATATCCAAATTATTTCAACATTACAATGAGACAATTAGTTTGCAGCAGTGCAAACCGCTAATGTAGTGTCAAGAGTGTTTATTACCATTTATCAATATTATTTTCAGGAAATACACATAGGCCAACGTTAGTTCAGTTTCACTTGGACAGTTTATTTAATACATGGGTCGTGGCAAACCCACTTTATGAAATATAGGAGAACTCTCACTGTAACTATACCTGAACTGCCAGCAAATGCAAATAAGTACATGCTCCATTAAATTAAATGTCATTCAACATTTATCAAATATTGTTTGCTTAATTACAGTTGTATGCCTACCTAAATTAATATTCAAGCAAAACCTATATCCTGAAGTGCGATTTGATGTACACTTCAGGAAATGAGTCCAGAAAAAAAAAAATGCAGTTAACTAGGACTGCAACAATAACGCTTTCTCGTGACAGGAAAAGAAATAAAAATTTTAAAATTAAAAATTAAAAAAAAAAAGCTCAAGTGTACTTCAATATATTTTCAAATATTTACTGGAAGTAATTTACAAGAAAAATACTATACAAAATCGTCTCCTGGACAACTGCTGCTCACACCGATACATTGGTGGAGTTATAATTAATTGTTAGCTAATCTAGAACGATTCCCCAGTTGTACAAACCTATAGGTTCGGATGTAATTTACAAATATTTTATTTTCCTATCCCCCTCCCCCGGCCTCCCTCTTTTTGGCATTCGGACCACAGCTTCGCTTGAAACCAACGGTGCTTCTTCATTTGTTTGGAGTTTAAAAATATATGCCTTTCAACGTAATTAATCTCAGCGTATTTCGCGATTCCTACTCAAACGGGAATTAGAACAAATGCGCTGGCAAACGGAATAAAAGTTTGGACTCGGGGAGGTAAAAGACGTGTTTAAAAAAATAAAAATAAAGCGAGGGTGGGGGTGGCGGGGAGAGGAAGGGGGACGAATACGCTCCGGTGTCCGGGAGCAGGAGGGATTTCGTGGGTAAGGAGATGGGGGAGCCCCGACGGCGCTGCGGGCGATGCCGTCGGAGCCCGTCGGGGGCAGCCCGGGCTCCGGGGCGCCTCTGGAGGGAGGGATGGAGGGACGGAGGGACGGAGGGATGGAGGGACGGAGGGACAGACGGATGGACGGACAGATGGAGGGATGGATGGACGGATGGAAGGAGGGGGGCTGCGGGCCGCTTTCTAGCAGGAAAATGAGAGAGAACGTGGGGGTTTTTGTTGGGTTGGGGTCTTTGTTGGTGGTGGCGGTGTTTTTTTTTTTTTCTTTTTCGACGCAGCCCGAGCTGGGTCGCTCGGGTCTCTGCCGTCCCCGGAGCCCACCCGGCTGCGGGGGCTGAGGCTACTTACGTGTCCGCGTCCCCGCCGCGGGGCTGCGCGCCCGGGGGGGCGCCGGGCCGGGCCGAGCCGTGCCTGACCGAGCTGTGCCGGACCGTGCCGGGCCGCGGCGGCTCCGCGCCTCCCCCAGTCACTCGAGGCCGTTGCGGTGGCCGGGCTCGGGGGGCGGCAGCAGCTCCGGGGAGTGGCAGGGCGGGCTGCCGGCCGCGCTGTGCTCGCTGTCGGTGTCGCTGCCCTTCTTGCCTCCGGGGCCGGGGCCGGGGCCGCCGGGGCCGGGGCCGCCGGCGCCGCCAGGGCCGCTGTGGGTCTTGACGTGCTTGCTGAGGTGGTCGCTGCGCATGAAGCGCTTGTTGCAGACGGGGCAGGCGAAGCGCTTCTCGCCCGTGTGGGTCCGCAGGTGCCGCTGCAGCTCGTCGGAGCGGGTGAAGCGCTTGCCGCAGAAGAGCCAGTTGCAGACGAAGGGCCGCTCGCCCGTGTGCCAGCGCAGGTGCGCCTTCAGGTGCGACGTCTTGCCGTACACCTTGCCGCAGCCGGGGATGTGGCAGCTGTGCAGCCCCTTGCGGCGCAGGCTGGCCCCCGCCGGCCCCAGCCGCTCGGCCTCCTGGCAGTTGGGGCAGTCGCAGGTGGCCCGGCCCGAGTAGCGGCGGGCAGAGGAGCGCGGCGAGGCGGCCAGCGGCGCGGCGGGGCCGCCGGCCAGCATGGAGCCCCCGGCGCCGGCCAGCGGCGAGGGGGCCGAGTCCGGGTAGGAGCCGGGCAGCACCGGCTTAAATCCGTCCATGAGGTGCTGCCCGGCGGGGCTGAGGAGGTGCGAGGAGGCGCCGCTGCTGAAGGCCGAGTGGCCCAGGCCCGAGTAATCCGAGTTGTAGCCGCCCAGCGGCGAGTGGAGCGACGTCTGCAGCCCGCCGGCCGCCGGGTGCAGCGAGCCGGGCAGCGCGGCCGCCCCGTTGGGGCTCTGCACGTCGAGCCAGCCGGCGCCCACGTCCCACCAGCTGGAGGCGCCCGCCGAGCCCACCTCGCCGGCGCCCAGCCCCGGGTGCGAGGGCTTGAACCACGACTCGTAGGGGTGCGCCATGCCCACCCGCGGGTAGATGCCCTGCAGCCCCTCCACCGACGTGTGCACCTTGGAGATGAAGACGGGCTGGTGCGCCTCCTGCCCCGCCGCCCCGCCGCCGCCGCCGCCGCCTCCGCCGCCTCCCCCGCCGCCGCCGCCGCCGCCGGGCGCCTGGAAGACGGCGTAGTCGTTGGCGAAGGGCGAGCCGGCGGCCGCCGCGCCGCTGGAGGTGAGCGAGAAGGCGCTGGAGCCCGGCGAGCCGCCGCAGCTGAACGAGTCCGAGACGAGCGCGGCCGCCGCCGCCGCCGCCGCTGCCGCCGCCGCCGCCGCCGAGGAGCCGTTCCGCGCCGCGCCCGGCACGCCGAAGCCCGGCAGGCCGGAGCCCACGGCGCCGCAGCTGCCCGCCGCCGCCGCCGAGGAGGAGGAGGAGGCCGAGGAAGAGGAGGAGCGTTTCCACGGGTGGAAGCCTTTGCCGAAGGACGCCGCGCTGTCCGAGAGGGCGGACGGCGACGGGCTGGGGCTGCCGATCTTGTTGCAGGTCGCGGCGAGCATGGCCAGCGGCGTGGAGCCTACCCGCGGTTCCTCCTGCGGGCACAGAGGGGAGAGGGGCGCCCCGACGCCGTCAGGGACGGAGCGGCCCCGCCGCCGCCCGCCGCCCCCCGCCGCCCCGCTCCGCCGCCCGGCCCCGGGCACGGAGCTGCCGGCACCGCGCCTCTGCCTCCGGGCACCCTCCCGGCCTCTCCTCGCCTCCCCCGAAAGAGGGGAAGGGCCGAAGGGGAGGGAGAAGAGAGGGGGAAAAAAGTTGCTCCTGTTACCGCGGCTTAAAAGACGCCCCCGGCACGGCGGCAGCCGCGTCTCTGGCCGGTCCCTTTTGCCGGGACCCGGCCGGTCCCCGCTCCGCGGGCAATTGTTAAACAGAGAATTGCAGGCTTAGCAAAGTGCTCCCTTCCAAAAACGGAAAGAAAAAAAAACAAATGAAAAGGCTTCCTCAAAGAGCCTCGCTCGCGTACCGAAGGTAATTAAATACAGACATCAATTTCGCGTATGCACACATGGATGGATGCACGAGTTCAACGTACCTGCTGCACACGGCGGGCTGTGCTATTTTAAAGGGAAATAAAAAGCCACAAATCTGTTGCAAATTAGAAATTGCACAGAAAAAAAAAAAAAAGGACTGCTTTTTTTTTTTTTTTCCCTTCCAGCAGTCACATGGAAAGAAGAAAGGCCACTTCTCCGGGGGCACAGGAGCAGCACAGCCCAGGCGCTGTAGGTTGTCTCTACAAATGCCCTTCAAAACCTTTTCCTGCTCGCTGAAAAGTGACTCTGCCCCCTTTTCCCCCGCTCGCTCTTTCTTTTCTCCTAAACTCGCTTGTACTTAAGTTAAAAAAAAAAAAAAAAAGGAAAAAAGAAAAAAGGCTCAATAGAGGAGACTGATAGCCCCGGTCAAGACAGGGGTTATTTTAACCCCCTCCAATCGCCACTAAAAAGAAACTAATTAAACCAGCAAGAGAAAAAAAAACCTTAGACTCACCCCTAGAAGTGAAGTTGCCATCACACAAAAGTGCCCTCCTCTCAGAGGATCTTTTTTATATTGATAAATCGGAGGCAGTGTTTTTTTTAGAGGTGTGCAATACAATGATCAGTTCCGCCCATTCCACCACAATTGTAGCTCCCTCGCCGCCTTTGAAGTGCCGCTGAGCCGCCGCCAGCCAATCCCCGGCCCCGCCGCGCCGCTCGCCGACGTGACCGCGTGAGGTCAGCGGCGCCGTCGAGCACGGCACGGCACGGCTCGGCACGGCACGGCTCGGCACGGCACGGCACGGCACGGCACGGCACGGCACGGCACGGCACGGCTCGGCACGGCACGGCATGGCACGGCTTGGACCCGGCACGGCTCGGCACGGCTCGTTCCCGGCACGGCTCGGCACGGCTCAGCCCCGGCACGGCTCGGTCGCGGCACGGCGCAGCCCCCTCGCGGGGTGGGGGCCGGCCGCTTCCCGTGCCGTGCCTCCCGGTCCTTCCCGTCCCGGTGCCGTTCTCACCCGGTCCCGGCCGCCCCTCCGCACACAACCGGGCTGGCCGGGTCCTGTTGCCTTTCCCCGTCATCTTCTCAGCGACGTTGTCACCGTTTCGCCCCGTCCTCCCTCCCCGTTCCCGGTGCCTCCCCGAGCAATTTATTCCCCGAGGCCGGCCCCGGGGAATAACCCCCGCCTCGCTGCCCACCGGTCCCCATAACTCAGGTGCTCTCACCCCTCGGATTTGGGCTGCCAAGGGCCGTTCTCCCTTCCCCTCGCCCCGTTTCCGTGCGGTGGGGATATTGACTGTACATCATATCTATTGATCAAGGGGGTAAGGGACATTATCATACTTCGAAGCAAGAGGGGAGTAAATTAATGAACTGCTTTCTTTCTCTGAAGGCTGACGGTTACCATAAATGTCGCGTTTCTCTCCGCGAGCTGCTCTGAATGATTTTAGCCTGTTGAGAAGGCGTGACAGGCCAGCCCAGAAGGAGGAAGGGGTGGGGGAAGGAGGGAACTCCGTTTAACAAATAAAAAAGAATTAACTTCATTGCTTTGGTCTCCTTCTATAATGATATTCATTTTACAGACCTAATGCACACTTGTTTAAATTTCGGGTTTAATTTAATCAATACTATCACCCGCAAAGAGGGGAAGAACATTTCCCAGAGATACTCCCTTGTATGAATGCTTATTAACTTTTTATCTCCACTTCCTTTATCTGCTGGAGGTGGGGAGTAACTATTAAGACATAGATCAGAAAGCGTAAGAGCAAAACAGGCGTCGGGAGCCTTCTATTTTAGAGGAACAGAAAATCGCATTTTGTGGTGTGCCAGGTTGCGTAAAAAGATCGACACGCATTCCTTTCAGCCCCAGAAAGTCCCAGAGACCTTGCCATCCACCAGGCAAGGGGAAGGCGGCAGTGATATATCTTTTTAGAAGAGCCTCGCCGGGTGGGTCTTCCTTTCGGATCCGTATTTTGTCTGCACACGTCTGGCCAGAGGAAACGTGTCCTTTCTTGATCCTTTTTTTCGCGTTTGCTTGTTTCGGTGCTCGCCCTGGCTCTTTTCATTTGGGGCTAAAGGTTTCTAATTTTCAGCGCGCTTTTCCTTTAAAAGCACGGTGTTGGAAATGGTGAAAAACTCGTTGTAAAAATAGTCGTAGGAGTCCTTACAAGGGAGCTCGAAAGAGAGGGGGAAAAAGAGCAAATACATCAGAACTGAACAGAAAGCACAAAAGTACTGTCAGTGGCATCCTCCTGCTACTCTGATAGTTTCACTGAAACTGGAAAAACAGCAGCTCCTGAACTTTGAGAGCGGTGAGCTGATCTTTTCAGAATTCACCACGGAAGCATCTGTAACCTTCCCCCTTTGTATACATTGCCTGCTGGGCAAAGGATTTAAGGAAGCTTACAATTTTGTTTGCATTTGCGTTATTGACCACTGCACTTAAGGGTGCAGTACATCAACATAATATGCAGGTTTGGGGGGGGGGGGGGGAGCCAACAAGGAGAGGTTTTCCCGAAATTAATTAAAACTTTTTTTTTTCCCCCATTTGAAGTTTAATGTACGGGAGTAGATAAATGTTCGTGCTGTTTCTTGAAAACCTGTGGGATCCACTCTCAATAAAGCTAAAATCTATTAGCATTCTGTATGCATCTGCAGCATAAATTTCATTTGAATTTCAAATTTAATAAACCAGGAGGTTTTTAATCATCCCTGGTTTTATTTGTTTGATATTAACATGCTTATTGACCGGGTCTGTTGACCAGTTTGATCATTACAGGACAGCAAAAAGTTAATTAAAACGACCACAGCTCCTTAATCATATCATCTGTCTCATCCATGTCGCTCCCTTTATTACAGGCTATGATGGATAGTCTCCCAGATTAATTTCTCTGTTTCTTCGATTTGGACAACAGCTTTTGGGACCTAATTTACATCCTGGGAACAACTTGCTCAAGTCTACCTAACATCTTGTGTCTACAATATACATTAGCAATCTCAGAACTTGAGCCACGACGACAGCTTTCGCTAACCTTTATGGGGTGGGTGGTTGGGTAGGTGGGGGGGACTTTCCTCGGAGAAATCCCCGGCCCTCCACGCCGCGGCCGGCAAGCAGACAGAGAGATGGATAGAGCCCTCTTCCAGGGGTCGTCGTCTGCCTGCACACAGCTCTCGAGGGCTGGGAGAGAGGTTGCTCTTGGGGGAAACCGAGGTCTCGCTGGCTGTTTGAAAAGGCACAGCCGGAAAGATTAAACCGACCGCTGCCCACGCCGTATGTTGAATGTCAACAGGGGCGAGGGAGCGCATTTGGTGCCCTGGCTTTGCGGTGTGCTCTCTGCAGGTCTGTGCCACCCTTGCGCCGGTTTAGGCGCACTCCCGTTACAGCCGGGAGTACCTAAAGCCTTCCCCCTTCCACCGCCGCCCTCCAAGCGCCCAGCCGGGACGAAACCTTGGCTGGTGCATGCCGAGCGGCCCCCAGCCCCGCTCCCGTGGGAAAAGCCCCCTGGGCGAGGGTCTTCCCCCGCCCTCCCCCGGCTCCGTGCCCTGGAAGCCGCCCGCTCCCCCCGGGAGCCCCGCTGCGCTGCGCCCGCCGCCCCCCGGGGACGTGGGGGCCGGCGGGGTCCCCTGCACCTGCAAGGTGTCACCTGGGGGATTCGCCCAGGGGTGACAACAAACTCTCCAGGAGCAGCAGGGCTCGGCTTGGACGGAGAGAGGAAAAAGGGGAACACCCCGTAAATGAAAGAAACCAGCCACCAGGCAGCCCGTGCGCTGCCGGGCGGCCAGCGAGCAATGGTGATGCTGAGCTTCGCGATTTAGCGTCCATTCCCACCGCCGCGTTGCTGTGCTTTACCTGGGACGTTCGTCCCACTGCCTGACAGGGGCATTTCTTTCATTGCGACGGGCGACCGGGCACCCGGTGCAGAGGGGTGTGAGCGGGTGCCGCATCCATCGCCCCGTCGCTTTCCGACGTGAATTTCTCCAGCCATGCAACAGTGCCGGGGGCAGGTACCCGCAAACCCCTCCCGGCTCCCCATCCCTCGTGTCCCAATTCTGCCACGGAGCAGAGATGCGAGGCCTGGCTGCTCCCCCCGGCAGAACCCGGGGCTCCTCGCCGAGCCCCCTTTTGGCGAGGGCACACGCCGACCTGCCCGCTGGCAGCCGCCGGAGGGGATTCACCTCGCGAGGCGTTCGGGCGCTTGTTTATTTATTCGTCTGGGCCTGTGTCAACACGAGTAAATAAATAAATAAACGCGAGGCAAGCTGGCCGTGCTTCTGAAACGTCCCCGTAATTAGATTAAGCCCGGGGAGCCGCCGTGCACATGTCGGTGTGTGCGCTCCCGGGGAGGAAGAAGCACCTTCGCACCCGCCCTATTTACACTGCCGGGGTGCGCCTAGATGCGATCCGCATCTCCTCCTTCTTCCCCCCGGTATTATTATTTTTTTTTTCTTCATCTCCCACCCCCCCTCCCCACCCCTCCACCCGCCCCCAGCCCCTCTATTTTCTCGCCGTGCTCGGTTCCTAGGCGGTCATGTAAGTACCGGGAGGCGCCGGGGGGATGAGCGAGCCCCCCGGGCTGGGCGCAGGGCGCAGCGCGGGTGCGGAGCCCCGCTTCGGTCCTTCGGTCCTTCCTCGAATAGATTTGTTTAAGCTGCCTTTTTTTTTTTTTTTTTTTTCCTCTTATACATCACTTTCTCCCGGGCACCGCTTCCAGTTAAAAACTACTAAATTCTTCTCCTCGGCGATATTGATTTCTTTTCATTCTGCTCCGTTAGGAGAGGAGGTAATGCTTCCAGATTACCCCGCGTCTCCTCCAGACGGTTGACAATTGCAATCGCAGTTTCGGGAAGATAAATGTTACTTTGGGAATTGTGTTTAATTACAAATAATCTAGGAGCTGCTCTGGGTCCGATGGTTTAACCACACGTGTTCAAATCACTGTAGAAGCTTTACAAACGGGTGACAAGATACAGTAAACGTTTGAAAAATCGGTGTGCAAGGCAGGACGTTCCCAGCTGACAGGCTGCCTGAAGCCGGGTCATGCCCCGAAATACATGCTGCTTATATATAAACGTATATATCTACCTAAATATACATGCTTTCCTGTGTATGTGTGTGTATACATATGTGTGGTTTGTCCAGACACTTGTATATACAAATCCTACAGCACCCAAAATCACAGCCTGCAGAGAACACAGAGGAAAAGGAAAGCTTTCCACGTATGTACTTATTTATTTATTTACGTGTTCTGCCAAGTGCAGAGAAGTGACAACCTGGGAAAAATTACAAAGAGAAAATAAACAACACATCTTTTCTTGCTGCCGTTTACGAAGTGCAAGAATCCCTGGCGCTCCGAGCAAGACGTACCTTCGGAGTAAGCAGCCAGGAAGGTTTTGTCCGTGCCGGTTCACGCACTCAGTGTGCATCGCAGCCTTCTCTTGTTGTGCAGCTCTCCTGCGATTTGACTCGAGAGACCCTAATATTGATATATTTACTGTTCCTTTTACAATGTAGCTGCCACCTTTCCCTGTCGTTATTTGCCTATATGGCAGAGCAATTAGGTCGCCCCCCCGCTCCCCCCACCCCCTTTCCCCACCCCAGCAGCCTTATTAACTTGATGGGAGAGGGAGGGGAGGCAGGAGAGCAGCGGGAAGGAGGCAAGGTGGCGAGCAGGTTATTCCCTTAACCTGACCTGGCTGTAGGAGCGAGATGAGCAACACTGAACAGATGTCCCCATTTAAGCCATTCTTTTCCCACATGCCTGCTGGATGCTGCCACGGCGCAGGAAGCTTGCTGCAGACCTGGCCCATTCCCGGCCATTATGGCCAAGTTATTCTGGACCAGTGAGCACGAACAAAATGGGCTTCAGATCGCGTGCTTTAGAATAATTCGACTCCGAGCCCTGGCAAAGCCCCCTCCCCCCATTTTTTTAAGTGCTGGGGGGGGACGGGGACGTGTTTCGGCTCTGATCGCAGGAGAAGAACTTCTCAAAAGATCGTTAGCCCCTTCCCCCTCCCTCTCTTCGGCAAATATGGTATAATTTACAGAGCAACTTAATAATCCGAGGGGCACCGCAAAAGCCCTTTGCGTTGTAAACCGCTTCTAATTACCTGCCAGAGCAATTAGCTGACTATCACGAAGAAATTAGATCGCTCAATGTAGCATAAATAATGCGAATAATTTTGTAAGGAGAATGGAAAGCGAGACCTGGTGTTTCTTTATAAGGAAATAACACCTCGTACTGTACGAACCCTACATGAACACATATTAATGTCTAGGCATGCACGGAAATGAATCCGAACATGAACCCTCTGGCTTAGATTCAGCACTTTCTTCATTTACATATGCGGGGTGAAAGTCGGCTTCCAGGCGTTTAGATACAGAGCTCTTCCAGATCACAGTAATTAACACATAGCGACTTCAATAGGAAAACCTGTTTTCCAGATGATTTTTACAATGCGGCTTTATGTCTCATTTGGCAGTTTAAATAGCTGGAGTTGTTTTCTGGCTGCATCTCCACTATCATCTGTTGAGCATATTTTGCCTAGAATACTGACCAAAACTTACAAGCAGATTTGTTTTTTAAAAAAATATGGCTATGCCTAGAGGTTTCGGGCGTTGTCTCTTCTCATATGGGCTAGTTCTTCGAGAAGATTTTAGGGGATTACCTTAAAAGTTGATGCTATCTAACAACCACATTTATTTTTTCTTCCTGCATTTCGCCTCGAAGGACAGAAAGCCTTCGTACGATTCTCGTTGGTTGAATATTTTATCTCGGGAGGAAAAATGTTGTTTTCCAAATTACAATGTATAGGTAATAGACAGTCTGCAGGGATTGCAATGAACGTTTTTAAGCACCTAAGAATTAGGGTTTTAAGTTACAATCTTTGCGAGGTGTTTCTGCGCGGTGCTGGATCTACAGCTACGGATTTCGGGAAGGAAAGTGTGTCCACAAGCGGCAGGCGCGTCGTGCCATGAAAGTGCACGAATTCAGCGCCAGCGGATTGCGATTTTCTGCCGCGGTTCCCCTTCCACCCCCTGGACTGAGGCAGCTGCTGGGCAGAAATCTAGACGTGAATGAAGGTGCCAGACCGCAGTGCAAGTCAGCCCATCCCAAACTACAGCTCGGAAGCACTGTGGGATTCGGCATAACTCGTGAGGAGTGAGCCGGGTTATGGATAAACAAAACTAATTAGGCTGATCTTTGATAAATAGAAGAAGCTGCAGAACCCACGAGTCGTTTTCAAGCATCTTCCAAGGGGGAAAAATCTCAGCGTGTGATCAACTCTTCCATAACTTTTCAGTGCTTTCTTTGCTCCTGCTCCTGCGCTAGCACAGCAGAAATGAAACCAGAAAGGGCTCGTCTAACACCCCGTCCCCGAGCAGACTCCGCAAAAGTTGCAGTGACATCCCAATAGGGTTTCTGAGCCTCTCCAGGTCTGAACGGGACCGCTCAGCTCTTCCGCAGCCCCGCGTAGCTCACAAGGAATTGTACAGCGTGTTTAACGATTCTTGCTCACCGGCTAATTAGAGACGGCTTTGAAGCTCCATTACCGGCAGCAAAATTATTGCGGTCAGTTTAGGCCAAATTCTGCAGTCCTTAATGGAGCGAAACTCCCATTGAAGTCAATGAGATAGAAGTCAACGGGCGTCGTGCTCTATTAAGGAACACAGAATGCGTCCCTTTGTGATTTAGAGATTAAAAATCGCTATCGAGAAGAGGGACGTTTAAGACGGGCACGCTCTCCGGGCGGGATCTGACCCGCGACACCTGAAGGGCCCGATCCGGCTCCATCCACCCCGCGGGCTGAGCCCCGGGGCTCCCCGGCAGGATGAGTGCCGCAGTGGCATCGCTCACCAGCCCGACAAAGGGGCTTTAGGGGGGGCTGAACGAGGCAAAACTTCAGCCTCCGGAGGGCTTCTGGCCCCCCTGGGGTCAGGGGACTGTCATCACCGTGGGTCCCCAGCCTCGGGAACCACATCCCTCTCGCTCCCTGCGCGGCGATGTCTCTGGTCCCTAATCCCACAGTATCGAGGGTATCGAGGTGGGCGTGAGGATGCAGTAGCTGAGCCCCTCGCAGCCTGCATGCAAGCACATGATTTGGCTACTGGTGCCGGGGCTGGGAAGTCTTGTTTGTAACCGTGACCACCCACTGCTCTCAACGTGATTCGGCAGTCAAATCGGGAGCGCGGGCTTAAGCTGCTGGTTTTGCCTGACTCTTGAACTCCGAAATGGGTTTTGATTGAGCATTATCAAATATTTCCTTACTACAGGTGCGAAATAGCACTGAAAGTGCGAGAGGAAAAGTCCGTTTTACTTAACTGAAGGAAACGTTGCAGGTTGCTTAGATAGGACTTTAGTTCAATATTCTTTCACTTGGAAAAAGAATGGGGGAGAACTGGGGGGTGGGAAGGGGAGGGGAAGAGAATAACCTGAAATATGGAGATCTTCCTTTCTTCTTTTTCCTGCTCTAGTGGAAAGTAAAAGCCCTTGGGAAAACTTCGCAGCCTTTTACCCTGAGCGCGGAGGGGCATCCACAGCTGATTCTCTAGGAGAATGTGCACAATTACCACTCGTTTTCTTTCTCCTGGAACAACTAATTGTACAAATGAAAGGTCAGACATGTGCTTTTCCTATGTTTATCAGCCACAACAACGAGCCCCTTCTATTTTTTCCCCTAGTGCATTATATTGCAATAAAGTGCTGCCGTAGTGCCGTCTCTTTGGGTAAACATCTTCAAAGGCGATTTTGCAAAGCCGAGCGGTGCGTATATATTCTCAAAGCTCTCAGTGGCCGGGGAGAAGCCGGAAGAGAGGTGCGGGTGGTGGGGCAGTCCGCAGCCCCCCCGCAGCCGCAGAGGCACACATTTTCCCCGCTGCCCCCGGCCGGCTCTGCCCCGGCGGAGGGCCCGATCCTGCCGCCCGCAGCCCGGCGTTTCTTTGTCCCTCGTGGCTTGTGTCGCTTTGTACGGGGCGGGACGGATCGTGCCCCTCTCCCCCGGGGATCCAGACCACCTTGGCATGTTCTCCCCGCTTGCCTCCGCAGCGTAAACCCGGTAGTCCCGAAGGAAAGCCTGCCAACGCCTCCTAATCCGTGGCAGGTTTTTCTTTCCATCTAACGAGGAGACCTCTGATCACATCTTCAGGAACAAACCATGAGCCCGCCAAGTCCTAAAAAGGTTTCAAATACGGGACACAACTTCTCTGTGCCAGCTCGGTGCGGAGAGTTCATTGGATCTAGTCCCTGTGGTGTAGACGTATAATATTCAATATTTCCATCAACAGGTTCACTTCCCTTCACCTGTTACGTGGGGAACAGGTATCCACTGGGACTGTGCCTGGGGGGAACATACCTGGTGCTGATAAAGCAGTTTTATCCCATCCCGTTAACTACTCTGAGGGCATCTTTCCGGGATATTTACCGACGTGTGCTGTTCTCCTTAACCAAAATTTGCTCACTGCTCACAGTCCTAGTGGATGTATTTTTCCACTAATTTGTCCTTGCTGAACAGAAACATCTCTGCACTCCTTACACCTGTGAACTGAAGGAGCAGAATAGCTCTATAGACCTGTTGGGAGCTGGAAGGAAATTTCAGGAGCCATGAAGCGAGCAGGAGAAGATCTTGATTTCTCGTGTGAAACTGTCTATTATGTTGTGCCTGTTCAGGTAAAAGTTCATTTTTATTTATTTTTTTAATTGTGCTGGCTTGTGATGCCCAGAAAATTTCTCAGAGGAGTCTGTCTCCACCGAGATCCAAAACATGGGGCTGTTTCTCTCCTTTTGGATAGGGATCACTGCCCTATTCCTTGCAGTATCTGTCAAGAGGGTGTCAGGGTATACCCGACAACCGTGGAAAAACAGGTGTCGTTTAAACCAGCACTAAGCTCCGAATGACTTTGGATCCAGCATTTCTGTCATAACTAAGTGGAAAAAAAACAACACACACACACAAAAAAAAAAAACATAATCGGTCCAGCAGTGAAGGGGAAGAGGTCTCTGATGGACACCAGGCGCAGTGCGGCCTCTGGAAATGGCAGAAGCGGTCAGAGCGGTGCAAAGCCCGGGCGCTCAGCTCCCAAACGAACACATGGGCTGACATCTTAGATCCGGCAGGCTCCGAGCACTTAGGCCTGAACAAGGAGAGGCCAATGCCATTGCTCCCGGTATGTTTAGCTAATTGTCTAACAACTGCGCCGCACAAGAGCTACAAGATAAAAGGCCGCAGCGACCCTCAGCAAGGCGGATGCGGCTGGCAGTAAAACTTGTCGCTCCTCTGAAAGGCCGCTCATTGTGCTGATGGAAAATCGTTCTTCAGACACGGAGCAAAGTCTCAGCCCGGCTTCACTGAAGTTGCCTGTTTTACAGAAAGGGCACATAAACAGGTGAAATAACTTTTTTTTCCACAGTGGGAGACGGGGTTGTCACTGGGTGGGGAAAAAATAACAGTTAGATAGACACTCAGGCCAAGGTGGAGGTGGCGCAGCGTGTGCAGAAGCAGCAACCTCACACCTGCCCGGCCCGGGCCGTCTGCGGGGCGGCAGCCGTGATGCTGATGCTGCCACTCCTCAGGGTGGCTGAGCCCCTCAGCCGCCCCTCGGCGCCCTGCCCGCTCCCGGAGCTCCCTCACACGCCCTCCCCACCGGCCGGCCGCGACCCTCCCTCTCAATCACGCTCGCCCCCCGCGCTGACAGGCGGGGAGGGCGCAGCACAAAAGGCCGAGGCGAGCGCGGCCCTCCCCGGCCGGCCCCCCTCCGCCCCCCGCCGCCCGCTCCCGCCCCGCTCCGCCCTCTCGGCGGGAGCGGCGCCCTCACAGGCGGCCGCGGAGCGGGGAGTGGGGCGGGGGAGGCCGGGCCTCCGCCGCAAGCCCCGGCCGAGTCTGGTCCCGATGACGGGGGGCGGTTGGGGCGGGCGGGGTGAGGGTCCCGGCCCGCCCCGCGCACACGCGGCCCTCCCCGGGTCCCCCCGCGGGGCCGAGGCCTCCTCCGGGAGGCGCGGAAAGCCCAAAAGGCTGGAAAAGGCCGCTCGCCCTGCGTGGGGCTGGGGGCTCGCCCCGCTCCGTGGGCTCCCGGCTGCACCAGGGCTTCTCCGGGGCTCTCTGCGTTAATCCTAGTTCCAGAGCTGCACACACAGCCCGGGCCTACCTTCCGTACCTCCTCCCCCACGCCGCCTTGGTGCGATGTTGACTGCAGAGCACAAGAGTTCTTAACATTGTCATTGTCAACACGCAAATCTTACTTTTCTTCCCTTCTTCTTCCCTTCTTCCCTTCTTTCCTTCTTTTTCCACACAAGCAAAGCCTATGCTGACAGATAATAGCAAAATTATTTCATATGCTTCCCCATGCTCGGATCTGAATATGTAGGCTTCAGTATGATGATCGTCAATTAAAGGAATCTGCAGTTTTAATGACTGCTAAATGTTCGTAATTGGGACATAATTCGTCTGTATGCTGACTCGGTATTTTTCAACTACCGCCATTCAAAATTGACGTCTGCATTTTATGGAATGAACTATTTGTTCCTTCGACGTTCTTGGCTAATGAAAAATTGGATGGTGCTGTGAAGAAGTACCCTTTAAATATCACCTTGTATCACACTATATTAAAAGTAGATAAAAGAGATATTGAATAGCTAAATGGATTTTCTGAAGTGGTTAAAGTCCATTCATTGGTAAATTAGAAATCTGTTTACATTGAAAAAACTTGTCCTCTAGGCAAAAAGTTTAAAATTATTTCTTTATATAGAAGGCAGTCAGTCAGGTTTTCATGTACAATAGCAGTAAGTACTAATAAGATATCACACAAAACTTGAGGATGGCATTAAATACAAATTTAGGAACCTGGTATGTTCAGCAGTAATGACACATTTCACTCTGTGAGGGAAACTGACATTAAGTCTATGCTATTTTTTTTTTTTGGTGGAATTACTGTTTCCACAGAATCATTCAACAGATAACATCATGTTCGTAGTTATTAATGTATTCATCTACTTTCTGCTATGCTAGGGATACCGCCTGCAACTGTTACAGAAGCAGCTGGCTTTTTTATACAAATAAACTGGGCTCTGAGACTGTCAATCTTCTTTGTTTGACAGAGAGGAGTTCCCGCCTGCACTGAAAGAATAGCTCAACATCTGTCATCCCATTCTCTGCGATGGCCCAAAATCAGGAAGACTACAGCTGTCCTGTTCCTTTCAGATACTTCTGGGATAGAGAGGTAGGAGGACTGAGTGTTTGGTCAGCGTGTTCATCATGCATTAAGCAAGTCTCTACAAGCTCTTGCATGTAATTGTATTGTTTTCCCACTGCTTGAATAGCAGAATTTGCAGTTTAAACGGTCTTTGGAAATTCAATCCTCCTATGTGTTTTTTTTTTTTTAATGTCTAATTCATTCTGAACTTGCATTTGTTAATAGAATGCATTTTAATTGTATTTAAAGTGGTTAGCAATAATTTATACATAGTTGTGTGGCATATGGACATGGAAATGCAGATTTATACATGAGTGTAAAGCAGAAAATATTTATTCTTACAGGCTGGGAGTTATGCTACAACTGCTGAGTGCTGGATGAAGATGAAAACAAGGGATGTAAATTAATGTATTCCTTGCAAGCTCAAAAATGACATCTATTGAGATATGTCTGTATGGAGAAGAAGAGAGAGGGAAAGGAAGGGGGAGGAGGGGAAGAGGCTGGGAAGAATATGCTACCACACACACACAAAAAAAAAGTTTCAACACATACCCTCACCAGTTCATTGGTTTAATATCTAGCAAATAGGTCAAAAGCAAAAAATATAATAGAATTTCAAGTCATTTATTGAGTGAATAATACTATTCTTTTCCAATAACAGACTAGTAGTCAATAGTAGATTTATGTTACTTTTCTTATAACAACAATTAAGAGCTACTGCGGTAATACTCAGAGTCCCAACCAGTGGCAATTGTTTTAGGTATGCAGCTCTCTCACTTGCAATTTAAATTTCACAGTCCCAAGATTTGGGGAAAGCATCACAAAGTTCAGAATGCTCAGAGGGCTTTAGGCATTGTGAGACCCAGCTCTGCTGTCCAGGGTAATCTACAGTCTGATGTTAGGCCTTCAGGCTCCCTATCACACCTATGGTGACGGTTAGCCTGTGGTTACGGGTGATTTTGATTTGGCTTGCATCCATGGCTGCTGCTGAAAGAACAGCTCAGCTGCACAGTCATGCTGTTACCTCCTACTTAGATTCAAGCGTGTTACTTAATGTTTACCTGCTGATCATAGGCACGGAAGAATGACAGCAAAAAGGAAGCAGTTTCTCAACAAAGTTGGTCTTGATCCATTTAGGATTTTCTAATCAAAAATAAATGAGTTACATTTTCTGCAGATGCACCAGTCTAACTCCAAGGAATTTACTGTTAGCAAGTGCTAGAACGATGAGTACTGCTGGACCATGGCTATATACCATATCAGATTGTACTTGTGGAAGATTTTAACGTGGCATCACCAACTGCAAAAATGATGTCCAAGCTTGCGTAAAAAGATCAAGTAAAAATCATTATTGGTATTTGCTGTTTATGGATAGAAAAACAGGCTTAGGTCCACAGGCACTATTGCAGAATTCAGAAAAAAAAACAAAAACAGAAATAGGAAATCTACGCTGAAGAAGAGAGTCATGCATTATGAACTCCTCCTTTCCTCCTCAGTATGTCTGGATCTGGAACTGAAACAGATGCCTTCTGTTTCCTCTCTTTACGCACACCAGCCAAACTTGTCTCTGTGCTGTGTGGAGTGACGTACTTGTCTTCATCTAGCCCCCCATTTTTTGGAGCCAGCAATTGATTTGGTGTTTTTTGTTTAGGTGTACAGGTTTCTGCTCTTCTGTCTCCATAGTGTTGGAATCTGATATCCAGAAGTAAGTTTTTAATCAAAAGGACAGTCACTTAAAGGAAGGACAGTCACTAGACTACCCAAAGATGGGACATCTTTCTACTTGTGTTTGCTGGGGGAACCAACAAGTAGCTGAATTAGCTGTTGTCTTTTTCTCATTGCTCAGAAAAGACAGCCCTGTTAGCATCATAAAGTAAGTCAACTCTGGCCTGTAAATTTCATTTTCCAGTGGTAATATCCCAGTAAGTTTTCTCCAGATCACTGTGTATAGAAATTTTCCTGGGCTTTAGAACAGAAGGCAAACAAACCATTGCCAGTTTTGCACAGCCTTTTCATGAGATGATACAAATTAAATATTTTGCATTTTCCTTCTGGTTTATGAGTTTGGGGAGTGCACTCATGTTAAGCCTTTTTTATTTTTTTATTTTTTTGGTGAGACTGCACAGTAGAATTTTGTTTTGTTGTTATGCCTTTTTAATGAGAGATGAGCTTTTTGCAAGAGCATTTTGTTCTCAGATCTGGAGCTTGGGACAAACACCAAATATTATGACACTCACAATAAAATTGCAAGATTTATCAATATTGTAACCAGCCCTGGGGTATTGTGACTGAGTACCACCCCTAAATCTTTCCAGGGAGGCAGGTCCTGAAAGTTAATAAGCTTAGGAAGAGTTTAATGAGTATAAAGAAACTGAAGTAACTCAGAGCATCTGTCTTTGTCCTATGAAAAGGAATCACATTTAAATTCCTTATTAATTATGACATGTAGTTTGTGCTTTGGATTGGCAACCTTCAAAGGTGTGTTTTCTTGATTGATTAAATTAAGTGAAGTAGACAGAGAAAAATTTGCAGTCTTTAATGACCTGACTAAGATTATATTGTCAGACAGCTTCCAGGAAAACTTCTTACCACTATCAATTACATTAGGATCCTTTAAAACAACATTTAAATTTACATTATCACTTAGAAATTATAAAAAAATAATGTAACAAGGCAAATAGGGCTATTAACATAGTTACCCTGATCTACATACAAGTAAAAAACTTTGAAATGCCTATTACTGAGGCAGCGGTCTCACATCAATCTCCAGCTTGGATCACAGTTGGATCACTGGTTTCTCAGTCTTTTGCATCCATGCCATCCCACAGCTGGACAACTACCATATGGAAGTTATTCCAGTAGATGACCTTTTGCTGTCTCAGTGATACCAATGAAACTGTATCGTACCAAAGACTGCATAATTTACCAACTGAATTGTTTCAATCTTACTCCAATCCCTTTTGATCTGTACTTAAATGCAGACAGGAGTCTACCTTAGGCTGTGAATCACTCTTTCCAGCTCCCTCAAGCAATTTTGCTGCTTGGGTGAACTCCCTCTGTCTGAGGTGAAGGAGTTGTGATTACCCCTGATTTCTAGACTGCATTTGTACTTTTTGCACAATGTAATTTAGCTAATGGTTAAACTGTGGTCTGAACAGGGTGAAAATATATCTGTTAAGAAAAGAGGAGCCCTTGAGTCCAAAGATTATTTGTGGGTCTAGACCTTTTAAGGAAAAAAAAAAAAAAAGTTGAATGAATGCCAACTGTATTGTTAACCCTCAACTTCACAGAAAGCATTTCTACATGAAGCAGTGAACAGGCAGGGACCACCTTTAGGGACGTGTGTCATGGGTGGTTGCACAGGTCACCAAAACGCAGGGTCACTACTCACACAATGCGAGAATGTTGCGGTGTCATGCCTGTGCTGCTGATTCAGCTCCTTATCAGCCCCTTGCTTGGAGCTTTGATAGCTGATGTGACAAACCATAAATAATGGAAGGTCAAACTGAGCAATGTTGTTCACTCTGACCTTCTAATACTTCTGGCTTATTAGATCCGTCATTAGAGTTTCAACAGGCTGCTAAGAAGCAGAGTACAGTGGCTATAGCTGCCAAATCCTTGCCTAGTCACAGGCTGCCTCTCTGGGTAAGTATTAAATGCATCCTAATGCAAAGCTTGTATGTTCCTTACGACATAATCAGGCTACAAAATAGGGTGGAAATCACCAAGTAGACAAATATAAAACAAGGCTAGATGTAAAGCAATCTCTCTTTCTCTCTCTCTCTCTCTCTGTCTTTCGCAAAACACACACAAAGGTTGTAGCTATCAAGGTATAAATCATTTTGTCTTTGATTGTGAAAAGGATATGAGTAGCAAAGTAAAAAAAAAAAAAAAATACAATGAGAACAGTCATAATTTGACCAGGAAGAAAAATATTGTTGTTGTCCACCCCCCCCCCCCCCCCCCCCCCCCCCCCCGTATTCTGGTGTTAAGAGAGTTCAGGAGTTTCTATTCTAAGTCTGTCTTCTTGGGCTTCTTATAATGTCGATAAATTTTCCATTAAATTGGGAAATTTTACATACTAGGGATCTGCCAAATCTTAAAACTTTCAAAAATGTAAAGAAAAAAATGCTTCAGAATTTACAATTCTCTCAGTTTCATTTAGCTATTTTTAAGAATGTTAAAATTGTTTGGTTGAATAGGGCTAGATGGACACTAAAATATGAAAGGTAGGAGTGCAAGGGCTATATTAGGAGAAAGACACTGCTAGCACACACTCCTCTCAAGATTGTCTCAAAATTTCACAGCTGCAAAACAAACAGATGTAAAATCTACTGGCAAGATGTTGTGTGCACTCCTGTGGTGGCTTCATATGGAGCTCAGTAGCTACCATTGTTGTTGCCCCTAAGTTTTCTTGACTTGTAGAAGGTGGTGTTGTGAACCAGTCCTGTGAAAGAGTCACCCTGGCGGCAGTGTGGATCTACAGAGCAGAAATCATGTTTACTCAGGAAGTTAAAGAAAGGCAGCTAAAAAAACCCTGTATACTAAAAATCTAAACTGTAAAAAGTTTCAAGGCCATGCATTCAACTGAGAGGTTAGAAAATGGCACATTGAAGTTTTCCTTGGTGGCCTTAATTATCCCCCTTAATATTATGAATCAATCTTAAATACACAGTCACTCTCAGCTTTTTCTACAGCATTTCCACTTTGTTGAAGGCACAGGCACGGGGTTTCTCAGGGAATGAGCTAGTGTGATTTAACATAAGAGGCTCTTACCTGCTGGAATATTGTAAAAAATAAGAAGCTGTCATAAGTGAAACCAGAATATATATAGAGAGAAAGCAAGCTCTCTGGGTGAGAACAGCTGAATGTTACAGTGGATGGAAGGATTCTCCTAGAGTCGTAATGCTAGAAGTGACCTCTTGTCTTTCTGGATTTTGTTCCTGTTGTAGTCTTGGGATCCTCATGTGACTAAAGCAGACATTTCATAGGTGGCCACTTGATATGTATTCCATATTTTGAGTGCACAACTTACTCAGGACTGATTCACAGAAGTGCTGAGTATTCACAGATGCTACTGAAATCAATGGGACTTGTGCTTCAAATGTATGAAGTACCATAAAAATTCTAAGCATCTTGGAAATCTGGCTCTAAGCACATCGTACTGAGGGTCCAAAATTAGTGGACATGTTCATCAATCTTGACCATAACGGCTCAGCACTTCAGTTCCCCATCTGTAAAGTGGGTCTAATAGTACAGTCTCACTTTGCAGGTTTAAAGATAAATTAATTAGTGTTTGGGAAGCACTCAGATACCCTAGCAGAGAATGCTGTAGAAACACCCATAAAGATATTAATAATTCAGTATTCTACACAGGGCTTGAATGATGTGCAGTAAGGAAGGCATGGAGCCACATATTGAGTGATAAGAATAAAAAGAATATTGAACAGCTGCTCACTCAGGGAGCATCGTCCATCCTATGCACTGAATGATGTATGTGTCTGTGCAGTTAAAGACTTATTATCATGCATATGTGCAATGAGCTCAAATTAAAGTTGCAAAGGCAAGCTTAACTCTGGTTGTTCGGAAGTTTAGAGGGCTTAGATCTGCAATAAGAACATACTTTCAACATAAATATTTTGTGTGATCATCTCTGTGTTTCCATGTTCCCTTCCTGAAGATGCAAAAGGTTTCTGTGCCCGTGAACCCAGTGACCAATTACACATCACAGCCCTGTGGCCCAGTTCACCCTGGGAAAAAATGTATTGATTTCCAGGGGTGAATTTGGTTCAAACCATCTTCTTTGTCTCATTGCGTAGTTTCATAGTGGCTGCTGGGTAGAAGTGAGACATTAAATGTGTTCCAGGGACAGAGTAACAGGCTTGTCTTTTGGCTCTATTTTGTGTCAGGGTGTTTGGTGGTTAATGTAGCATTTGGAGAATCACGTAAACTTTCATCCCAGAAACGAAGTTATTGCCAAAGCAAAAATTCCTATATTTACATATAAATATCCCCATTCAGAATGACTGAATACCTTTCTCATTTATAATGAAATGGCAACAACCACAACAATCAAATTCTAAAACACAGATGTTAGATTAAACTGTCTGTACATATCTTTGGATGCAAAACCAATCTTTCAGAAATTCTACCTGATCCAAATGTCTAATCTGTGTTAAACCTATTCTAAATTATGAGCAGATTTCTTGATTCCAGGCATATAATTTGTGAGATCTTCACAATACAAATAAGACTGCTGGACCCTTCTGTCTCATGCAAGAGTGTAGGTCTGTTTTTAGTGTCATCTATCTTTAGATCAAAGACCAAAAGCTTGGATTTTCATAGTGACCTAGAGCAGTCAATGAACACTGTGGTCTTCTATTATCTGTGAGCAGACCACAATCTGGTCATTTCAATCCTGTCACCTACTTAACACTTCAAGTGCTGGGAAGAATTGGAATGAAAATTTTATTGTTTTTTGGCTGGTCATTTAATACCGCTAAATATATCTGCTTTCCCTTTTCTTTAGTCTCACTTTATCTCAGATTTCATAACAGAAGTGATGGGTTCCAAACTCGATGTGGTCCTGTTCCTGGTGAGATTTTTGTATTAAGCTAATTTAAAGATCATTTCAGAGAAAACAGTACAGGAGAGAATTAAAAATATTAAATTGCATTGATTTAAGTAAACCCTTAATTGTATTTACATTTCTAAATGCTTTCCTGAACACAGAGACTTTTCTAAGGAGAATGCCTCACTGTTTATTTACATAACTCTCCTTTTTACTTTTTCTTTTTTTTTTTTTTTCTTCCAGAAACATAACTTATTATCTACTCCAAGATTAAAAGCATTCTAAACCAGATAAGCTGCAAGAAATAGCTATCTGGTTGATTTTCAGAAAGTCTACAATACTCCATATAATATATTCAATGAATTATTTATTTCTTAAAGAGATACAATAAATCTTTACCTACTGTATTTGATGATTTTCATAGTAGGAATAATAAGTAACATGATTTGAGTGTGACTGGAACCAGGTACAAGGAGGGGGGGAAGGGAGGTCAATTTAGACTATTTACCAAGCATGTTGGAAGAGAATACATCTGTAAACAGGACATTGCTATTCACTTAAAATTTTCAGGTGAAGAGAAAACGTGTATTTTCATTGAAACTAAAGAGCAGGAATGTCTTTAAATACTTGATTTGAAGGAGCAGCTTAGGTGCAAAAGCACAATAGTGATGTTCAGTGCCATTGTTCTCCGTTACATTGGAGTGAATCCAAAGTAATTCCATTGATTTCAGTGGACTTTCATTGGGCTAACTGAGAATAGAATCTGACTCCATGTTAGCTAGGGGTGGGGGAGTGACAAGAATATAAATAACCCAAGATAAGTATTTGAAATACAAATACTCTGCAAGATGGTCTCTATCCTTTAAGGCTGATCCTGTACTGCGTCAGAAAAGTTCTTAATAAATCCTCTCCCCTTTAGTTCTCACAGTTTGAAAAAATATATCAAAACAGTTGTCTTTTTGTGTCTTTTGGGGAGGGGAGGAAAGGGGGGAAGCTGCTATATTTTGTTAATGTCGTGCACTGAGACATCCATCAGAAGATCTCAAGAATACCTCAGAAATACTCTGTCTCACAGCACACCTTGAATCAAGCAAAAGTTTTAAGTTAGCCTAACTTTCTTTGACAGTGAGGGGAGTTGGTGACTCATTGGTGATACTGCTGCACTTGCTGTGGATACGAAAGATGAATAAACAGTTAGGAACATGAACACCAAGCCTTTTTATGTTGCTGTTTTCCAAGCTTCTCAAAGACATCTTGCAGAACATTTATGTACAATACAAGCATTTCAGAATTTACAATTTCATTTCTCTTCTTTTCTGAATTCTCACTCTGTCCCATATAGACACTGCCATTTTCTGTGCATTAGCATTTATTGATGGGATGGAGACTCTAGTTGAAGCAGAGCTTCAATTTTTAATATAATACGTTCCTCTTCTTGCCTGCTTCTGCATTAAGATGTATTTGGTGTGGATTACCTGCAGTATGATCTTGCTCTAGCTAGAATCAGCAGCAAAAGCACAAACTCGTTCCAGCTATCTCTATATTTATACTTCTGTATGCTTCATCCATTCTCTTCGGAGGCTTCAGGGATATAGTCAGACCTACAATCTTTAAATCACCTTGAGGTCTGGTTCTTCCAGATCACTGGTGCTATGCAAATGTATATTATCAATATTTTAGTCATCAGAATACCTGATCTTCAGAGTATGATGTTAAATAGCAAACAGATTGACTTAAGTAATTTCAGTGTATACACTTCCCTACTTAAATATGTCTCCTGTAAAAAGCTATTCCAAATATCTGTTTGCAAAAATGACTTAGTAATTTGCATCTGTTGACTGGATTGCAGATTCTGTTTTCATTTTCAGGAACAGTTTGCCTTAATATTCCTGTTAGTCAATGACTTTTGACTGGTAATAAGACACAGTGCTAGCATACCTAAGTAGATGAATTCTTGTTTCACTTTTTTTCTTTAAAGCAATTTTATCTTTCTCCTCTCTTTTGCATTAGAGTTTTGTGCAACCACCTAGTTAATACTTAGACTGCTGCTGCTTGAAAAGCTTTTCTCTAACAGCACAAATGAACTCAGCGTAAATGTAATTCTAAACTTTGTTTGACATAGCTCAATAAATCAAAACCTTTATCTACCAATCATACACTTAGGTTCATTATGTATGTAAGAGTAACTGGTAATAGCATTAACATGGTAAAACAAATAGCATGCCTATCTTTTGGAAATTCCCCTAAAATACCGCTAAATAGATACTGATGCCATGAAACCAGCTTATTTTAGGGCTGAATATGTCCTTATCAGATGCAGATTTACACTGCACTTCTTTTACCGGCCATGATGGGGAGGGGTAGTTCTGCATTATGGACATCTCTGGCAGCATGGTTGCTTGTTTCTCTCTGCAAAAAAGGACCATTCTGGAAGCAAATAGTACCCACCTGTTCCGTCTGTCTGGAGTAAAGAATTGGGGGCTGTGGAGATTCTGGGACTAATTGGGGGAAGACCTGTAGCCAGCACAGGTGAGGAGGAACCCTGTGTGTCCTTCCTCGTACACCCATGTCCACACCAGAGGAAACTGTTCCCTTGTGGGTAAGCATTGATCTTAGCTGTGTTCAAGAGACACAACTAATTCAGCTGAAGAGTGTTGTGGTTCCATAACCAAGCCCCTACTAAACTGCAATGAATCAGCAACCACTGCTGGGGTGGCTCAACTACAAACCAAGGCATGGGCTGGTGATAGTAACCCTCATTTACTGGCCTCATAGTACTAACCCCCCCCCCCCCCCCCCCCCTTCATCCTAACCACAAAGAATGGAAGGAGCTCCCATTCAGCTTCATGCTGCCACCGGTGGCTGGATGCTATGGGTACTCAGCCCAGCAGAGAAGGGAGGGAAGGGCAAAAAGGTGAGCGTAAGCTGCCACTCACCTACCTGTGGTTAGTAGATGGCCTCTTTATGGAAGCATTTAGAAGAAGATAGCGCAAAATAGACTAGGGGTTTTAGATCTATAATCTCAGCCAAATCAATTGGAAAACTTAGGCAAAGCCAAAGGTCACAAAATCTGTCCCAAAATAACCCTTATCTTTGACAAGAAACATGTTCCTATAGCCTTACAGCTATTGCATTCAGTATTTATAGTAGACCCCTAGATTTGTCAAGGGACATAGAATGTATTTTGAGTTTTATAAAGGAGGTGGAAAAGCCCCCTCTTTTTGCAGCATAGCTTACACAGGTGCTACACAGTGTAACTGTGAGTCTGTTATCTGTGTTAAGCTGACTCTACAGAGAATCATGCTGAAATAAACCTTCTAAGTTTTCTTGCTCATTGCTCGCTGTTTTGGCTTAATTCTTTTCCACATTGATTTATCAAATATGGTATAGGTTAGGGACCAGGAATCTTACTCTGTTCAATATATAGAAAATCTAACAGCATTAGTTCCACCCTAGTTTGGTAGCCAACACTGTTTCCTCATGGCATCATGGAAATGTTTTCCAGCTTAATATCAGGTGATTAAACTTGGCAATATCTGTTAAATCAGCCTTCAAGCTTCATGCTGTTCTTTCTAAATTAAAACTTTTACATATTTATTCCTGGCTTTACTGTAGTGTGACGGGCTGCTAAATTGCCAGTAAAAGATTCATTTAGTATTAAATGAAAGAAACTCTTTCTGAGTCAGCTTCACATGTATTTTTGTCTTAGATTAAATTATGTTCTTTGATATTAGTGAGGTACCTGAGGTTTGGCTATCATTAATAAATAGCGTCTACGCATCAGCATTGCTATAGGAATGTTGTGTCCCATTACGATATTAACTTTTTAAAGGGATGATAGAAAATTGGAGCAGGTTCAGAAGAAATCTGCAGGAATGATTGGAAGCCCTTCTTGCAGTGACAGCCTGAAGGAACTTAATCTACTTAGTTTATTTAAAAGGTAAAGAAGCAACTTAGCTGTGGTCTATAGCCCTCTGCATATTGAAGTATTAGCTAAGGCAAGAAAACTTTTTTTTTTAAAAAAAAAAAAAGAAAAAGAAAAAAAAAAGAAAAAAGCCACATATAACTAGATTAAATGGCAGAAGCCAAAGTCAGCAGTTTTCAAACTGGAAACTTTTGAGTAGAGAGAGCAATTAACCGGTGGAAAAGATTGCCAAAGGATGCAATCAATTTTATATATGTTAAATCATAACTGCATGTTTTTCTGAAGGTACACTGCAGTTCTACCACAAGCTGTGGCTTGAGGCAGAAATTGTTGGGAGAACTCCTGTAGTGTGTGCTGTGCGGGAAGGCAGAGTACATGATCGTAACTGTCTGGCTGAAAATGTGTGATTCATGTTCAAGTGCAAGCACGAGGCATTCTTTCAGCAGTCTCTCTAAATTTATACTAGGTGCTGTCCAGGTCATTACAATCCCTTAAAAGAGAATAACAAGTCTCTAGTTATTCACAGACTGCCTTTTTTTTTTTTTTATGCATATCAAATCAAATTACCACTACTTTTTCTTGGTGGGAGGGGTAGACTTTAATCATAACTCATGGAGCAACTGTGAAGGAAAAAAAAATAAAAAAGCCTGTATAACATCAGTTTTCTCAATGCCTTCCAGCAACTACAGGAACATATCTTGCTTGATGCATTTAGGGCAGCTTCAGTAGAGAAAAGGCAATGGAGTATGGAAGTCTGCAGTAAGAGCACTGTCCTTTTCCCCAGCCCTGTCTTCTCTAACTCAGCATGAAGTTTAAGCTTTTAGTCACAACTTACCAAGAATGTGTGACCTAGATATGTGGGGTATTGCCAGAACTACAGTTTTGCATCTTATACAAGGCTTGTTTCAACCCCAAACCAATATACCACAGGTAAGAGTTTTCAATTTCCTAGAGAGGTGCTGAAGTCTGAAAGCAAAAATCTGAGCTACTGCCGGGTCAAGCCAAACAGTTAACTAAACAAACAGTATGTATATCTATTCTTGGAGGGCATGACTATGCTGAAGATTGCATTTTGGAGGTGTGGCTGGATTGCCTACAATACCACAAACAACTCTGTTACCTCTGCCTCATTTCAGTCTCCAGTGTAGACATACCTTGAGAAATGAGTGGTGGAAATGATAAAGCAATTTTTGTGCAAACTGTTTGACCTTTTGCAATAAACTTCAATACTGATAACTAAGTTATGAACTGATTTATTATTATTATTATTATTATTTATTTATAGTTGTACTACATCAGGTCAGTCTCAAGCTAAGTTTAAAAAATACTTTGTCCACATTTATAACACTAATGAACCTTTTTAAGTTTCATTTTTAAGGTAAATTAAGGTTCATTTTTAAGGTTCATTTTAAGGTAAAGAGAACAGATTTCTCTGCTGCTACCTCATGGTTAGAGTCTTTTGGTGTGTTAACTTTACCTATTTGCTAATGGGTAGCTCTGACAACTTCCTGGGCACCTCATGGGTTTGCGTCAGAGCTGCTGTGTGAAGTGCCCCAGGCTTCCCAAGCCCCGCTGAGCTACATTCCATTTTGTGGCAGAGACCTGTTGAAATAGCCTTCTTAGTGACACAGAAGTATTTGATCCGTTGTCATCAATCACCAGTAGTAACTGTCACTTCATAGGTGTATCACCAGTTCGATAACAACAAATTGTTATTTGGTATTCTGGCCTGTGAGTTAGCACCAGTATGGCCGATGATTTAATATGGTTTGAGGAGTCTGAGCTGTGATTCAGTCTGTTTATATCCTGCTTGAATCAGGACAGGTACTTGAAAACCTGTATGTGTTCCAGACATCAATCCTGTCAACCTGTTTCCAGTGCTGCCTTACCGTCTAGGTTTCCTCTGTCTTTGCTGAAAAGCAGGATCTTTTTTGCTTTCCTTCTCACCCAAGGATTTTCACATTCCCAATTGCAAATGAGCTAGCTTGCACAAATGGAAATTCTCTAAGACTGTATTTTAGCCTGACGGTTATGATCCTCTCTTAGAGGTTTTGGAAACCTTACCTACCCCACCTTCACATGTGCAGTTTAAGAATGTCTGCTCTTAGATGATGTGCTTATGTTCACCCCATTCCCGGTTTCTCTTTCTCTCTCTACTCTTAGCCCATGCTTGAGCTTGATGGAGTCATTCTTTGTCTCTGGTTTACTTCCTGTCCTTTCCCTGTTTTGTTTGTACATTTGTACAGCACCTGGCATGACCAGACACTGAAACACAAACAATAATATGTTCTTAGAGAGAGAACAGGAACACCATTTCTCACCAATGGCATGCCATCAGCCTCTCGGACCTCAGAGGGATTAGAGCAGCTAGGTTTCATCTATTACCAGGATCATGCAATCAGTCAATCAAACGTAAAGAGGTCTTAATTAACTTATAGCTGCATTTTGTCTTCTGTGGAAAATTTTGCCTTAATGGTGAGATGTACGTTTCTAGAAGTCCCAGACCATGCTGATCCTGCCTGGGTGATAAAGCTAGGACTAGGACAAGAGAATTTTAGAGACTGAAAGATGTTCAGGGTGTTACTGCTCTGCCAGCTGATTTCGCAGAGAGCATTTGCTTCTAAAACTCCTACAGCAGTCAACACCAATTCAGTTTAGCTCGTGCTGTTGCATATATTTTGCTATTGGTACTGCAAATAGGGCTTTTCACTGATACCAATGCAGTCTTGTGAAAGCGGAGAATGTATTTTTTCTTATTAAGATAAATTAGGTTTTGTGGAAAAGAAAACAGAAAAAAATGACAAAACCAAATGATGATGCCTAAATAGTTCCCGTAATTGTAGTCCATACCTAAAATCAAGATTTTTATGAATTCATAATAACAAATTTTTAAGTTACTTGTGACCCAGCTTTGTTCTGTCATTGTCATTAGTGGCTACAAGCAAAAATAGCTTGTAAATGAACGTAGGGGGAAAGGACCTGTTTGTAGAACTCTGTTAGAACAGATTGCCTAGGAAAGGCACTGAATCTATATTTATCTTAATTTTTGTCTCCATTGCCATTCACCTGGGCCAGTAGCCTCTAGGCACCCAGACTGAGTAGATCTGTTTTTTCTGTGGTGCCTTTGAGGCAGGCAGACCCACCCCAGGGAGAAGCAAGACTCTAGCTTTAGAGAAGAAAAGCACCCAAAGGCCTCTATAGAAACTGCTGAAGTTGAGAAACAAAGCAATTCTCCATCTTTGCCAATCCCTTGGCCTCTAAGTGTTGCAGAAAGGCTAAAGAAGCGTGTAATGTTGTTAAATATCTGATGCATAATGAGCTAACTTAAGGACATACTGTCAGGCCTTTCTTTGAATTCTTGCCTTTTGTTGTCTTGTTTCCCAACCAGAAGGTTACTTGAAGCTCTCAATATGTTAATTAGTATGTTGTTAATTATTTTATTTAAAAAAAACCCTTTGTCTTGGTGCATTTCTATCTAAGGAACATGTAAACCTTTTACATATTTCCATATTTTCAGCATATTTTATGCAAATAGATATTAAAAATGAAAATTCTAATTTCAAATGAAGAAAATTCATGACATGCATCTTGTGTTGCAGTTTAATCACTGTATACCCAGGAAAGTATTGACAGTTGTCCCGTGGAAGCTATTAAAGTTCCTGTCCAAGGTTAAATGAAATTGCAGTTTATCAGAGCAGCATTGAGAAAATAAGGGAATCTGTTCATGGCTCTTGATTAATGCCAAGCATGATCAACACAAGGGGGTTCATTAAGCTATACATCATGTGGGTAATTTAACATGTCATTGTGCCTGCTGTCTGCTTTAACTCTCTGCATAACCCAGTGTTCTGAACTTGCATCAGCCCTACACCTGAAGTTTTGTCTCCCAGACTTTGTCACGCTTGGGTTGGCTCGACATTTTCATTTATACCAATCTTTTTTCTTTTTTTTTTTCTTAATGACTGTTCTGCTTTTTTTTTTTAAAAAAAAAACATTTACAATTTCCGCAGCTGCACAGTTTTCTGTCTTGTCTAAATACACTTGTAATCTGGTTATGTTTATGCAAGAGATGCAAGGAATGTGTCCTTCATTGTCCAGATTTTCCCTGAATTTTTTAGGTTTTTCTACTTTCTAGGCAGTTGGTTTTGTACAAGGCAGTTAGAATGCAAGGAGTCAGGTCCCAGTCTTGGGAGAGGGCAGCCACCTCAATTCCCAGTGAAGGACTACATCTCCTTACAAGATCAAGCCTGACAGCCTTCCACATAGCTGTTACACTGAAGGACAAAATAGAGGAGGCTTTCTACAAACAGCTAGTAAAAATCTCCTGATTACAGGCCCTTGTCCTCCCTGGGGGATTTCAACCACACAAACATCTGGTGTGAAGGCAGCATAGCAGTGTGTGAGCAATCCAGGAAACTTCCTGGCTTCTAAGGGGAATTTTCTAGCACAAATATTATCCAAGGTAATGCTGTGCTTGACCTGCTGCTCAAAGGCAGGGAAGATGCAGAAAATGGTGGGGAGTATAGCCACAGCTGACAGTTTGGGTTGCAATGTGTTGTGGCTTAGTCCTGGGCAGCTGAGCACCACCCAGCTGCTCACTCACTCTCCCCAGGTGGGATGGGGGAGAGAATTGGAAAGGTAAAAGTGCAAGAACTCATGGGTTGAAAGGAGGACATTTTACTAGGTGAAGCAAAAGCCACATGTGCAGGCAAAACAGAACAGGGGATCCATTCACTGCTACCCATCAGCAGGCAGGTGCTCAGCCAGAGTAGGATTGGGAAGCAGAGTAAGGTTTCTGGACTTAATAGATTTCAGCTTGTTTAAGGAAATGCTAGTTAGAGTGTCCTAAGAAGCTCTCAGGAGGAGGAATCAATCTGAGGATTGAGACAACATAAAATTCACGAAGTTCAATGGGATCCTGTACTTGTGGCAGAGCTACCTCATGTATTAATACAGGCTGCAAAGCCATTGCCTGAAAACCATCCTGTCTGAAAAGGTCCTGAAGACCACAGTGGACACCAGGCTGAGTATGAGCCAACAGTACAGTCTCATTGCAAATGTGACAAATCCTGTGCTGGGCCATGTTGCAAGGAATGAGGCCAGTAGATCTACTGAGGAGGTTGTACTGGAAATATCTGTAACCTTGGGTTCTTTGGTTCTAAAGGGATGTGTAGACACTGGAGAGGAGCCAGCAGATGGTTATGAAGGTCAGGAACCTAGACTATTTGCCTTTCAAAAAGAGGCTGAAGAAGATGATCTTGTTTAATCTGGAAAAAAAAATACACAGAAAAGATACATAGAAATGATGGAGCCAAGTTTTGGCATTTGGTAGGAAAGAGGCAATGGTCTAATACCCCACTATACTGTAGCTGAAACTGTAGGAATGTCCAGCTCTGCATCTGGATGCATGTCCAGGCTACTTCCAAGACCATGGTGGGATGGAAATGCCTGTGAATGCCCTGTCCCTCTCCCCCCATTTCCTTTCTGTATCCATCCTTCAGTCCATCTTCCCCGATCTCTGTGGGAGGGAATTCTGGACGCATGGTTTGGAAGGCAACTACAGCATCTGGGTGCAGTGCCATATATTGAATCCAAACAATTCGAAGGATGTTGCGCTTATTTTTCCAAGTGTAAGAAAGATGTCAAATAAAAGAGTCATAAGTACAAGTGATTTACAGGAGGAACATCTACAAATGCAAGTAGCACAATTCATATTATTTAATATGTTTTATTTGAGCAATTGGAATGATTTTCTCTTCTCCATCTATTCGCTTGTCCTCTTGCAGTTCTTTGGGATTAGATGAAGTTGTTGTATCTAGAAAGGACTGGCTGTGAAGGAACTTTCAAAGCATTCTCATTTGATAAGAATATTAACTTAGCTGTGCATTTCTTTTGCAGTAATAGGATTTGCTGCCTACATCTGAAAAAAAATTGTCTATTTTCCTCCAGTGGATGGACTGAGAATTAAATTTAAGTAAGATAGATTTTAGAAGCTAAAGTCAGATTGTAAATGTGTACAGTGGTTATAGTGAGTCACACTTTTTTTTTTTTTTAATATAACAGTAGTTATTGTAGCACTGCTTCTACTAAGTTGGCCGTTAGTTACAAGCTTGCTTCCTGCAACAGTGTGAATACCTTTTTACCTTGCAATCTAAAATAGCTTTCAAATATTCACAATTCCATACTGGAATACTTCTTAAAGATACTGTATTGTCTTCTGCTACCATTAATTAACAGGGGTTTATTTACAAGGCAATAATTAATTATACTTCTGGGATGCTCAAGAGTCTAACATAAATCAAAGCAGACTTGATAAGAAGCGATGAAAGTCTCACATAATTAAGCAGGGCACTAGAGACCAATTGTTTATAGAATGATTTTGCTGGGGCTAATTGACACTAATTATTTAATCTGATTTTCTTCTTCCCAGTAATGCTACTACCAACTCACTGTTCTCGGCTGATGACACAAGCATATTTGACTTTACCCAGGTGTTCTCACTGTATCAATACAAAGGACTTTCAGCTATTATCTCCACTAGAGGCTTTTTTTTTTTTTTTTCTTTTGTAGCAGCACAAGAGAAAAGGATGGAAAATTAAAATTGTGATCATTAGGTTTTGGTAATAATTTCCTAACTATGTGGAGCATTGAAGTGTAAAAAATAGGCAATTAGTTCATGATAAAAAAATAATTCTGCAGTAGAAGCAGCCTTAGGACTAAGGCAAACATGAAAGATATTTGCAATTCAACTGATAATTTATCTCACTTGGTAGAACTCTCCAGCTACTACAAAAATTTTAGTACACATTTATTTCTAGGTAACATTGGTAACATTTCCCTCATGCTTAACTGTCTCCTGTTTGATAAGTATCAACATTTGATAAAAGAAGCTGTTAGTGGAATTCTTTAATTTCTTGCAAAGAGCCAGATTCAAGGCCCAGAGATGCTACTGTATGTCTTCTGTTATTTTACTGGGTCATGACTCATATGCTGGACCAGAGCATCAGTATACAGCATACAGTATGACATACTCATTGTCATACAGTTCTGCCATGTACCTGTTTCTGTATCTGTATAGAAATAGTAGAATAAGACAGAAAGAAGTAAGTTAAATAGGGTAATCCTAACATACTATTACGTTATTTCAATACATGCTGTTTATTTTATAGACATAGCGTTACTTGGTCAGTAACATACTTGAAAGACATTTATATGTATTTTTAGCCTGCTTTCATAAGGTAAGGAGGCTAATGTGATACATCTATCAGCATGCCCAGACACTCTTCCTTCACCAAAATTTTAACTTGCTGAGCAATTTGAAACAGATAGGAATAGAGGGCCCAATTACCTGAATTTCCAGTGAAATTCATGTCAATAGGTGTTTAAGTGGAAAAAAAAAAGTATTAGAATGCCTGTGGAGATGCTTACACTTCAATGTAAGTTCATGTCATCAAACAACAGGGAATCCATGTAGGATATGAACTAAGATTAGTTATACAGATGAAGTTTCTTAAATAGTATTGAAGTAATTATAACAGTTTTGGTCCATGGTTTGCAAGCATTTGATTTCAAGTGGATGAGTTTGTCCTCTTCAGTGTTTAAAGTTAAATACTAGTGAGTGTTTTCAGCATGTAATTGTTTAATGTTCCAAGCCAGAAGGGACAGTATTTCATAGTGTCTTTTTTAAATAAATGAATCATTTTCAAAATTCTAAGTATGATCTGGCCCTCAGTCCTGCTCTGTTCCTACATATCTTCTCAGATTGGGAGTTAGTTTTGCATTCTAACACAAGTAATTCAGATATCCTGATTATGATTGCTACTGTTATTATTCTGACAGCATAGAGAATATCCTCTCTCAAAGGCCACTGGTTTTTCCTTCTTCAAATTATTCTCCAGTCTCTATTTTTCACTACAGAAAGAGTTTCAGCAAGTAATGCTGGGTCAAGATTTGCAAATTAACCCACCCAATACTTCACAAAGTGAACGACTCAATGAATACATATTGTCTAGGAATATTTGAACACTGCTCACTGGTGGTAGTAACTGCAGAAATGGTGGTTTATCCAAGGCAATGGTACTACAACTAGTATATCACCTTGTTATCTCCTGACTAGGAGAGTATAATAATCCATTACTAATTATTTATTACTAAACTCCTTCAAAAACAAAATTCTTACTTATGACCAGTGTTTTCCCATCTTGGGGTCTATACATATGAACTTATATCCCACAGAACCTCTGGTCCATGTTACTGCTGTGATTTTTATATAAACTTTTAAAATGCCTTAGGACACTTGGATAAAAGCTGCTGTAGTGTATAAAGCTGTATGCATGCAAATATTAGCATTAACAGCAAATTATTAATAGTAATTTTTAATAATAAACCATACACTAGTAAGTAATTTATGATGCTATTTTCTTCTTACCTCTTATAACAAGAAATCTGTTAATGTGCTTGTTAATAGAAATCTCACATATAAATAATGTTATGCATGAAACAGAAATGCTCGTAAGTGAACAAAACAAAAAAAAGAGAAACTTCACTTGTCTGAGGTGACAGCTAAATGTCTGTGTGTCTCTATGTCTCTCTATATACACATCCACAACTTTTGTGAATTTCTTTCTTATAGTAAGCTACAAGAAAGCAACAGAAGTCATTATTTTCTATCTCCTTGTTTTTTATCTCGATGCAGGTTTTAAACAAACTTAAATCAATTTCAATTGAGTTTGCTTGTATGCACCTTGTAGGGAAGATTTAATCAGTCTGTTATAAATTTATTTTTAACAGGCAAGGTAAAAGATGGTTTACTGTTAGGATCTAATTGTCTGTATATAAATGGATCTTGTATAGAGAGGCAATAGAATAGTATGGTTTTGAGGATATCTCGGAATTATAATTCAAAACTGAGAGAAGGATATTGCATTTTAAATAATGGCTTTCTAAATGGAGAAACTGAAGCTGTGAGGAAAAAATATGAAGATGTAAAATATAATATGAAAATACGAGTTTGTAAGCATTTTAAGCTGAAAGTAAAGGAAGAGTTTAAGGCTAAAATATGAAAAAAGGTGCCAGAAAGAGAGTACTTAAATCTATAATTTATTAATTTGGCTATGATACTCATATAAATTATGGATTTTTTAGATGGCTTTCCAAAAATGTCAAGCAAGTTCATATTTAGGCATTTAAAGGAAATTTCCTGACTTTTCAAAAGTACTGTACCATGATCAACCTCATTCTAAGCCAAAGTGCTCTTTATTTGCTCAGATTTTCAGTATATTCCTGGATGGAATTCAAGGAATGGGTTTTAATCTATAGACTTCTGTCTGGCTGGGGCACTGGGGACAGATCTCTCTTTCCCCACAGTACACTGCCCCAGCAGCAGACAATGCAGGAGGCTCTGCAAGGACGGCTCAGCCACAGCTTGCTCTGTCTCTGAGCCTAGGTGTGTGAGTATCTCCCACTCCTTGCTAAGACTGCTGAGGAAGGCATCTTTATAGAGAGATTTTTGTATTAGCTTTTTTATGATACAGGCCTCAAGAGCAATAAAACCGTAATGTCAAACTCAGTTGTAAGACAAAGAACATTTGGCATGAACTTTATATAAATGCTTATAACCATACAGTCAATGTATTGCACCTGGAGCACCTGGAATTAATTTTGTTTTAACGAATGACATTGAAAAAATAGGTGTTGCTCAAAGTGTTTTCTATGGTTAAAGTTCAGTATTAGTCTATAGCAAAGTTCTGTGTGTCAGCAAGTATGGTCCAACAAACATGGTGTAGACTTTGCTTCAAACTGCAGTGGCATGTACAACCAGTAGAGCTGGCAAAGAGTTGCAAAATTTCTCCCAAGAGTAACTTGGCAAATGTGATCCACACAAAGGCAACTTGTAGGTTTAGAGGTCCATAGCATAGGGATAATATTCATCAGTGGCTGTTGGGTGTTTAACAGCACAGTGGAAATGCTAGACATGGAGCGTTTATTGGTTGTTCATGTAACTGCAAGATCAAATTCAGAGATTTTCAACTTACATGAGAAGTTTCCCAGGCCAGAAACTCATCTGTTCTCACTGCTTTCAAGGAAAGCTGTAGGTTGTGACAGTTATCTTGTTGGTTATGACAGACATCACTGCATTGTCTTTGATAAACCACTATGGTTTTTGTGAACTTTTATGTTCTCTTATCCACTCATCTTGGGATTATGCCTCACTGTGTTAACTCATACATACATATTTTTAAAGCAACAGGTTTGTCACAAGTGTGCACAAAGTCACAAAAGTGCTGCTTAAAGGAGAAGGGAACATTGTTGAGTTTATTGCTGTTTTAAAAGAATGCACACCATTCCCATCTTCACATGTAAGTTTAATTTATCCTCAAAAAAAAACCAACAAGAAAAACAAACAAACAAACAAAAAACAACAACCAACAGACATATCCCCACAAACACCAGCCTTAGGTACAAATGATTCACTAACTCCAGTGTCTGAACTGATTGAGAATTTTTTGCCAGTAATATTCTGTTTCCTGTAGCCAAGGAGTTTGTTCTAATCATAGTCCAAATATCTGTGAACTATCAAAATTCAATCTGTGGTGCATATATAATGAATACATACTGTGAGTTTTTCAGTACAATCAGATTTGGAATGAAGATATCAAACCTTTGCTCATGTTCCTGTCAATAGGAATTTGTATCCTGTGCAGGTTTATAAAGAGCAGCCCATTGCTGTATGCAGCAATGCCACAATTCTACCTCAGGATCAATGATATAAGAGAGGAATTTCTTTTTCCTCTGTTACATTGAGCCTGTTAATCGATGTGAATCAAAGCAGAATCAATTGTAATTGATCAGTTAGGTTTTTAAATAATTGGCATTCAGTCCAGTCTCTTGACAAAATAACAACTCGTATTTGGTGTTTGGCATTTTCCAACCATATTTGTTTTGTTTTATTTTGTTTTGGTTTGTTTGTTTGTTTGTTTGCTTTCCAAGCTCATGTTATGGCTGCTGTGATGGCAGAAATGCTGCAGCCATTGGAGTATGCGGAACAGCTCCCACTCCTGTACTGGTGCTACAAATGAAACCCAAACATGTAGAGACAGTGTGGTACAGCATCTGGGCGTGTGCTTCTGTTCAATGTAGAGCAGCAGTCAGCCTCACCTTCAGATGCTGTAGGTTTTGTTCCTTTGATTCCTTCCTACTAATTCTAGCACTGCAATGAAGCCAGCATCACACAGAGCACATGTTGCCGAGTGAACCTCAGATGCTGAGATTTTGTAACTTTTACTTAGACAAAAATCTTTTTTGAGTTTTGTTTGGGAGTGTAAGAGCTGCAGCATCAGGCTCAGTATGAATGCAGGTGTTGGAAATACTGCCAGTGACACACTTGTTTACCTCACATCATCTTTGTACAATTCTTCAGAGCACACTGAAAGGCTAACTGACACCACTGGCAACAGCAACAAGTTTATAATTGTAGAATATACTCTGTTAGTGTAAAAATATGGACCAAGTTTCACTGCGTGTACACACGTTTTGCAAGGAGCAGGGGAGGCTTGGATGGCCTTTTGCACCCTATAAACCTCTCCTCAGGCTTCTGGGGATACTTTTGAACATGGATGTGGCTATCCCATTCTTGGCACTTCTGTGCCTGTTATTGCTATTGAGACATTCACTCAGCATTGAATCAGGAAGAATTGCTGGTACCTCTTTTCAAACAGTATCTCTTGTTAGGTGCCCTCAACGCCAACAGCAGGATGAATTGTGGTCTTCCAAATCTGGATTCTGAATTCTTTGGCTGCCGGTGCTACAGCCTTTCTGTAGATGTCTCTGTGTGGTTACCCTTAGGTTTATGTGACAGCCAAGCACAACTTCTAAAATGCTCTGCATAAGCTCTTTCTAGGATCTATTCCTTCATCTCCCCCTATTCTGATTTCCCAATTCTGAAAGAGTTAGGAAATCTTTACAACACAGAAGTGGTATGACAGAAAAATGTGAAAGTCTGTGAGGTGATCATGTTTATATGTTTCCAATGAGTTGCTGGCAGGATACTGTATGGGGACTCCTTTTACAGTTACCTCTCAGAGAAGAAAAAGAAGGTCACTGAGAACCTGAAATTTGCTCCTGCAATTCAGGAGTACACAGTGCTATTTTAAAGTTCAAATGTTTGCTGGCTGCCTATTTACCCAAAGGTATGGAAAAACATATACCTGAGGCATTTAGTGTTGGTAAGAAAACATTCCAAATCCTTAGCTGCAGAAAGTGGTTCTCAATTGACTTTCTGATATTGTGCCTGAATTTATGTTGTTTGGCACTTACTGTACATGCCAATTTTTTATTGTGTAAATATGACAGAAGCATATTGATCACCTATCCTAAGTGCTTAATCACAAACTCAATTATACTGCTAACTGTAAACCAGCTAACAGAAAGTTACTGCCTCAAAATGTTACTGACTACGGATCAGACTTGAATAAAGAAAGTAAGTAATCGTTCATGCTGTTTTTCTTGGGTGTGATAGAAGTCTCCGCTTCCTGGAACCAAAATGTTTTCACACTTTGCTATTAAGTTTCATTGTAGTTTTGTCTACTTCTATGTTAAGTATACTGATTTATTAGAAAGCTCACTCCACAGTAAACTGATAATTGGATGCTGTTGAAAGAATGAGTTTCATTGATCTAGTCAATGACCACAGGCATTACTGAAGTAAACCTCTTAACAGTGCTGAAGCGTATTTTGGCCACAATCAATTTTTGTGAATCTTCCCTTATAAGTTTTTTGTTGTTGTTGTTTTGTTTTGTTTTATTTGGCACTATCTGCATTGATCTAAACCTGGTGCAGATTTAATGTGTAGAATTTATCTTGACAGAAAGTTTCATTGCTTTTCAGTCAATGCAAACTTCTCTTTCTTTATTATAGATTAGAAATCTGCTGTGACAATCTGTGTAAGTAACATATGGGTACCTGTTGCATCAGTATGCATGTGCCGTCGATGGAAAGAGGATCATACTCGGAGAGTTGGGCTGCAAATAAATGAGGCACTGCACTTGCTGGCATTGGGTGGAATGTTTTTTAATACCTGGTGGGAGGAAGATGCCAAATGTAAAGACTCACTTCTTGTTGCTTAAAATTGTTTTAATTTATTGGGTAGATAAAACAGCATAGGACAGTTTAAAGAGAATTAACTATGTATACATCAATAAAGCTAGTTAAGGCCACAGTTTTACTGAGGAACATCAAACCTGTGACTAATCTCACTACAGGTAAAATCTGAAGTCCTACAACTCTGCTTTTGTTAAACAACAGGAGTTTCAAGCTATGTACATTCTTTAGGTGATTTCAAGAACAGAGCCTGCTTCTTCCCTCCTCTGCCAGCCTGTGTGTGGCTCAACACAAACGCAGCCATTTTAGCATTAAACTCCCTTGACTCACTGACAGAATGAACCAAAAGGCAAGAGCTGACCCACAGAAAGACAAGAACACTGGAAAAGGCTCTCATTTTCAAAGATGTTTGACAGATGTTATTTTAAAGTGGATCAACAGGTTATTTTAAACGTAGTTAATGCTTAGAAATCTAAGCAGAGAGTTGGTGTTTACTTTTAATCTAAAATATCATTGATCCTAGCATTTCTTGTAAAAGAATGAAAATCTGTGTGTTTCAGATGAGATGCTTCAATTAAAGCCACCTCCAGGGAAGTTTGCCCCACAGCAAATCAGAAGCACATGATTTGCAGGTGAGCTCTTAGGATTTTATTTAAATCATATATGAAATGCTGTTGGTAATGAACTAGATATATTATCTGAAAACCTTGATTTTACTTATGTTGCATTAGGTTATAAGCGGGAAGCAAAATAAATAAGTGGTGAATACGCCTCTAGTCATGCTGATAGAGAGCAGGTTCTAATTTTTTAATCAAATGCATACTGTCTAGTTTGTGTTTGTTTCACTTCTGGTGGTAACTTCTTCTCATTCTTGGCTGGTGTAGAAATACATTTTTTACAAATAGTTACATTTGCATGATGTTTATTCCTGGGGGAAAAAAAATCAATTGTCTTGAGGGAATTATGAACATTCATTCTTATGAAATGCAAATTCAGATATAACTTTGATTAGGCAGTCAGCACTGGATTTTTCCATTTTTAATATAGCAGCTAGAGGAAATATTTGCAGGGTAGACATTCCATGATTTAGTTAAAGGCACTAATAGCTAAAGACAGCTGCATTCAGCAACATGTAAAGTTTAAATACCTTTCCGAGTAGTGTGAATTACAGCCATTTCTGAAGAGAATTGCTGTCATCTAGTTCCTGCTGATTTGTGGACTGACTGAAGATGAATGTCAGTCTGGCAGGGTTGTTTGTTTTGTTTTTAAAAACAAAATAACTTTTATAAAGAACCTGCAGCCCTTTAAACAGAGATGTGGACTTTGCAATGAAGGTTGGAATGACTTCGGCTGATGCCGAAAATCTTTATGAGAAGATGTATTATATAGCTGGGAGTTTTTCTAAAGGGAAATGGAAGCCTCCCTACAGGTTAACAGTGCTTTGCATCACCAGGATCACTTTGAACCTGTCTGGATCCTTTCTGTGTTTCACCTGTCTGAGATGGAAGCAGTTAGATCTGCTGAACTGCTGGTTCTGAGTCCCCAGCCCTGACCATACTGGTACAAAAGGAGACACATTTGATTCTCTGTGCTTGGCAGTGGTGAAATGTATATGATTTTAAGTTCTTCTTCTGTGTAAAGGACAACTGAAAGTGAGCAAAAGGAATCAGTGCTCTACCTTTCGTATATTCCAAAAGCAGAATGATTAGAAAGGTCATTGAATGGTTGTTCTAGGTATGAATAGACAAGAGACAATCAAAGAATGGACAAGTGCTCATTCAGTGGGGCTGGACTTTACAAGAGATTTGATAGTGGAAGAGTTAATTTCGCTGGTGACCTAAGTGAGATAGCATAGTTTTATCTTTTTCAGAAAATTAAGGGTAAATTGGCTGGTTCAATAACTCTCACTGAGTACATTTATATAAGCATTTTGTGTGTTTATTAAGTTGTTTATTTGTTATAATAATACTATTGATTTAATAAAGATAAGAATTTAGATGGAAGTCAACAAACTTCCCATTATGCAGCTGGCTCATTTCAAGCAGTGAGAATAAATTAAATGATAAAATGCACTCTCTTGTTTGATTAAGAGACCAAAATTAGTCATTGTGGAAGAGAAATGTTTCAGATTGTAAGAAGCAGCTTTCATTCTCTTTGCAAAGAAATAGATGTACGTGTGCAGTGAATGGTCTAATATTTAGTTGCACGATTGTGTTATTTTTAAAGAAAGACAGGACTGAAAAGGGCACACGTTTCATAAACAAGATCATAAATGGCATGTAATGAAAGAAGCACAGTCCACTTTTGAGAAAGAATATTGCTTAGAATAGCTGCAGTGCTATATAGGGTACCAATTTATCTTACTGCAGCAAGATATCTGGAATTTCACACAGTAGAAATGGGAGATTTTCCACTCTGCTGTTGAATTCCATATAGAATAAATATCTGTTCATTACCCATCTTTATGCACACACAGCGAACTCTGAAGCCTGACTGTCAGAGAGGAAGAGATTAGTCTGAGTCTGTTAAACACTGAATACTCCTAAGTGCTTTTATTTTCTTGTATCTTAAAAGCTCAATCTGCACTTGTATATGCAAACTGCAACATGGTGTATCATCAAAAGAAAAGCTACTGCATTTGTGCATGCATGTGTGGTAATTGATTTTTTCCAAGGTAGTTGCCTGGGTGCAGCATTGCATATTTTGAGGGCAGGATCAAATAATAAAATAGTGTTGATGAATAACCTGCTGCAATACGGTAGTGATAATGGGAGCACAAGTGACAACCAGGTTTTGAATGCAGACATTTTAAATCAGTGCCCTTTCTGGGAAATCAAGATAAACTTTAGTGGTGGAAAGGTCTGCAAAAACAATTGTGCCAGAAAACAAAAAGGCATAGGTACTGGCTGATTAGAATTTTTCCTTTCTCTTAAACCAAACTGTGTGATAGCTATCAAGAGTGAAACCCTGGACACTGGCTTTCTTAGGGTCTTGCCAGAGGTCCTATTACCTACCTATTATCTCTGGCTGGATTACCCACTCTGTGATATCCACTGGGACCCTTAAGAGCAAGTAGTGAAAATATTCCATTAAGATTTGCCAGTTTTGCCCTGTTAGGAATATGCAAACATTTGGACTGAGCAGATGATATATGAGAAGAGGCTAAGAGAGCTGGGTTTCATCAGCCTGGAGAAGAGATGGCAAAGAAAGATCCATTTTCTGTCTTTAATTCCTAGAGCTAGTTATTGAGAAGATAAAGCCAGACTCTTCTTGGAGGGGCATAGCAAAAGAACAAGAGGAAGTGAACACGAGTTGAAATAAGGGAAATTCCTATGAATAACGGGGAGTCTTCATAAGGAACTTGATTTAGCACTGGAACAGGTTGCCCAGAAACATTGTGGTATCTCTATCCTTGGAGATATTAAAAACTCAGATTGACAAGACCCCAGGAAACCTGGTCTAGCCTTGAAATTAGCCCTGCTTTGAGCAGTGATTGGACCCAATAACATTTCAGGGTCTCTTCTAATCATAGAATTGTAGAATGATTTGGGTTGGAAGAGACAGTAAAGGTCATCTAACTCCTACCCCCTGCCATAGTCAGGGATATCACCCACTAGATCAGGTTGGCCAAAGTCCCATCCAGCCCGGCCTTGAACACCTCCAGGGATGGGGCATCCACAACCTCTCTGGGCAACCTGTTCCCATGCTTCACTACCCTTACAGTGAAGAATTCCTGCTAATGTCTAATCTAAATCCATCCTCTTTTAGCTTAAGACCATCCCCCCTTGTCTTATCATTATCTACCTGAGTAAATAGTCCCTCTCCAGCCTTTATATAAGACCCTTTTAAGTACTGAAAGGCCACAATAAGGTCTCTCCAAAGCCATCTCTTCTCCAGGCTGTCCCCATCTCTCTCAGCCTTTCTTCATAGGAGAAGTGCTCCAGCCCCTTGATCATCTTTGTGGCCCTCCTCTGAATTCGTTCTAACAGGTCCGCATCTTTCTTGTGCTGGGGGACCCAAACTTGGATGCAGTACTCCAGATGAGGGCCTCAAATATAAACTGTTCATAAACTCCAACGTATAACATAAACTACAACATAAACTATACCATGATTTTATTAAAATAAAATAAAATAAAATGAAATAATAAAATAAAATAAAATAAAATAAAATAAAATAAAATAAAATAAAATAAAATAATAAATAACATAAAGGTGAGTTTAGAGCTTTTTGCACGGCCAGTCAAGTGCCCCCCCAAAGGGGAAACATTCATACCTACACTACTATTTGGGTCAGGAATTCATTTTTCAGCATTTTTCATTTGGCTTTGCAGAGCATCAGTAGCAGTGGGATACTTACCCTATGACTAGGGCTTTTCAGAGCTATAATAATACAAATATCAGAAAAGAAATGTGGCCCCATCAGATCAGAAAAGTAAGGAGGATAAAGGTTAGCAAATATCTAAGCCATTGGGTATCTGAAAATAAGAACTGAGAGTCTATCAAATCATACCCTTAGATGTAGAGGGAGGTAGCCTGACAATTCAAATGATACTGCTTCTCTAGAGACTCGAACAATCACGTGAGGAATCTGTGACTGTCAGGGAGCGAGAACAAATGTGCTGACTGGACTGTGACAGGCAGTTTGGATGTCTTGTGATGTGATTTGACATCTTCTTTGTGGTTTTGGTAGTGTAGATGGCTTTGATCAAAGGATATGACCCTCCCATGCCTCTTTAAAGGCAGCGTGGCTTGTCTCAACTAAAATTTGGTCACTCTTGGAGTAAGGAAATGCTTGCTGTGGAAACAAAAGTACAGCCAAGTATTATCCATCTCACTACTGAAACAGTATCGTTGCCGGAGGAAGAGTGACAGATGGCTTACCATGCGTAGCCCCGTAATTCACAACCGGCTTTATGCGGACCTCCTGGCTATTGCTTTCTTCTCTCCTTCATTTCCATTTCCATTCCCACTCCCACCATCCCTTGGGCCTTTGCCATCACCCTCCCACTCTCTCCCCATTCCTACATTGTTGCCTCACTCCCACAGCACTGCGGCTGCTCGCATTCTGCACTTTCCTTGTTGGCACAAGCCAAACTATGGGTCCAGGAGGATGTGAGCCAGCAGGATGTGGTGAGGAGAACCCAGCAAGGCACTGCAGTGCTGCTGGGGTTTCTTCAGGTTCTCAGTAGTCTTATGCATCTCAGCTGCCAGGAAGTACTCTTTTAGCATGTTACGGTTTGATGTAAGGACAATTTTCACCTGAAAACATTATTTTGTTTAAACGATGAGGGAGAGAGCTTGTGTAAAATGTTCATTTGCATAGGACACTCCATGGAAAGTTTCACCCAGCTCCTTAGATGTGATTTGTTTTTATCGTTGCAATTCCAAGCTCACTTGCTGTATACGTGCCATCAGAGTATTTGTATACACTCCAGGGGAGGAAATCAAGTTTGGATAAACGCAGAATCTTCCTGAATCTAAGTCCAAATATTAAAGTTTAGTAAAACGTGCTGAATTCTTGCCAGCATTTAGTTGCAATGGAGGTCAGAAGTACTGGAGATGAAGCACTAGCGAAATGAATCATGCATTACTCCTGGTGTGACAGGAAGAAGGAAGTACATGGGAGGTTTTTCCCATGAAAACTTTTCTTGAACCTTCCCACCTAAGTGATTTAGACCAAAGAGGTCATGTAAAGTTCAAACACAGTCTTGTCCAAACTGGATTTCTTGCAATCCAATCACATTAAATGTGTGTAATTCCCCCTCTGAATGCTTTTCACCTGTTTTCCTTGATTACTTCAGTAACTGTTACCCATTGTGATTGTGGCTTACAGTTGTTTATGAATGCCACGTAGCCCAGATAGGTCAGCATGGGTGTTTCTGGAAAGCAATGTCACCACATTTGAATGGATGCTGGCACCAGCTCAGAAATTTTGCCACTAGTTCAGTGGGAAATGTGAAATTCTGAGGGAATCGTGGCCCACTGCCATTTGCAAGCTGTAAAGACAAGGAGTGTTGCAAAAGGACACGTGTCGCGTGCAGAGGCTCAGACTGTAAAATAGGTTTGGGAGAAAGTGCAGCCCCACTTTTACTTTCTGCTCCCATTGTGGCACACACTGGGCAGAAAGCTTTGGTCTTTTGAAAGCCTTCTGATTGCCTTTCTCCTTAAATAGCCCTGTATGGCAATAGAAACTGAGTGGCTCTGTTACACAGGCCAGGAGATTTTTTGCAAGTTTTCCGTAAAGTTTTAACTTCATGAACTTAAGAAATGTTGTATTTAAGACTTCAGAGTCTCAGGTCACTCTTAAGATTGGGTATTAAGAATCAAAATTAAAACTCAGTTTTGAACCAAATCGACCCCCCACTAGTCATTGCTTTGAGTAAAAGCAGATGCTGGCAAAAACTTACTCAATGCATATTGAGCTTTATATGTACATTCTAGTCAAATATTCTACCAGTAAGTAACCCAGAAACATTAGCAGCTATGCAAATGGAACCTGTCGGTAATGATTTAATGACAACTGCGGAGTTATAGTACAAGTGGGTAGTGAGGAGGGGAAATGAGCTTTCTCCCATGGTTTATATTGCTCTACTTGCCAGATTGTTGCATTCTTTTGACTTTTAGATGAGGCCTACAGATCAGGGGGAACCATTGACAAAGGGTGATGTTTTTTAAGGATTTAAATTGGGATAATAAACTATCTTAATAAAATGAAGCCAATTGTAAACAAAACAACACACAACAAAACCTGATGTAAATATCTAGTTTTAGTCTCAGCTATTTTTAGCTTTTCTTCTCAAGGAAGAACTTGATTTTAGTTAATGTTTAAGTTTAAGCCTGTCATTATGCAGAGAAAATAACCTTTATATTATTTGTTTTTCTTTTTTTTTTGGGTGGGGTGTGTGAAGATTTTTTGTTTGACAAAGTCTCAGGTTGTATTACAGATTTAGGGACCATCCCTGTAGAAAAGGTTAAGCTAACTTTGCAGAGAGAATATATTTTTTGGAGAAAAAATTTTTCTCAGCTTTGCTGTGTGAGATGATCCACTGATTCAGAGGAAGATGTACTTAGCGAGTAAGATTTGCTAAATTGGCTGAAACTACTTCTTTAAAGTTTTTTTGTGAAGGGAAGGAGAGAAAGAGAGAGTAATGAAGTACAGCGGGACTTGTAGAGACTAAAAGAAGAAAAGTATTATAGAGCTAAGTCAGACTAAGCATGATGGGGAAGGTCAGCCTGTGGCTTGAAGCAAGGGCAAGCATTAAAAGGAAATGCTACTGAAGAGCAAGGTGAGAAGGAGTGTTTGAAAGCAAAGAATTAGAGAATATGGAGTGCTAGTGCAGTAGAAGGAAGGCATTACTTTCTGAACCCTTTGCCTGGAAAAGCACAACTTTGACTCTTTTTAGGAAGATCATGGTATATGATCAGTCAGTGGCAATACAACATACAGTATTGCAGAAAGCAGTGGAAAAACATATTGCAACCAGTTTATATAATTTGTTCCTGTTGAAATTTGATTCTAGGGGTACTTCTCATTCTGGCAGCTAAATGCCAAGAAGTAGCATCTCGTTATCAAGGGTCTTAGGTTTCCAGGGAGAAGGAGGAGCTGATACCATCAGTAAAATTTCAGGATCAATTTGCAGAAGATTTATTCTTGATTATAACAAAAAAAAAAAAAGGCAAACCATAAAACCAACCAACCAACACAGAGCTTTGTATCAATCGTTCTGAAAAAAGTGGTATTTCAGGTTATGTGTTTGCAAGAAAAAATGGAGACTGCAGCATTCAATGCCACTGTGGAAGTAGAGGTCTATACTAGGGTTTGCAGTGTCTGTCTATGTAAAATCATTGTTTAATAAAGAAAAAAGATAAAATGTGTCTGGTGGTGTTTTTCTGAGGCTAAATGGTGTTTTATTTCCAACTTTTATTATTTTCAGTACATGGTCCTAATACTTACCATACTTAATACTACTGTAATAGCATGCTTCCTGGGATTTTTTTTTATTATTTTTTTTTTTCTGCAACTTGGCTATAGGGGAGTGAAGAGTACTTTTAATATATGGAAATGAGGGGACTGAATGTGTATTTCTTGGCCAATGTTTTATCACAGGTGGGTTCTTCATGAAGTAATTTGTATCTGCCATTTAGTTGCAAACCACAAAGTACCTCCATATTTGTTTTTCAGCTTCAGTCTAGTTTTGAACTGAAATACTTCTAAAGTATTAAATAACCTATTAGACAGCAACACTTTTTTTTTTCTTAACAAAAAAAAATCAAAAAAGATATCTCCAGAGTCAATTTTTCAAAGAATATCAATGAAAATTACACTTCGTGTATATATTTAATCAGTATTAAGGGTAAGAAGTTCAGCTGTACTTCTTAACAACTCTCTAGCAGCTGCATTCTCACACAGAAAGTGATTCCATAGCTGGAGCTGTTTATTGAAATATATGACATAAAAATAATCCTCCTCTTTGAACAGCAGGAAGGATTCATCTCCAGAAATGTTTGCTAGGACTGTGCATGTGTTGAAATTTGTCACAGAAGAGATCAATAAGTGGGCACTGCTTGAAAAGTAAATCACCTGGGGAGAGCCAGCGAATTGTCATTGTAGTGGAAGTATCTCCGTAGAAAGAGGTATCTGTCCCTGTTCATTAGAAAGGAAAATGAAGAGGGGCTGAGGGAATGAGGAGGGTGGATTGACTAATATAAAGAATAACTGTAGGGGGTTAACTCTTCCTGCTTGTGCTGTCAGAACTCGTGCTTTGAGTTAATTGATGTCTTTGGGGACCCCAGAAGGAGGTAACAAATTGTCTCCTCCTTGTACCAAATTCACTGACTCGACAAAGTAGTCTGTTCAAATGCAGAGGGAAAACATTAAATGGAACTAAAAAAATTATCTGTATTTGTATTAAATGCAGTGCATTTGAGGAAATGTTGAGAGCAGTGACATGGTAAAAACTTATTATATTGTTCCAAGGAGTTATGTAGTAACTTTACTGTAGTAACTACAGTAAAGAAAAACAGAATTAACCTACCTAGTGAACAAACAGACTCTCTACTCAAAGCCCATTTTAAAACAACAGGGCTTGTTCCATTAATTTCAGTGGGTTTGGGATGGGGATCTAAATTAGTGGGAGGGGAAAGACTGCTTGCATCTCATGAATTAAGGTATTCCTTTCTGGGACACCACACCCGTGTCAAATACATGAGAGTTTTCTGAAAATGCAGCAGATTCAAAAAACTTGATAGGTTTCCATTTATTTCATTGTTGCTATAATTTGTAAGTGCTAGGAAAAGCAGATTACAAACGAGACAGAACACTGTGTACAAGCAGAAAGAAATGGAAATCACATCTAAGAAATCTAGTGGGTTTTGACATATGGAAATAACAGAAATCACTATTTTTATCTTGACTTTCAAATAATTTAATTTTTGAAATGGTAAATATTCATAACCTCAGGAGTTTGTGTGTGTGAAACTACACATGCTGTAAAGCACTTTATGGTTGGTGGGTAGTAAAATCCTACTATTTCTACACAAATTTAGTGTTTTGTGAAATACAGTCTGTGCAGAAAATCTCAAAGACACATGGAACTTTACAGCCTTAGAAATGTGTTTCGTAGCTGGTATAGCAAAGGCTCATAAATTAAACTAACTCTCAGGTCTTCCTGACATCAAACAAAAGGTGACGTGGGTTTGTGAAACTTGAACAACATCACAGACAATGGGAAAATATACTGCTCTTCATCAGTAACTTTCTAGAAATGGCTTTCCCTTGTTTTCCTATACTCTTTTGGCTCTCCCGTATGCCTTTTCCAGCTCCTTCAACAAGTGAGACAAGCTTCTGATTGACAACAACTTCATTCACTATACAGCCCCCAGAGAAGGTTAACCCTTTGAGTGACATTCACACCCTGCATGATGAGAAAAGAGGTTGTAATTGTGGTGTAATAGTACTTAAACACCTACAAGATGTTTATGGAAAATGATGTCATAAGATGGTTTACTATGACTGAAGCAGTCACTGTAAGACATAAGAGATCCTGCAGGTCTCTTCTAGACCTATGTTTTTTATAAAAAACTGAATCATAATGCAGTTATACTGTACCGTCTGCTTTAGCACCTCCTAACTTTAAGTGTTCATTGTTTGCAGTCTTACAATGGGAAGCATAGCGATAGCAAGCAATGCTTCTGTTTGTGGCTACAATTAGAATTCCACATGGACATTCATTTTTGAATGCTATTTTTCTGAGCACTTAATGAACAGCTAGCTATGCTCTGCCTCAGTGTTTTTGTCTTTAGTTAAAGATGTTCTAATGGAAGTAGAAGGATTACTTCTTTCATTTTACATTTGACAGCATAGATCTACTTGGGAAATCAGACACAAAAAATGTTGTTTAGAAAATGGAGAGCAAATTTGGCAATCTTATTTTTGTTTTCCTCATACACATCCAAAGTAAAAGAAGCAGTTATTCTGTGTGGTTAGTGTGTTACTGACATAGCTTGAGAGTAAAGCTTTTGCATGAATTCACCTTGCAAAAGTCATTACAAGAGAGACTGTATGTATAGACTATTGGATACAAGGACTTTATCTGAGCACTGCTGATATCTCTGCTGATAAACTGATATTGCATTTCTTTCTACTGCTTTCTCTTAGGAGCCATAATAGGTCCGTACAATCACTAGGGAATAAAAACATCAGATAAACTGTTCTTAGAATCTGTCTTAAATCTCTCCCTAATTGACCAAATACATTTCAGTACTAGTTTAATTAGATGTCTGTCCAAAAAAAGAATCGAATATCCATTCAAAGCCTCAAGTGGTTAAAATAGATCTAGAGGTTGGCAACCTGCAAATATTTCAGTTCACAGAAAATGATGTGAAATGTCTGTTTTTTTGTTTTGTTTTCCAGAAAAGCTGGCAAGCAGCTGTTATGGCCTCTCCCCCTCTTGTCACCACTGCCATATCATTTGTAAAGACAGGTATTTATACTACTGTGTAAGTGATCTTTCCTTTGAAAGTGCTAACTACCATTTGCTTCACCGTTCAACATTTTGTGTGCTGTGGCCTGAGTATAATCATAGATGAAGAGAGACCAGAAGGTGTTTTTTTTTTTTTTTTTTTTTTTTTGGGTGAAGCAAGGTTGATTTAAAATGAACAAAAACTGGTTTTGGTGGATTTTTTTTCCTAGCCTGGTAGAGAAATGAGTAAGGCATGAGACTCTGGCAATAGACATTCCGCAGAGAGAAACTGAGGGGTAATATACAAAGGAACTAATTCCAGGTCTTGTCTGAGGCTTGTTGTCTACCTTCTGTACTACAGAGTAGCATCATCAACTTGCATCAAGTTTGCCATCATTCTCACAAGCTTTCATCCAAAGCAAGCTACTTTACAAGCAATCCTGAAATAAACAAGTAACTAGAAAATGTATGTTTTCACTCTCCTGACAATAAGCCATGTTGTCCTGAAGGCTTACTTTACAACTTTGATTACTAATTGCATCTATTTGAATGATCATCTATGAGTCCATGACACGTTCTGCTTAGTATTCTTCTAAACGTCTTTATAAAAAATATCTAGCAGCATTGAAGTACATTTCCAGTAGTGCATTAAGTAACATGACTGACATCTGTCACACATGATTTGTTCTCTTCTCTCTGAAAACATACCTGTGTCTTGCTCTATAAACTCCCTTCAATCAAACAACTCATATCAAAGTTAGTTTAAAAGGAAACTCATCTCTTCTATACAAGGATAGAATGATTATTAATGCAACAAGCAATGATATTTTTGTACTACCTGGAGGCTGTTTGACCTGTGAGCAGTTGTCGGCCTTGCTGAAGCTGATGGGTGGGTAGTATCTGGATTGAGAAGAAATACCAGTCAAGTATTCCATGAACTGAACTGTTTGTAACAGAGGAAGCTGATGCACCTATTTAACACAAGCCACAGAACTGCACAAGCTGCAGTAGGCTCTTGGGCAAGTTTACTATTGTTCCCTTCACTTAACAAGGAATGTGCACCATACAAAATTGTGTTTTATGGGACAGTCAATGTGCATTTGACTTTTATCTCTTGAGCAGTGAGATGATTTTTGATGGGACTGATTGAACATGCAGGAACTGTGAGTTTTATTGGTGAAATTTTGTGCATAGAATTAAAATAGCTAAGAGAAAGTTATGGAACAGGAATAGCATTGCCATGTAAGGACAGACAGAGCTCTAAGAAGGCAAACAGACTCATGAAATGAAGCTGCAGGGGTGGCTAGGAAGAGTTTATCCATCAGACAACAACTAGCTTATAGTCTAGCAGTTGAGTGTCCTTGGGCTTAAGGTGAGTAGCAGCACTGTGAAATGGCAGCAAATAAGACCAACCAGTTCTATCTGTCCAGTCGCCAGCTAACTCCTCCTCTAGGCTATAAAACTAATAGATGTTCATACCTTTTTTTTTTTTTTTTTTTTTTAATGCCTCTCTGGCACCCCTATCTTTCTGTCAGAATCTTAGTTGCCATACATATTTTGCATGACAGTGTGCGTCTTGTTAAGGTCTGTGACCTTGCCGCTCTCCAATCTGCTGAGCACCTCACTTTGTCCGTACTTTCACAAAGCTGTATTGAAGAATCAAGATATGCACCCAGCTGAAAAAGATCTTATTGAGCATTTCCTGCATCTTGCTCACAACCCCTTGTTTCCCACCCAACTCCTACCAACTGATGTATTCCATGCCAGCAATGAAGACAAATGAGCTACAAAGCCATACTGTGAACTTGAAAACTCCAATAATACAAATTCACAGGGATAAGAGAAATAGGCCACACATCTGTCACTTCACTTCCATCCTTTAATTCTTTCTCACTCCCCAATATACCAGCAATGGGCCCGAGTTCTCATTTTGGAGGGGTCTAAGGAATTAGATAACATTTCTGAGGCTACCAGTCAGTAAGGGACAGTTTGGCTTGGCAGTGATATGTGTGAGCACATGGAATAACAAGAACTCCTCTAAGGCAAAAACATTGTTTGGTGACACTGTCTCTGATGAGAATCATTTGTTAGCAGACTCACTTACTGTATTTTTTTTAATTTAAGGATTAGATTAACATTAAGATAATGAAATATGCATTCTCCCTGGGTACATAGACAGGCACTAAAGATTATTTAAAGGACAGTTATTCATAAAATATAATGCAATTACTGTAATTCTTAAAAAATAACTAATGGGAGGGGGAGATTTGTGGTGGAGTTTTTTGCATACACACTAGTTGAATAGCTGCAGCATGGTTTCAACAGGTCTTTCTCAGTGACGGCATCCAACTGGCAAACCAACAATTACAAGATACCAGTCTTGAAGGTGCTACAGCTCTTTCTTAAAAACTATGCTTGCTCCCTCTACATCAATGGAAATCTTTTTCCCTTCACTTCCATGGGACATTTGCAGCTGTATTTAAATGACTTTTTTTTCTTTCTTTCTTTTTTATTTTATTTATTTATTTTTTTTTCTAGGAAGAGTGCATTTATGTGGGGTGAGATATAGGGTCTGCTGCAATTCCTAATTCTGATTTAATAGAGACATATTCCCCTGTGCTGGGACAAGATACAGCTCAAGTCTTTAGGACTTCTAGCAAATATTACTTTGAGTTCTGCATGTTATAAAAAGTGTGAGAAAATCAGAATTCTCAAGAGCTATGAGAAGTGTGCCCTGCATGTTCCCTTGAGATACAAAGGATGAATGAAATACTCTTGCTTGAGAAAAAATATTCTTGGAGCTACCTCAGTAGCATGGCAGTCATATTCTACTTGCAGGTGGCCTGTGCTTAAATGTTGTCTGTTGGTTCATAGATTTTATTATCAGTGCATCTAGTAGGCATATTGCAGCTAAGACATGTATCCCTTTGAGGCACAGAATGTGTCTTGTATGGTGAGTCTGATGCTGTGGTCTCTGTGACCTACAACCAATCATCCATTAAATCTAATTTCAATTAGATTAGATCAGGCCCTGAGGTCTACCTGAGCATCCACTCAGTGCCAAAAATTCTAGAATGTTTTTATTCTTCAGCGATAGTTTAACTATTGTAAAATCTGATTCAAAATACTGCAGGTGTTTGGCAATATCAGCCCAGGAGAATTAGATTAAATTCAGCATAATCATGTGCTTACATCTTGTTTTAAGGCCTAGCAGAGTTCACAGCAAGCTCAACTTTCAGCAAAAATCAACTCATGCCCAAAAGGGGTAAATTCAAAGTGCTGCTCCTGCTGATTAACTAAAAATGCAGAAATGAAACTTATAGTTAAGCAGGGAAGTCAAATGGACATGTACTGGAAAGGCAAGCTGTTTCCATGATAAATAGTTGAATCCATGTTATAAATGAGCAGTTATTGTGGCCTTTCAATAAGGAGATATTGCAACTACTGGCTCTAAAGTACAAAATATAAAGAGAATTCTTATTATGAAAGGAGACCAAAGAAGGAAGAAAACAAACTTTTGAGTGAAAAATAATAGGAAGTTGACAAGAGCACAGTCCTTGGAATTGCTAACTGCTTTCAACTGCCATTGATTTCAGTGGGAGTGCAGAATGTTCAGGAGAAGCAATTGATTTAATATCTCTTAAAACAACAACAAAAAAAAACATACCAGGGAGACTTTTCTGTTGTGTTCAGCCAAGTGGCACAGGAGCATACCTAAGAGCTGTTGATCGTGTGTGAGGAGGAGAATCATACTGGGAGGCTGGTGCCCTTAGGGGCTGGGAAGCTAACTTATTAGCTTTCTGCAAAGAATATCTGTACAAAGAATTCTTGTCCTAGTTATGCTAACAGGAAAATAAATGACTCCTAAAACACTGTCTGTATTTTAAGTGACTCAGAGTCTGCAGGTATTTTACACTGATGTATTGTTCTTCCAGTGTGTGCCTTTTAGCAGTTACTGTAACTTTTCATACCAGCAGTCAACATATATTTGTTCCTGTTAAAACTAGCACTCCCACGATATTCATGCTTGTTTAAATGTCCCATAAACTGTAAATATGATTTTTAAGTTGTTATACAACTTCACATAAAAGCAGGCCTTCAGTTGTTAATATGCATTTAAATTAATTCCTAATTCAACACCAAAGATTGGCCTGTTGGAGGGTGAGGTTATAAAGGAAACAGTGGCAAACATCTCAGGCCGAGGGAATGGAGGTTGTGCCATGACTCAGCTACTCTTTTTGTTCAGCCAACCAGGACTATTTTAAAAAATCAAGAAGTCCAAGTAGCTTCCTAGAGAACTCTACAGGGAGTTCCCACGTACTGGTGTACCAGTAAAGAAACACATCACTTCCACCATAGACCAACAAGAGCACATAAAAAAAAAAAAAAAAAAAAGAAAAAAACAACAACAAACGTTAAGGTGACTTGTACAAATAGAAAAAGTTAAGCTGGCAGTAACAACTCTTGCACAAGAGCAAGAGATTCTGCTCAGAAGCATGAAGATCTTCCACTGAAGTCTTGGACCAGAAAATACAACTCCAACTACTTTGTAAATATACTTATCGTAAGAAGGTTAATTGAGATCTTCTAAAATGATTGGTAAGCTTAAGTTCCTTGATTTTTAAATACACAAATGAAGATTCCTCGAAGTGACTTGATTTCAGTAGAATACAGAACACAGTAGAGCATCTGCTGCAAATTAATGTTTATTTCATGTTATAATTTTTATTATTTAAATAAACATATTTTAGAAATAATTAGGTGAAAATTGAGCATATACCTGGAAGCAGATGATTTTGTAGCAAGCATATGCTTGAGCATAAGTTACATGAATAGTTAAAACCCTTCCTCAGAGGACAGCCTGACACAATAATACACAAGAAAGATTTGCCCATTAAACTGCCTGATTGTTGGTTTGTTGGAGGATCTTCCTTGGTAAATCTCACTTCTGGGGTCTTTGAAGATTAGTTCACCCCCTTCAAAATATTTGGACAAAAGACATGTATCAGAGTTGGTTAATGGTTATTTAACTTCTCCAATTTACTCATCATTTTTATTTCATCTATATGTTTATGCCTGAAATTGTCCTGCCTGTGTTACGTGGTGTTTCTCCATTATTCTCACATACAAAGTGCAATGTAAGAAAATCATCCAGCTCTTTAATTCATTCTCCTTATCTGATTTGTGCTTGGGCAATAAATTCTTATTCTCTGGTGATCAGCCTCTTTCAGATGTACTAGATAATTTCTTACTAATTTACTGACATGGCAGTTGCTTTTATTCTTCAGATTTCTTGTTTGTCTCTGTAATTTCTTTCATGGATTTTATGTGTTAAGGTTTGCTCCCTTTCATTAGACTCACTTAGGCTGCTAAAGGGACACAAATTAAAGTAAAATTGTGAAGCTGATGAATATGTGAATATTGTTGCTAGGCATTTCCCTTAATACTACTGTATCTGAAAGGGGGGAGGATGAGGTGAATAGGCTACAGAGGTACTTTGAACTCATTAAACTACTGTGCAAGACTTCAAGGGTCAAATAGTTGTAGCTTACAGCTGTTAATTTTTGTTCCTTGGGGGAAGCTTTATGCACAAGCACAAAGACACTGTGGTCTTGGAGTACTGTAATTGCAGATCTGTTGACAGTATTTTAAAATCTTGAAGGTTATTCATGCTGGCTTGCTCACCTGCAGTAAGTTCTGAAGTCCTAGAAGGAGTGGAGCTAAAGTAGCAATCAAAGCAGGGTTTTGTAGATGTGAAGCATTTTAATTCTCTGCAACAGTTCATTCAATAAGCTTTTCATACAAGAGATTTTATTTACTGTGTGACTGGGATCTAAACACTTAGAACAGAAGAGCGGCTTTGTGAGCAATGTGATTTCCCTTTCATTTGTGGCTTTCTGCCACGTTGGTGAGACGTTACAGTGGTTCTGCCATGTGAAAGTAGGAACAAACTTAGGTTCGATATCACACTGGTTTCACACACATTTAAGTGCTTTTGTTAGTTCATCTGTTGTGTGTTTCATGGTGGTGTTGTCACTGTGTTCCTACACCATAATTTGCTTGAGCACCATTACTTTATCTTAGGAGAAACTGTAAGGTTCAGCGATCCACTGCACCACCACTTCCATTTCCTCATTACAAAAATTGACCTTCTTGCTGTTGTTTGAAAGGGCTCAGACCACTGTCATTCAGACTTCAAGACTGGTGAGCAGTAATAATAGTATAGGAAGTAGGAGCAATAGTTAAAGCAGCCTGGCATTGTGTTCCCTTCCTGGAATCCATTTTGAATTTCACAGTACGGGCAGCGGGTGTTCTTTGCTACCTCTAGCATGCATTGTGTTTCGCTGTAATCCCCTACTTGTCATTAAATCATTTAAATGTATTAAGGCAACACACTGCAGGAACATTTTGCCATGTTTCTTTTGCCTTGTGGGTGATTTTCCTCAACCTGTTTCAACAACCCAGAAATAGCACAGCGCTATTCAAAAAAATAATCGTGGATACTTGTTTAAAACAAACTGAGAAGATTGCAAACTGACCTGTTCTCACACGTTATGCACCATTCTGCACGACACTCCCGCACCCGAGCGCCCAAGCCTGCAGCTCTCAGTGATATCCATAGTTGCTGGTGTAAACGGCCCAGCACCCCTGAGGGCTAGGCCAAGTTTCTGAGACAGTAGTTTTCTACTTCCCCAGTCTGGAAGTCCTGGCTCCTGCCCTTCTGCGAACATATTCTGTGGCCCTCAGATGCAGCTGTAGTACATACAAGGCACATCAACCTCTCTGAAACTGCTTGCTCACACCAAACGTTTTCCAGTAAAGCACTCTTACAGCATCCAGGAAATTTGTACTCTGACTACTGCAGTACAGCAACATCCTATAGCCCAGTCAGGTATGGATTGTATAGTATTGCAGGTGCAAATGCTGCTTTCGTGCAAACAGTAGTTTTCTAAAAGTTTGGGAAGCAAAACTCTAATATTTTCCACAGAATAAACTTCAAAATATGTTTGAAACAATTAGCCTCATTTTAATGGGGCCAGCTTATCATACCATTTGGTTGATTGCCAAAGGGTGAAGATTGCTTTAGGGGACCCCCCTCTTTATATTCCTCCCACCTCCCTTTTTACCCCCCTCAACCCCCCCCCCACCTTTTCTTTTTTTCCTTTGACATGTGTACTCTTCTTTCACAAGTGTCTAGAAAAGGAATCACAAATAGGAAATCAGAAGAAGTTTAGAAGAAATTTGGATGTCATCAGCTGTGATTTTTTTTTTTAAACAAAACAAAACAGAACTCATTTTTCTTAACTGCAGATTACTTAACAGTGAACAGTGGTTCATAATAGAGTTCAACTAACAGCATTTGCTTTGGCAAGGTTCTTACTGAAATCCCTGATTAAACACTGTAAAAGACTTAATACATTTTTAAAAAGTACAGTAAATACTTCATAAATTGTTCAATAAATTCAAGAGCTATTACTTGTTCATTTGTGTTGTATTCAGATTTTGCTGGCTTTCATTGTTACAGACAGATCGTATCCTCCAAAGTGTTTTTTAAAATATTGGTTTGATACTCCAGAACATTTCTACTTATTTTTAAAATCCTACAAGGATAATCCCCATGCTGATACAGATAGATTCAAAACAAGGCCCTAAATCTAGAAACTTTGGGAGTTGTATGAGTGTAGGATAAAAATATAAATCCTACTTCCATAACTGGTCACTGTATTACAATAGGTTAAACAACAACAGAAAACAAACAAACAAACATTCAAAGCATTCATTAACTTTGTGATGGAAAGATGGAAAGTCTTAGACTCCATAGAGTCTAGGGTTGAGCCTGATCACAAAGTATTACATCTCCATTTTTTTCACTAGGATAGTAAAACTTGTTAAGATCTATAAATTGTATCTGGGAAACAGTTCTCAGAAAATCACTTATGTTATGGATTGTACTGAATTTAAGCATGTGCTCTCGTGCTTTCCCAAATGTGGATCTTTGCTTCTGGGCAAATATGAATTCTTGAAATATAGGAGGATTGTGACCATTTCAATAAATGCCCAGACATTGTCTCAAATGGCACTAAAACTGTAACACAATACCTCCTAGCATACTGGGAAGGTGCTTTAATTAATAAAACTTTGAGGAATGCGTATTACTTTTGAAATTACTTTTGAATTACTGCTTATTTGAAATGACAAATGGCTTGCAGTATGGCAGTGATGATGTCTGTAGTGCAGTCTGGCTCTAGGGATAGACAAAAAAGGTAGCTGGGAGAAGCCATGTCCCCTTTACCTATTTTGGTTAAAGTTCTGAAAAGCTGAACTTGCTCTAACTATGGAGGCAAGGGGCAATGTAGGCACTGCTGGCAGAGGGTAGCCCATCCACCTAGCAGTAGATAAATTCCTAATGTATTACCTCCTCTTTTCTCGTGTGTGTTCCATGGACATTCTCCATTCTCCAAATTCAATCAATTTTTCTCCCCCTCCCCCTTTTTTTTTTCATTTTTTTCTTTTTTTTTTTTTTCAAAAGCTTTGAGATAACTCTCTGTAGAGGAGGCTTACATATATTACAGAACTACCTGAACTATCTGAATGCTCTTAAGGCAGGATTGGAATCCATTATTCTGATTACATAGAATTAAAAAAAAAAAAAAAAAAAAGGAAAAAATTAAATTTGCCAGCAAGGAGATAATAATATATTATGTAAGTGGTGCAAGAGGAAAAATTCTCAAAAATATGGAAAGATTTTAATATAAATAATGCAGTTTTAGTATCATATGAGACAAAATATCAAAAGAATTGCAGTGTGATCTAAAAAAGGTATAATATATCATTGCTAAATTAAGCTGGCTAAGTAGTTAAAGAACATGATTTCCAAGTCCAAAAATGAACCTGATGTCATAGGTCTAGTTTTGTACACTTCCCACCTTCTGGGATTACTGAAATAGTCTCCAAATTTAGAGAAAAGACTGATAAACCCAGAAGATATCATATATTTCAGCTTGATTAAGTATTCACCTGGAACCTATACCAGGCACTAGCAGTTCTTGTCTGTAGTTTTGTTGATTTCCAGCTTTAGACACTCAAAACTTATTCATCAATCTTCCAAGCCAGTAGATGGTTTAAAAACACTGATAAAGTTAAAAACTATTAAAAAGCTTGGGTACTTTGAAGTTACTTTCTTTTTTCAAAGCTCGTAGTTTGTACTCCATTAATGTTTTCAATTTTTCTCCACAAAAGTGAGATCTAAAAATTACTTCACAAATCTGAAAGCTGGCTTTCTTGAGATATCATTTAAAGTTGAGAGCTGAAGTTCAAAGAAGTACTAGAGAAATCCAAGAGAGAAATCTTTTCAGCGGAGTGACCATTATTCTGTTTAGAGATGTCATTATCCAGTCAAGCAGCAAACTTAATTCTGTGTGATTATTTTACTGGGTTATCGTATAAAATCTATGATTCTGTGATTCTATGAAAACAGTCTGCAAATGATGCAGTGGTTGAAGATGATTTGTGCAAGTTACCTGATGAATTTGGACTAACAAGGAACCATGTTTTGCTATTGTTTTGCTCTATTGATAGGGAATGTTTGCAGACTGTGTGAATGACAGTCACTTTTTCCATTGAAGATTGCCCTGTTTAAAATACTCCTGACAGAAGCAGCACAATTCGTCACCTGACAAGGTTGTCAGCATCAAGGGCCATGTCTGTAGGACATGACATGAATGTAAGAATATTATCCAGCAAGGACTGTGAACTTTGTTGAACTGATCTATCTCCATTATCTGTTGTTGAATCCCAAAGTCAGCACACCATCCTCAGAGAAAGCAGCTAGCTTTTGCAGGATACTGAGTACATGAGGCATTTATCCTAATTTATTGTCTCACTGTGGACTGGAATATTAAGAAATGAATGAAAAAGAACTTTCTTAAAAAAGGGGGAAAAATGATCATTGATAAATTGATCCTGCAGGAACTCATATACTTTAAGCTTTTAATACACCCATAATCCTCTACTACAGTTAACGCTTGGCTGAAGCAGAGGCTGTACTTGTCTGGTCTTACTTGTCTCAATACTTCATGTTCAGTTGAAAGCCTATGGGAGTTATCAGGAAGTCACTCATGGGGTTCATTGGGGTACATTGTTCTTCTGTTAACTGGGAAGAAACCAGGAAGTACTTGTGTAATATTAGGGGCTCACGACCTATTCATAATCACGTGTGAATCTACACAAGGATTGTTTTGTGCCATGGCATCTTTTTCTAATTCGTGTTTCATCTTCTCCCCTGCATGATGGCTGGCAAATGGGCACCTGTTAAGTGAGAATTTCTCCTTCTGCTCATTTTACAAAGAAAAGTAATAACGTGAAAAAATGAACATAATTTACACTTGTAAATCAGGCCAGCTTCTGACCTGATGTTAGTGAATATCATTCCATTGAAGTTAGTGATGCTGAATGTACTTGCTCTCTACCTGAATTTGGCTCATTTTGTTATTGAAGCTTCTTTTCCTCTCCGGAGTAATTCACAGTTTTTCCCCACTTGTGAGAAGGTACCCTTGTACAGTTGTTTACTTTAGAAACCTGGGTGAGTACAGGGCAAATACAGTCAGCAGCAAATGTGTTCACATTTCACTACAAAGAACATATGAACTCTTTGTACCTGACACTTTACACAATATGCTCTCTGGCTTTAAGAAAACATTATTTCATGTTCTTACTCTAATCAGCCTTGTCTGGCAGCTCACAGAACAGAGAGGTTCATTGTTATATGCAGCTGTCATTTGTTCCATCTCCTTGCTCTTTCTGACTTCAATATCTTTGTGGTATTTAGTGAAAGTAATTTTCAGTTAGAAATCTTCTGCCCTTTCAGTAAGTGCAAGTATAGCACTTCATCAATGGCCAAAGAATTCCAAGCTATCTGGGATGTATCAGGACAGTTGATAAAACCTCACAGAGCAACCTATGATAGTACATCCCATCATAAATAAAAAAAAGCAGAAAGGGCCTTTGTCAGTGTTTATCTGTAGCGCTTTTATTCTTTGCCCTTGATTTCCTCTTCAGAAAATTGATGCACCCTTAAATTGAAGCAGGAGGCTTGACAGGTGATGGTTAGTGTGATAACTGCTCAGATTTCATCAGCCAGTGTTTTTCTGGTGGTGCAATTGTAGGAACTTTCAGCTAGATTACCTGTCATCCACTACATCAGATAAAAGAGGGAGAGTTGAAAGATGCAGTTTTGCCACTGTACCTTATAGGAAATGAAAAGTGTGGGTGAGGTAACAGTAGCTGAAAAGAAGTACAATTATTTTCTAATCAGGCTATTCCGTCAAGAATGTCACTGCTGAAATTGGCAATCATTGGACAGAATCCATTGTTAAATTTGCATTGTTAAATTCATAGGGGGAAAAATCCGAAAAGAAATAATCAGTCTCACTGTAGGTAGTAGCTCAAGCACTACTTTTGACTATCCATTTAATTCCTCTGTGTATTGAAAGCAAGGTGCAATCTATAGTTAGACATAGGAAAATGTTCCTATTTTGAGTGTATTTCAATATTCTGATTTCAGTCTACTTTGATGCTAGTGTTTTTTTTTTTTTTTCCTGAACTTCTGATAGCTCAATTACTTTGTAAAGTTTTACTTATTTTTTCTTCATCCAGAAAACTTTATTTAAAAACCAAGGAATTCTACCAGTACAAAACGTGAAATGTATATTCGTTTGCCCACCCTCTTGTACTATGAAGAAAAGTGAACTGTTTTTGAACATAGTAAACTGTTATATGTGCAAAGATGGCCTGATTACAGCTTAACTGATTTTGTGCTTTTTAAATTTTGCATTTTTGAGGTCCTATGCAGAACTTATTCTGTGCTACAGCAATTACTTTCCACTGCTAAATTTCGTGAATATAAAGCAGCTTAAATATGTTTTGTGTTATCTTTGCTTTGATTTATCCTGGTTATCCTCCCTACTCTATTATTCAAGGTAGCTGAAATCTATTATGACTTCTCTTTGAAATGATGACATAAACCAACTCAATAAAAGAATAAAATAATAACCACCATTTTGTTAAATAGCACTATTCCCAATACTGTAGTTGAAGGTCTGTCAGTAATTCTATTAAAAATGGTTATTTTTCTAAGGCCTATGTAGTTTACCCATGAAAATTCTCTCTGGGTTGAGTCTTGGCAGCTAAAGGTTCAGCATTTGTTGCAGCTCTTTGTTGCTATTGTTTTACCAAATATTATCAATTTGTCAGGATATTTGTTGTCAAAGTTATAAGTAGAAAGAGATTTTGGAAAGCACAGAAGAGTAAATTTACAGGCTAATAATACTTTGTTTTTGCCCTTGTTAATAATGATTCCATGTCCTGAAGTGATTCTGAGAGAGATGTGTTTTTTATTTCTTCTTTATAGGGGTAACCTAAGACATTGAGAGATCTAATGAATTGGCAATAAGCAGCAGCAGGAGGAAGTGATCTTTTTCCCCAGACTCTTTGCCTGTGACACTATTTTTACCTTCAAATGGTATCTGTGGAGGAATGTGGCTCCAATGCAATGCTGTCCATGTTGCAAACTGCTACAAATTTTATTCATTAAAAAACGTGAAGGTATTTTTGGCATATTCGGACTTGAAATCTATACATTTTAATTTTGTATGTGATGAATGAAATGCCACATTTCTATTTATGTAATGATAAAGAACTGTCTGAGAACAGTGGTCATATTTGGCAATTGTAGAAACTTGCTCATTCAATCCATTCCAAGCACATCTGATTTGAAGGGGTACTCCATGTTGGGTACTCCCAACAGGGTCATTCTTTCTTGAGAAGCAATGACAATAACTGGAATCTCAAAGCAGACAGTCTGCTGACCATAAGTTTGTACTGCGTAAGAATGATGTTAAAAAGTAAGGGGAGGACTTAGAGAGTATATGAGTAAGGTTAAAGGAGTGGAAAGTCGGCTTGAGAGAGAGAGAGGAAATTCATAAAATATATTTATCAGGAAAGGTTAAGAGGATAGTTGGTCATAGTCATAGGTTTCCTTATTAAAAAGATAATTTTAATAATATGAGTTTATAAACAACTTTGTAACAACTCCATGATCACTGTCATTCAGTTGTGGTGGCTGTCCCACACTGCCCATCTTGACCCGCAGTGAGCAGGTGCTCATCCTGTAGCAGAAACAAGGGAGCAGAGATTGTACCTACTCCTCACAGCCCAGCGTGCTATGGTAAAGCAAAGGTACAGCACTTCTCACCAATCAGCTCTGCCCTGTGGTCCCCAAGGAGCAAACCCATAGCCTCTTTTCCACCTGTGCAGCGGGTAGGAGAGCCAGCTGGGGTGGTGACTTCCAGCAGAGGGGTGGCTGCAGGCAGCTGCCTCTGGCACAGATGATGGTTGCAGGTGGCAACCTGCTCAGCCACCACACAGTATCTGACAGGAACCATA
>NC_137695.1:33677419-33746974 GCF_964034855.1 Anser brachyrhynchus
GATTGTATGAAAGGTGCTATTTTAATGGAGGTAATTAGCCAGTCTTTTTTTTTTCCATCAGACCTTGTGGTGCGCTCTCTTGATGCTGGAAGAATAAACATTGATTTTTTTTTCTCTTAAAAAGACGGAAAGACAGACAGACAGATGGAGAAAGAATGAAAGAGGGAGAGAAAGAGAGAAAGAAAGAGAGAAAGAGAAAGTGAGAGAGAAAAGAGAGAGAGAAAGAGAGAGAGAGAGAATGTGAGGAGAGAAAGAGAGAGAAAGAGAAAGAGAAAGAGAAAAGAGAGAGAGAGAAAGAGAAGAAAGAGAAAGAAAGAGAGAGAAGAAAGAACGAGAGAGAAAGAGAGAGAGAAAGAGAGAGAGAGAGAAAGAAAACAGAAGAAAGAGAAAGAAAGAAAGAAGAAGAAGAAATGAAGAAAGAAAGGAAGGAAATAAGCCATAGCTAAAAACAGAACAGATTCAGGCTACAGATTTACTCAGTATGTAGATTGCAGGAAAATATAGAAGATGATCTCATGATTTTTTTTTTTTTCTGGTTTGTAATCCACGAGACAACAGAGATGTCAGTTCTTCCACGATATCCTTGCCTGGATATAAAGGAGGAGAAGTCCTTCTTTTTCACACTCACCCTCAATTTTTCTTAGAGTAGATGTAGGCATGAGCCAAAACCACACATAAAACAGCTGTCAGACAGTGAACCACAGTTTTTCCTATACTTCTAAGGCTGAACTAATGTTGTACTTATTTGGGAAAATAATCAGCTTTTGGTGTTCTTTTTGTCTTCTGTGTGTCAGATTAGCATTTCCTGATGTTTGAATCACCAGGAAAATGGCATCCAAATAATAGTTGAGTAACTATTCTTTTTGCTGAAATCTCTTTTTGTCCCCTGAAAATGTAAAGCGACAATAAAAGTGGTGTAAAATCATATATAAGATTCATATTCTTGAAATTACACATACAGATAGTAATTACACTTCTAGCAGCATTAAATGATTTAGAAGCTGGGCAAATCAGTCTCCGAATCCTTGCTTTTCCACCAGCAAAATGAGGGAACAAACTGGAATTGTCTTGTGCCACCTCTAGCACCAACAAGGCAGCTTAGTGCCCTGTGATATGCAGAGCTTTCCATGGTAGGGAATTTCAAAGGAAAGTTTAATGCTATAGTTGAGAGTGATGTAATCTAAGAGAACATTATTTAGCTGATACAAGAGCTAAGTAGGCTTTGAAGAGACTTGCAGTCTTTTTAAGAGAGGTTAAAAATACAAAACAGAATAAGTCAAGGAAAAACCCACCTAGGAGGATAACAGTGGTCCATGAATTACTGCTTATTGCATCTGCTGTTAAGTAGACAGGATGAAATCATCCAAGCAGACTGCAGCTTCCAATTTTTAGGGATCTGAACAATTCATTTTGCCTTTTCACACCTCCTCCTCCCACTGAATTTAACCACTGGAAAGGACTGCTCATTTACTCCATTCAATGCTTTTTGCATATTATTATTATTATTATTATTATTAATTATTACTATTAATATTATTATTATATTTACCAATGATGTGTTAGAGAATTACCACAAGTACATACTACAGCTGTAGTAACACATTCCAGTTTTGGCAAGCTGTTTATTCACATGCTTTAACTCTGAGTGCAGCAAGGGACCAGAAAGATAAATAGACAGCAGAGAAGAGCAGCTAGAGGTGAAGCTGTTTGTCTGAGTTCATGGAGCAGGACACTGACTGACCAGAGTGTTTGACTTACAGTGTATTACCCTGACCCCATCCATGAATTGTACCTTTCTGTTGCAAAAGTCCCTGCTGATTAAACAACAAATATAACAAATAATTGGTTAAAATTGCTTCATTCCATCTTGTTTTCCTTGAGGAAAACATTGAGCCAGCTTTTAAAGTGAGATATGTGGTATAAAAAGACAGATTTACTAATACTGGCAATAGTTCTTGCAAGATTAAAAACAAACAAACAAAACACGTATGAACAGAAGTGACAAGGAAAAACATAAAACAATAGAAATACAATGAGTTGTTTTCATGGATGAAAATAAAGCACTACTGTGCTGAATAGCAACATTTCAGAGCTTTCGCTGAAAGAACAGACTGGAATGCCTCCTGGTTTGCATCATTACAGTGCAGCAGTATGTACTTATACATACCGTTAATTTATACAAGTTTTTTGGCCAAAAAAAGAAAAAAAAGCCAAATGTTAGAAGAAGCCATCTACTCACACTGTCCATAAATTGAAAAGTGGCTGAAATGATTACACTTGATCTGCAGCCATATTCCATTGGAAGGTCTATTGGCTTGCAAAGACACTCAGAGCACATTAACCACAGAGTTCTCTCCCAAGCTGGATATTCTTAGCTGCCATGTCTGTGCCTCATATTTTTACCAGTTGGGTCTTAAAATATGGCAGATAGCTGAATAGTTTTATATTTTAACACTGATATGCAGAAATATATTAAACAACTGCAAACTATTTGGGAAACAACACAGTATTTGCACCTTGATTTGAAACATTAGTGTCTATAAATAGAAATTCCATTAGTATGTTTTCTATTCTGAAAATGTTTCTATTTCATGGCATCAACATTGTTACTCAGTCAGAATATTTGCTGGATATTGTCTTTCTGCATTTGGCTAAACTGCAGGGTTTGCAATGCTCAGCAGAAAGAAAAAAATAAACTTATTCAATGTGGGAAATAAGCATGTAAATTCACATATTTGGTAAATAACAAAGAAAGTTTCAAAGGAAAATATCAGGCATATCATAAGGTTTTTATTTTGAAAGCTGACTGTTGGTTGTTAGCTTCTCATCCCCATCCTAACCAAACTCTTCATTCACTGCTAATACTAAGATAATGTTCTCAGTCATGCTGACTGCTGTCTTCTAGACGTTGCTGCATGCAAAAACTTACTCGGAACTTATCAAATTCCACATATAAAGTACAAGATCAGAGCTAAAGATTGAGATATCTGAAATGGACGTATCATCAGACACTGTCACTTGATTAAATGCTGATGAATTTCAATAACTTTATGCTATTTGTTTTCAGTGCAGTAGCCTGAATTCCCCAAACTGCATTCTCATCTCTTTGAAGATGTGAGGTTGTAGTATGAGAGAATTCAAAGCTTGAATGAATCAACCAAATTTTGCTTATAATTAACCTTTCTGGAGATCTACTAGCACTTGTGAAAGTAAAGCAAAAGTGAAAAGGAATATGTTTGCATGAGGAATTTAATTTTAAGCCTTTACTTAATTTCACTTACCCCAACAAAGTTTTAGCTGAGGGCTGGAAATTGCAACACGTTTGCACAATAAGGCTGTACAACAATGGATTTTTTGAGTTCAGTGGGAGGGCTGAGGGCTCTGTTGGTTTGTCAGTTAAATTTTTGTTGCTACTAGCAGAGCTATTGCTCATTTTGTACAGGGGGAGAACTTTGCTGGACAGTCCTGTTAACTCTTTTCTTGAGCTGCTTGTTTAAAATGTAGTTATTAGTATTTCACTAAGAAAGTGCTTGTTTAGGGCCCAAATGATTTTATTTTGGCATTCTGAATCTGTACAGGTTCTACAAAGAAGGGCAGAGTGTAGATCTCCCATATTAACTTATATTACCCATACGGATGAATTCATGTCCATGTAATAACTCTAGATAAAGAGCCTGTGCAGTCATTGAGCGGATTTGCATATGAGTTCTCATGTGTGTCCATTGCCTTGCTAAACTCTTAGATATGTTCTAGAGAAATCTTTTTATACAATTCCCATTGTATGGATTGACAAGATATACTGTAACAGGCCTTTTAACTGTAATTGTTATTTAACAAAACTGCATATAAAGAAAATCCTTAAGTACCATGTATCTTGTATACAGGAAAATCTCAGAGGCTGTTCATGGGAAAATTGCTGGTCTCCCCATGCTGACACACTAATGTTCATAGGAAAGCAATACAGCATGTTAGCATGATCCTGCTGTACATTTCTACTAGGAGGAGCAAGCAGCTTTCCCTTTTTCTAGACTTTAGCCATGGAGTCACTGTCCACAAATACTCCTCAGTGCTTCTGGTGGAGAGTGTTGGCCCCATTTGGGTGTCTCTGTACCTACGATGTTGACACCCTAAATATAAGATGAGAAACAACAGATGGCTACAAACAGATGGGGGAACCTAAGTAACAATTAGACACTATTGATCAGTATGACAGCAGTTCTGACAATGCAGTGACACTTTCTAGGGTTTTGTCTGATCTCCTTTAAATGTGGTTCAGACTTTCCCTGCTTCTTTAAGGCCACTATTGCAGGGATGAATTTCTTGGAGTGAAGATGGAAAGAAGAGTTAGATGTAGTTTGGCCTTATCCTGAGCACTGGAAGGAGTGCAGTACATATTTTTACATTGTGAGATGGAATTGTGGATACAAATGCCCACTTGTGGCTCCTGTAAAAGTGGGTATATGCAAGGCTGGCTAAAACCAGCAGCAAAATAAGCTGCTGCTCAGGGGTGAACCAGATGTTACTGGCCACAAAATTATTATCTTTACCCCTTCCATGTTCTGGCAAGCAGTAGTAAGAACAAGGCCAGTTCCTCATGGAGCTCCTAGTTTTCTGGTGACAAAGCTAAGTTAGGCTCAGGCTGGTGACAAGCCTGGGAAGGTCTCTGTGATGGAACAGCCCCTGATATCCCACAGACACAAATCTGTTTGTCTTCTTGCTATTCAGTGATTTTTTATTTATTTATTTATTTTCTATTTCTAGCATTTATCCTAGTTACATTTGTCATAGCACAAGGTTTATTTTTCTGTCTTTTGTACTCTTAAGCTTCAGGTACTTGTAGACTCTCCTGTTGGTACCTTAGTCTTCTCTAAGTGGAAGTGTACATGCATATACTTTTTTCCTTTAAGACCAATCTTCTCAGTGTTCAGATAACATTATTGCTTTATTGTTCAGACCTCACCATCCCATGAACACTTTTCTTCTTACATTATACCCATAATGGTACAAGACCCTGGCTGTTTATCTCTAAGTTCTAGTGTTTTTTCTAAGAGCTCAAAAATTTCCAGTGCATAAGAGGAAGAATAAAAGCCCCCTGCCCTGACTGTGTGCAGTTAGAAAAGAGAATCTATTATGTTCATATTATTGTTTTTTAGAAGGCTAAACATTTTTTGAAATGGATGTTGCTGTTCACAGACAAGTGTAGGACATCGCAATAGATGGATGGCAGGCCCAGGCCAGCATGGCAATTCTGTTGTGTTCATCAGTGCTGTAGAAAAGACTGACTCCCTGTTTTGTGAAGCTGATGCGTGGACAGCACAAAATAGGCTGATTTTTTCTTTTTTCTTTTATTTTTTTTTTCCCCTGCCATTTTGCATTGCCAATTAATGTCTGACTCCGTCTCTGAATATTCATGCTTTGGATTGTTTTTCAACAAATGCGTTGGGAATTGTGTCTTTCCAGTCCAAACCTCATTTTGTTACAGTATTTTCGCCTATGCTTTTAATCTCTCAGGGTGCCTTTGTATTATTTGTCTTTGTTCTTACTGGTACTTTCAGCTCCTCCTAAATTACTATTGTTAGCTCATTATGATAGTGAATTCATTAAGATCATTACTTTCATTACTTTTTTCAGATTATTACTGAAGATGTTAAGCAAGACAAAACTATTCTCTCCCCTTGGGTAAGCCTCCTGGAACACCTCTCATCGATGCAAAACATAGTCTTTTCCTTGTAGTCACTTTTCAACCCACTAAATCCTGTTCTTCTCCAAGACTATACCAGTCAGTTTTTAAACTCAAAGACTGTACAATGGAGCTTCAAGGCTTTGATGAAATCCATGTAGGTTGGCTGCATTCTTTGTGTCCTGCTGCCAAAACCTCCATCCTACAAACACGTGTGTGTTTACTTGAAGTTTAGGGGATTCCTCATGTAAGTAAAGTTAAACATGTACTTGTAAGATTAAAACCTTATCCGACTTTCTATTTTGTTGTTGTTGTTGTTTGTTGTGTTTTGTTTTAAGGGAAATCCAATTAGTCCAGGAAAATGTACTCTCAGTAAAAGACTGTCAAATATTTCACATCCTTTAATGATTTTATTAAAATTTCTCATTGTTGGTCATTATGTTATTTAAGCTAGATTTTTATTGTTCAGATCACTCTTCCCCTCTGCTTCATTTCTTTATTTTTTTTCCTAAGCATTTAAATATCATTAAAAACAGAAACATAAGGGCTGTATCAAGTAGTAAATTCTCACAGTAACCATGCATATGCAGTTTCTCTCAAGTGGTTTAAACATTTTGGAATTTCTCAAGTGATTTCTTTCAAGCTCTTTATTATTATTTGAGCAAAGTAAAATAGTTACTTTCCTTTCAAAACTTTCTTAACAACTAAGTTATCATCATTCATTTTGAATCATTAATTTAATACTCTTCCTAATTTCTGTCTCCGATGAATTTTTGTGAAAGATCTTGAATATTGTTCTTGAATCTTCAGCTTCTCTCTCTTCGCTGGAGGCCCTGATCAATGTAAGTATTATGTATGGCACAGTTGCTACCTGCTGTTTTCCTTAAGGTTGCTTTTGTCCTGGACACTTTGCAACTCTTTTTTCCAGTTCTATTCTCTGTCCCATACTATCACAACTTAGAGGTTATGCAATGTTTTCTCAAACTTTTCTAACACTATATAAAGTGCTAGATCATTCTTATTTTTTTTCCCCTCATGGTAAAGTAAAAACAAAAACAAAACAACAAAAAAACCACCACCAACAACAGAAAACAACCAAAGACCAGAACTTTAAAAGGAAATTGCATTAATATAATGATGATATTTTATCTTAATTCTGGATACAAAATAAAAGAGCCTCAGTTTTCTGTAAAGAGAGTTAGATCCACTCACTTACTGCAGGATCTGGCATATGAAATTCAGATGCAAGAATAAAAATCTCACATACTTTTTGTTTGGTCTCCTAATTAATGGTCTATATAAATCTATGTAACCTATGGATACATTTCATCTGAATTTTCAATCTTGTGACTGATCTTTTATGAACAGAAGGGAGACCATTCACATAATTTTATCGCAGTATACTATGTGTACATGCTTTTCCTGCAAATAAAATACATCTCCATTATAGCTCAGTGATAAGATTTTTTGGTTTTACTCCATAGTTGGAAGTTAGATCTGTATATTTTATTATTCATGTAACTTAAGAGATACATGTTAAGTCTTTTGTTTAAAGTATATTTAGAATTAAACAGCCATATTCAAAGTAAATTATCTAAATAGATTTTGGAAAGAGAAAGGAGTCTGTTCATTCTAATATACCTTCAGAAATATTTTACTTCTTGATGATGACAGCAGCTCTTACTGACAACTATTAATACATTATAAACACCCCATCAGAGTTATATAAAAACATGTCAGTTTTAAAGAGAACATCTTTGACAGCAAATTTTCTGATTGTGAAACAGCTGTGCCTCCAGTACAATGCATTAAGTAGTTTATTCCTTTTAGATAGTTAAATTGTGCATGAAATGTTGCTGGCGCAAGGGCTCCAAATCTGGCCTGATTAGTGAACATCTGTTACATTGGAAAAATTCATGTCTACCCTAATTAGCTGTCAGGCTGATGTACATCAGCCCTGATGGTGAGGGATCCTGTGCTGTTTAAGTCAAACAGGTTTCTCTCCTATCCCATCACCTGCCCTTTCAAATCTCTTCCTCTGGTGTGTTGCTGTAATTAGAGATTGTTGGAAATACAATAGAGCAGGTTATGGTCAGTTATAGTCCCATCTGTGCCATTTTTTATTCCCACAAAACTTGTGAACTGACATAAAGCAGTCCTAGCAGTCAGGCTAAGAGGTCTATATATTTTTCTAATCCTAATCCACTCACTAGGTCTGAAGACTTTTCATTCTCCTAAAGCTACAAGCTACCACTTTGTGGTGATTGAAATAAAATCAATATTGGGCTGACCAATTTGTCTTTTTTTTTTTTTTTTAAATAAGGGTATTTCTGAGTTGAGTATGAAATATGGCAAGAAATTGAAGAAATCTCATGGAAACAGTGTTCTCTGCTATTGACAACAGTCTTTTTGCAGTCTAGACAAACAGCTCAGGATCTCTTAAGTGGAACAAGTATGCATGCAATACAGTTCATGTAGTGTGTATTTATACACATATATTTAAATTTTCATGTTAGATGTAAATTCTTCAGGTTGGTGTTCCAAATATTTTCAATATGTTGGGGGGGGGGTCTTCATTTGTTTTTAATATCTTATTTTGTTTTATTCAGTCAGAGAACTCTTGTTATCATTAATGACAGAAATATTACTCAATAAAGGTGTACTAAGTTTCCTTATTTTATACTGCAGTCCTACAACAGAAGTATCAGATGAACACAATAAATTAATTCCTCAGCTGGGATAAAGTATTGGAACTCAATTAGAGAATGTACACAGACTTAGCGCTAACGAAGAATTAAGTCCTATTCAGTGAAAGTAAATCAGTGTTCTGATTGATGGCTCTCCCCTTATCTCCCAACAGTAAACACTAGAGCCAAACCGAGAAACTGGTGTTTGTTGAATTAATTTCTTTTTCTTCTTTAGATGACACTTGCCAAAAGTTAGTTCAGTCCTCAGTCAAAGGTCATGGTTTATTTAATCCTAAAATATTTTTAGACACATACAAACAAAATATTAAAATGTTTAATAGACTAATTAAGGGCACAGTAATTCTTCATCATTTGTATAATTGCAACCTGGGATTTGGTCCTTTATTTTCATTTCTAAGTTTGTGGACTTTTAGTAGAGCAGCAACTGGTGCCATGAGGATTCTTTTAAGAAATAACAAAAGGAATTATTTTCCAAGTTAAGTCATCTCCTCTATTATGTAGGCCCTTGCAGGAAGATGAAATGTGAAAATTTAGAGTTTCATGATTTCTGACTGGCCATCCTTTATGGGACAAAATTGTGTCATCTCCTCTCTCTTGTATCCTGGGGAAAGGAAAGCTGGTTTCCAACAAAACAATAAATGTGGAGACCTCCAACTTGATTCCTGAGTTTTCTGGTAGTCCAGTCCCAGCTGAAGAGCTCCTGCAGAAGCTCTGCCTCTCTTTCTCTTCTTGGTTTATTCCTGGGTCCCAGTCAGAGTATGACTGTTTAAGAGTGGAGGGCTCCAAGAAAAAAAAAAAAAGATCTGAGAATAGCCTTCACTCACAATACCATTCAGCTCCACCTTATTCTGGTCTGTGACTGTTAAGCAGAAAGCTGAGGAGAAGCCCTGGAACCTTTGGAAAACCAGGCACACTTACTTTTTATGCAATGGAGCTGTCTTTGCCTGCCTTCAGGCTCACTGTTCCTGGCTCCCTTATTCTTTGCTATTCCCAGGTTACATAAAAAGCAGACTGAATTTACACACCCTTCTGAGGAAATGGTTTCTCCTGGAAAGCACCAGCCAGTCAGATTTTGAAAAACTGTTATGAGTAAATTAAAGCCATAAATTCTGCCATTTTTTATTCTTCATCCAGCTTGCAATAACTATCAGGAGCCTAGTAGGAACTCTGTACTCACTTTGTCACTTGTGGAAGTTTAAAATCGGTTCCAAGTATTTGACTCCTGTGTTGTTTCAAATTTTGCTGCAGTGGCATCTCACTGAAATGTAAATTATTACTGAACATCGACCATCACATGAAATGGAGTCTATACCAATGATTATGATAGGAATCTTCAATGCATAGTTGAGATGCAATTAAAGTTGGTTGAAAGCGTTATTCAACTTTTGAATGTGGAGCTAAAAGAAGAGTAATGCTTCTTTTAGCCAGCTGTGTATGATACATGTGTGTGTATGTCATGGTCAGGATTGCTTTCCTATTGGATCATTAGAACAGAACACACTGTAATTAAAAAGAAATGATCCAACTGATAAACAAAATGTACATTACAAAGGTAGGCAATAAATGTGGTAATGTTTGTGTGCACTGGTACCAACCAGAGAGGGATTGTGAAACAGCAGGTGAAAGATTAGGCAAGGTGCAATTTATGTTCAGATAGTGACTACCATTTGGGTTTCCCTATGCTGTTCCCTTAGATGAAAGTGGCACTTCATTGTCCTTAATGTTATAGAGTTGGCAATGAGGCACGTTGAACATTCACAAAGCTTTTGAAAGTTGAATGATGAGGCACATGAAGGATGGGAAATGGTGAAAAAAAGGAAAGTGCTAAGATCGATTGTCAAATATCATGTCGGTGCCACGTAACATGGATGGCAGAAAGGCAGGAGAGGAGGCTATCATAAAAAGCAAATAAATAGGAAAGGGAAAGACTGGGAGCAAAAGTGAATGGAGGGAAGCCTTGCTTCAAAATAAAAGTAGTTGGAAATAAAAGCTAATTTAGAACTGTATATATATATATGTAACCTTTGATAAAAGATGGCTATTGTGGAAAGCCTGTGAAAGCAAGGTTTAGCTGAAAGGCTTTTGGAATAGCAGCAGAACCCTATGAGTGGTTTAGATTCATATTTTCTCTGTTGTCCTTATCTACAACATTGTTCTATGGAAATCAGTGGAGTTGTATGCAATTTTAACTGCAATACTTAATTTATTTTGGTAAAAATTTTAGTCACATTTTAGTCAAAATATAGCAAATGTCTGGTGGGACATTTCAAATACATCATAGGAAAAGTAGGTGTCTTGCATGTTGATTATCTAATATTTGCCCTTATGTCATATTTAACAAAACAGCTAATGCCATTCAGAACTTTTCTTCCGTTTGTTAGAGACCAAAAAAAAAAAAAAAAAAGGATTATTAAGCACTTTTCCCATCATGTGTTACACCACTGAAGATTTGGAGAAATGTTTCCTCCTTATCAGTTCCCTAGGGTTACCAGTCCTTAACAACTGACTGATCGTGGTCAAGACCAGCCATTTAAATTAATATAAGCTATGCAGTAACTATGGATCTACTCAGTTGCATCTCAGTACACAACAGGTAACAGTCCTGTAAAATGAATAACAATGGCCTAGTTCACTGGATCAGCCATTTCCGACTGTATACATGATGTAAGAGATGGCTTTAGGAGTTAACAACACTTGGCTTCTATATCCATCAGAGTGCATATATTGTGATGTGGAAAAAAAGAGTGGTATAAGTGTTCTGGTTCTCTGAATCTAGCTAATTTTCAGAATGACAATATCCTACATGCACTTCCACTGACCTAAACGTATCCTGAATCAGGTCGTAAAAAGTGACACTTTTTCTCTTATTAAAGTTGTGGGGTCAAACATTGGACAAAGGAAGTATGTTATTTCCAGTATGTGATGTCAGAGAAAAAGTTGTTACTCTCTGTGATGTCAGAAAAAGACATCACTGCTGTATTCTCTTCTGCAGTTCACTAAAAAAGAGTAAATCATTAAATATACACCATAAGTCAATTCATCCTCACAATTTGACAAATTTATGTCTGTCTTTAACATGGGAGCCATTACATGAGATATCAATTACTTCAAAAGTTATCGTTCACATTTGCTGAGCTTACACTGACAAAGATGCATAAAGGCATCCTACATTCCGAGTGAATACCCAAGGGATATGGGAACTACAGTTACCTTTTGAGGCCCCCTTCCCAAGACTGTAAACTAAGCCCTAGACATCAGTGCATCATCTCATGAATCTTACATATTTTGGTATAAATCTTGGGTATAATTTATATGGAAAAATAACGGATTAATATTTGAGTTTTATCAGTTTGGCTTAAATTCCCTTAAACATTAAAGTTTTTTAGAACATCAAAACAAGTGAAGAGCATAGTCAAGTGCAAAACAGATTTGCTGGGAGAAGAGTTGAAAAAAATTAAATATAAGTTTTGGGTTGACATAATCCAGGTTAAATCTAAAAAAGAAAAATACTTACTGTTGTAAAATGAGAGGCTATTTTATCACTCAGAGAATGTCACATCAATTGTAAAGCCATCAGCCTCAAGGCTTGTTGGTGATTGCTTCATATTTACTGTTAGTCCAGCGATGGAGATGGTACTTTTACAGTCTTTGGACAGACTAGTGAGTGTGACATTTAAAGTGTTGATTTTTGCAGCACTTATGTTAATTGTTGTAATTTTCCTGATGAACCACCATTCTGGTTCCCTGATGCAGCCAAGATAGTTTTACATTTTCTATGCAGGCCTCTTTGCCATTTGGTCTGTGTAGTGTCAGCTTCGAGTGCTACTGAAAGCAGACAAAATTGCAAGCAAATTGCATCAGATTGCCAACATTGTGAAAAGGTAAATTGCTTGCAAATCTATTTAAACCACTGCCCTATTTTCATCAGCTTCAGTACTTGGTATTCATGATTGCTTAATTGGCGACCTTTCCTATTGTGTAGTGCTTTATGGTGTAATGGAAAGCGATCTTTACCAAACCAATTACCCTTTTTTTCTCAGCACTACATTATTGCTGTGATTGCAACTGCCAGTCCTTTGTAAATGAACTTTCTGATTTCAATGATGTTTTTAAAATGTAAGATAGAAAAAAGTGGCATTCATATTGTGTGATGTTCTATTTTGAAGCCTCTTTGTAGTCACCATTGTCTGGGAAAATGGACTGAAGGGTTACACAGTACCTACAAATATCCATGTAACTATTATTAATATTATCATAATGTCTCCCTTTGTACAGCAGCTCAATTAGGAAAGGATAGGAGAAATATTTTGTCACCCTGTCAAGTGCACAGGAAGTGCTTTTGATGCCTCTTTTCTGACATATACATTATCTTCACTAATAATACGAGATTCCTTTTTTAAGACACAGAAATAAATATACAAAATCTGAGTTGCTATGAAAATTCAAGTCACTATACATTTATAAAATGTATTTTTAAAGAGTCTTATCTTTTCCAGACATTTAGGCATAAAATATTTTGAAATACTGCGAGTAGCATAAATAAAGGTAAATGTAAACGTTTCCTTGCACTAAAGCAGGGATGCCGGCTATTTGTCTTCTAAATACAGACACAGTGAAAGAAAAATATAATTCACAAGCTGCATATTATCTATTTTGGTTTCCGCAATAATAGGATGCTAATGTTTGAATGTGTTCCTGTACAGAAAATAAAATTGAATTCTATAAAAGTGACCATTCTCATTTATTTTTATTTTTATAATGCAAGATACAAAATAAATAAATAAAAAAAAAATACAAGATTCCAAGAGTTTAGTTTGTGTATTTATTTATGTGATTTAGGAAATTATATCATTACTCATAAGTGGTGACACAGAAAGGGCTCTACAAGTAATTTAGTCATTCCCTAATATGGTACTGTAAGTGCAAATGGATGCATCATTCTACCCCCTACAGTTAAGAATTCTATTGTAATGACAAAAAATTGAAAGGATTTCTTTTACTCTTTGTCCTCTCTTTTCTTCTGCCAATTAAAAAAAAGATCTTTTGCCCAAGCTTTCTGATGATTTTAGTACTTTTGATGCAATGTAATGATTTATTTACAGCCATACTCTTAAGAAAAACAGAGTGCTTCCTCAATTGTATTTTCATGTTTTTTTTTTTTTTTTTTTTAATTTGTGTAAGACAAATATCATTGGAATCTACTGTATTGAAGCATAATTTTGTCTGAAAACAGTATAAAATCCTTATTTTCTCAATTTTAGAAAATGGCAGAAGTCTTCAAATCTGTTTTTACTTCACAGATTTGCATATTGTATCATTTACACATTAGAGTTCCCATTCTATACCATGGAAGACTGCATAAAATACTAGGGATCTTAATGTGTAAATTGTATGTATAAACACGCATGTGTGCGCACATGTGCACACACAGAGAGTGACCCAGCCCTAAATAACTTCATTTTAGAAGACAAAATATATATGACAAACTTTGGGGGGCAAGTAGAGAGGAAGCTCTCCATATCCTAGTCTTTGTAGAAGGAAGAAATAAAGCAAAAAAATTATTCCAATATCAAATTTAATTATTTTCTGTATCAGAAAATAATTACATGAGGGAAGTGACAGAGAAAGAGGAATTTAGGAAGAGAGCCATTTAACATCTTCTCTTCTCATATTTATGTTCATAGTACAAACACATTGTCAAGTATAGCCTGTTACCCTTCAACTTACTCTGTGAGTTTCTTACAGGCATCTGTGAGTGCTGTGAAGAATGATGGCATCATCTAAGAATGGTGTTTCATTCTTCAGAAAACAACATGGTGATGTGGCAGCAGTCAATAAGTGGAAGATCAAACCTGGTATTACTGATGTACTGAAGTGAATCGCTAGCTGAAGAAAGTGGGCATCGAAGGAGCTGAAAGGTGAGGAAAGCGGTTTTAATTTGCTGCAGTGAACAGAGCCTAGCTGCAAAGAGAGGCCATGGGTTTGGGATGGGGCAATGTAAAGTATCAAAATAAGGGAACTAGTGGCAAGATTTCGATAGGCTGATTCAGTGTGTTAAGGACAGAGAGGAATCTGAGGTCAGCCTTAGATTATAATACAAAGTGAGCTGAAATGTATTAAGAGTTACCTTGTGAACACAAGGAATGAGAGAAAATTCAAGGAGTTTGCAGTTGGCTACAGAAACTTCTCATTGACAGTGAAACACCATCTGTGGGCGAGAAGAACTTCCTTGGCACAAAATGTTCATATCTGTTCTCTTTCTCCATATTTTAAAGTGGAAAATTCCAGACAAAGTGGATGAACAGAAACAAGGAAGTACTGTGTAAATCTTGTCCACAGTTCTCTGTCAGTAATTAGTTCTTTGTTGAATAATACTCTTTAAGGCTTAGTTGTTGCACTGACTACAATGTTGACTCTGCCTTCAGTGCTATAAATGGAATGGCAGTAACACAGTCACTGCAAGTAAATATTATGATCCACAACTAAACTGTTGTCCTTAATACACCTTTAAATGAACACATTTATTGGTGAACTACCAGAGACTTCAGCCTCACTGCACTGATACATTTACATATGTTTTTTTAAAAAACAAATAAACAAAAAGCTACAGACAAACAATTCTGGTTACTTGGTCTCCTTTACTTGGTCTCCTTTATTATGCATAAAAGTCATAAAATAGTTATAAAACTAAGGGACAGATTTTTGTCACTGCTTTGAGTACTGCAAGGATCCAGGAGGCTTGAAAAGCAGAGCAAATAAATAAATTCGGAAAGGAAAACATATTACCATCTTTTTAGCCATTTTATGGAGGAATGTCATTAAACATTGCAAAGTTTATAAATGAAGGCCAAGTGAGATCCATCCAATTTTACAGTACCTGTGTACATTTGCATATATATATATATATATATAGAACATGTACGATTTGGATTTCAAGATGCCTGAGAGCAGAAATCTGGCAGCATGAGCTCTGTGATGAATTCTTCTGAACTGAGCTTGGCTTGGAAGCACACCTGTTTTTGCATCTTTACTTCCCAGAAAGGTGAGTGGGCACATCACTGAAGTTTGCTCAGAAGTTTGAATTCAGTTTGGGTGACAGGAATTAAACAACAATTTGTCTTGAAAATTTTTCTGGTGTCTAAATCATGTTATTGTATTCAGAAAAGTATCCTGTGATTAGTCCTACAGACAGTACCTGTAGGCTATATTTATATAGGAATGCTATTTCCCATATGGATGTAGAGTTTTCACCAGTTGTTTCATGCAAACAGAAGCTTCTTCAGAGTAGGGTTGATCTGGAGTCTGAAGGACTTTATTTTTGTATGTAAAACTTAGTCTTTAAATAGACAATCACTCTATAAACTAAGTCTTGTTATTAATAGCTGGGTAAAATTTTGGTTAATTAACAAATCGGGGACTGTTAGGAAGTGTACTCAGCTGCAGGTTAGAGGCTGATGATAAGTATCAAGGCATTATTTTACATTCTTTTCAAGTTTGTAAAGCTATTTGAAGTCCTGTGAAGTAAAAATGATACATAGATGTAAGATATCATTTGTAATAACTTACAATTCCCATAGCAATATGTAATCTCTCATGAACTTTATCAGTATGACACGACAGCAAATTCTATCACAAAATTTCCACATGTTCCTCTAAATGAAAAGAGGGTGTTCCTCTGTGACAATATTTGGTTTTATTCCCTCACATTTATGCCCTAGACTAAATTATAGTATTTTGTTTGCAATTTTTTTGTCATATCATGTTAGCCTAATATACCACTAATACCATTTTAATACAGAAATGTTAGTACTCCTCCTCATCAGATGATACAGTACCTTATCGCATTAGCCTGCTATGACTTTTTCTTGTGGTATCAGTTACTACTCTATAATTACATTCCTACTTTATTTTCAGGCTGTTAGACACCACTGTTGTTCATGCTTCTGCAATTGAGACCCTACATAAACTCTGTTATGCAGTTGTACAGCTGAAGAGGTAGTGTTGATATAGTTAGCAAGCTTTAGTACCGTATTTGCAGGTATCTGAGTCCAGTTTGTTGCAGTGCAATAGTGCTGCTGCCTAGAAAATTAACATTTTTGTTTGGAACTTAGAAAAAAAAAAAGAAAGAAGAAAGGAAAAGTATTAGCATGAAACAAACAAACACACACACACACAAAACACACACACACACACACACAAAAAAAAAAAAAAACACAAGAAAATAGGCATCAATACCCACCAGCAATACCAGCATTACTGGAGTTTGTGCAGAATATGAAAGAGGAAATTTCTTTCAACAGCAGTAGCATTTACTCCTTTGTTCTCCTCCTATTCATTTTCTCCCATCATGTTCTATCCTCCCATTCAAATAAATACATAAACTTTTAAGGGGAAAAAAAAAAAAAACAAAAAACACAACACACAAAACAAAACACTATGCTCTCTGTCCTGCAGGCAGCCTACCTGCAAGGGGCTCTCTGGTGATGCTCTCTCCCATGGAAGGAAATAGAGTTTTGCTGTCCTGGACCACTCAACCTCTCATGGTCATTCTGACACCAAACAGATGAAGACATTTATTGCTCACTCTCTCTCTCTTTTTTTTTTTTCTTTTTTACTTTATCAGTATGAACTATGCAACCATGCTTCAGTTCTGCAACAGGTGCTTAGTCTTACAGTATTGAACCAGCTAAGAACACTCATCCTAATATAGTTTTGCAGTTATAGCAGTGGATGTCAAGGGAACAAATGAAATACCTGAATATGTTATCTTCTCTTCAGAAATAGAATCATGTACATTTTGGTGATGCTTTAACAGTGCAACATTATCCTTACCAGTCAATCTTGAAGCTTATTGTTACTCCAGTTAATCCATCCATATCATTACAGTTTCCTCATCCACTCATTTATGGAGGAAGACCCGCACTGACAAAAACCCAGCATTTGAGAGGTGAAAGGGGGAATGTGGTGTGAGACCCCGCACAGGGCAGTGGGACCTTTTGCAGGTGCCATGCTGGGGTCTGGCTGCTTAAGGCAGCCAGGGGCAGAGCTGATTCCATGAGGCTGACATTTTGACATGGCTGCTGCCTGGAGGCCCCCCTTCCCTCCTACCTGGGTTTCTCACTTCCCTCTTGCATTCCTTCTCATCTTCATTTTCTTACTCAGACCTCATGGTTCCAAGGTAAAAAACTGTCTGATTTTTTTTTCCTGCTCTCTGATTTTTAGGATTTGCATACTTTTATGTGCATTTTAGCCCAAGTTGGGTGGTTACACCTAACTCATTTACAAGTATGTATTTCATAGTATGGACTTGGGGTGCTTTCATCGTAACTGGATGCCTTTACACCTCTTCTCTCGTTGAGGAGGAAACATGTATCCTTGGTACAAATCAAATTGCAATAGGACAGCCAGAGGTGCTCAGTTCAGAAGAAGTTCTACCACCAGAGTAAGACCCATACCAACCAGGATGTGTGTATTGGCCCTTGGTGGTATTTTGGAAAAGACACTTTCTGTGCTTCAAATTCTGTTATTTCTGGTTCTTTCAGATCTGTGCATAAAACATAAACAGAATATGGTTGTGAGGTGGGCAGGTTTACAAAGCATTGGGTTTCTGAAATTCCTGGAATTTTGCTATTGTTGTTTTATAATTCAGCTTTAGCAGAACCTGGAGTCATCACATGGATTCAGCTTGTGTTATGCACAAGTTTGTAAACTATTCACAAATACATTTTTTTGGTTGCAGCCATCAAAAGATCACTAGGCAACTTCATGGTTGCTCATGATTTCAGAGGATTAGGTCTATTTCAGAACAGATCAGTCTGATACAACACACTCCCCTCCAAATTTCTTCAGGAATTCAGTCTATTCCTACCATTAACAGACATTGACACTGAAAATAATAAGTGTTTATACATAGTGATTTTACTTTCCTAACCTACTTGCAACATCCCTCTTTGTAAGGGAAAGCTAAGGGCTTTTAGAATGTTCAATACCTTTTCATAGAGCTTCCTAATTACTGGTGAATCCAGTAATACACTTTTTACTTTCTTTGTGTAGCTGTATTGTGGTTTTATAGATTGATTGTAGCTTTGCCTACATGTGCCCTCAGGCTCCTGGAAAATGAGATTCATCATTTCAATGAATTTACACTAAATATAGCTTGATCAATTATACTACATTTCAGCAAAGAGATTATAGGAGGTCAGCAGACTAAAGTATAAAGTCCTTTTTTTAACACAGTGTAATTTCCTTTGGATAATTGTCCTGCCTTTTGAATTGCTAAGGAAGTGTACATGTTCCTTTACTCCTGAAAAAGACACTGGTTAAGCAACAAGAGTTCCTGGAGTTCAGTGGGAATTCTGATGCAAACCTATGTGATGTAATTAGTAGTAATCTCAGCAGCACTGATGGTTAGATTCTGAGTCTGGTAGGCTGATGATTTGGTCTTTCTTCCTATGTTGAGCAGGTGCTGTAGGGTACGACGTGCTTCTCCCTGCAGTTCTTTACTTTCATTCTTTCAACATGCCAACTTCTGGACACTCAAAAGTCCTCTGTGGGATTAGAAACAAAGTCCCAGCAAGGTGACTAACCTCCTGCACATACAGAAATGTGGAATGTCATCACAGTTAACTTGCTTTTAATGGTATGCTTTAGATCAGTTGAAAACCTTAATTTTGTTGAAATTTGGAAACTCAGAGTTTCTCCCCTTTTGTGTCTGGGGAGAGGAAGGAAACTACCACAGAATGTACTTCATTTTGCTGGGGGAGGATATTATATGGCTGATTACTTTTTATGTCTTACAGACCGATGTTATTTAAATAGTCTTTACTTACACAGGCTCCGACAATGTAGCTCCATTATGTCTGTCATTAGTAGAGACAGTTAACACTATCACACACAGTGGAGCTGAATGTGTGCAGCAATGTCTTAAATGTGAGAATGATGGCTTTTCTTGAAAGTTCAGCAAAATTCAAGGCAACATACTCCAGTGCCTCTGTCTCTGGCCTTGTGCTTCTGAGATGCTGAGCATTGTTCAGGATCAGCAAGGGTTCAGAGCTGCCCATATTTTTGCTTTGCTTGATGTGATGCGTGTATCTTGTATGATGTGTTCTACAGTTCAGGTGTATGAAGATGCTGAAGGAAATATGATGTGTGTGACGCTGTGTGTGTTGCCACTCAGCCAGTAGTATTGATTTTATGCAGGTGGCTAGTGAAATTCACTGGGGTAGTAAAGAAAAGTTTTGATGAGTAGTTTCACATTCTCTCTGCCTAAGGTCTGTTGTAGCATTTGAACTGTAAACTGAAATGACAGTTGATTGCATGGCAGAACACCCAAGAGAGCATGACAACAGGAATGCCACCTGTTATTCCTTGTGTGACTAGTAGGAAGACGCACGGTCCTACCAGTGTATGAAGAGATATAATCTATTTCTTCTTTCATTAGAGAAAGAGATTCTGGCACAGATATTTTATGTACGTTGAAAAGTAAATATTTCCATTGTGTATTTTACACACTGTAGCAATAACTATTATTTCCTTCAGGAAATATATAATAATTAAAAATATAATTAATATAATAATTAACAGTACCTACCCTTTATGAAATATTTAAGGCAATACACGTAATTTAATTAGGTCTTTTTAATTCTTTAGGCACCATCAGTTTAAAAAGTAATGAGATGTATTACTGACTAAAAAGTTTCAGAAGGTAACATAACATCCTATAGTTTATTCTTTACCAAGTTGCATAGTTTATCTGATGCTTTTTCATTAACACGTTTCTTTAAATGTGATAGTAGAAAGCTTTTTACTTTGGAAAATTATACCAGCTTGTTAAACTCAATAAAAAGATATACTAAAAGCAATAGGATCAAGTGTAATTGTACTTGAGTATTTGAAATGCTTAACCTAAAACCAGGGTTTGTTGGCAGAGGTATCCAATAATTATTTAATGTGTTAAAAACAGTGTCCTTGGCTTTACACAGAACTTGTGGTCTCTTGGGAGACCAAGTCAGTTCAGTGTTCTTTTGTATAAGGTAATCTGCTGATCATGGCAAATGTCTATGTTGGTGCCTGCGTATCAAAAAATGAAATAAAATTGATTGAATTTAGAATTTGTCCCTATCTTCATTTTGGGATATTGGTGAAATCTTTTCAGACTTACACAGTGAGCAGCCAGGTGCTCAGGTAGCATGAGACTATCCCTTAAGAGAGGAGAACCAGGAGGCTAAAAAAAGGCAGAGACGGTATCAGGAGGAAAAGATACCTTCAGGCAAAATAAGTGCAATATCCCTCACGGAAGATGATATCTTTCTAATTTCTTCAGGGTTGGTCCTACTGTGTCAGATTATCACAAATGAAAGGAAAGGAGAAAAAATAAAATAAATCAGTAGTCGTCATACTGGTTTTTGAAACCACAGTAATTTACTGTCATATTACTTGAGGGCAAATCATACCAAGGTGTCATAAATAAACCATGCAACATTTGTTTTTCTGCATGTTGTCATATTTCTGTATTTCAGAGTTTGGATTGAAAGTGAGCTATTTTTGTACCTTTCTACTCTTTTGGTATCAGTTTTGTTTATTTATCTTTGATTCAAGATAAATCCAAAATCTGTATGTTTTTACTTCCACTACCATGAGGATTTAGGTCACAGGAAAACAACAGAATCCTCTGCTGCTACGTGTATTTGCAAACCTTTGACAACCTCTCTGTTCTGCTAGCACAAATAAGAAGATCTTGTATTTTTGTTTATTAATTTTCAATGCAATGAAATGTGTACAGGACCCTAAATGAAGTAGGAATGTAATAAAAGTAGTTATAGAAGAGAACAGAGGATTGTGAATTATGTAGAAAATATTTTATGTCTAAAGGGCTTGAACACCCCTCCTCTCCCAGTCTTTTATCAGATGATCAAAAATGAAACAAACAAACAAAAAAAAACGTGCTGTATTTTGAGAAGTTCCAACTGATTTTAGCTCCTGGTGCCTTGATGCTTTCTGTAGGTGCTGAAGTAACCAATGAACCACTGCCTGAAGGAGATGACAGGCTTGAATTTATGAAAACCCGATAATTTTCAATCCTTTTCAGATGCATGCGAATTCTTTCTGGATTCTGGTCTTGATTTTTATCCTTTAAGTGAAATACAGCAAATATTTTGTAAAACAAGTGTCTCCTCTGAGCCCACAAGGAACTTGAGGTCTATAGCGCAGAAGAGACCTGTCTTCCTCCTTTGTTCTAAGAAGTTATTTCGGAGGAGGCAATACCCAGGTACAAGATAAATAGTAATGTGGAAACAAGTTAGCTTAGCCAACAACTGCCTAAGCATCACAGCTCGTGTCTTTTCTATAATTATTGCATTTAATACAGCTAGTTACTTGCACAAAAGAGCTTCCGGATACAGCAATTTCCACGGATGGCTGTTTGGGAATGTACAGGCCCATCATTTAGCTCTGATATTGTTGGGTTGTCAGAATTGATCATAGCTCTTGATGGAACACCTCTAGCTTTTTTTATGGAGTGCATCAGAGTGACATTTCACATTGTTTAAGTAGGAGTGATCTGTTAGTTTATATTTTATCTAAAACTGCAGAGCAGATGACCTCCCTCAGGGTCTAAATACATGAATCCTATGTGCATGTTATAATTAATAGTAGAGCTGGGAGAGAAATTCATAACAAGGGGCCGAAGAGCTGGGCAGAGCAACTTGTCAAAAAGAAGGAAATTCCACTACAGATTAGCTTATTTTTAAGCATGTCAAGCTCTACATACAAACATGATATATTGCTTCCTTGTAATGTCTGTTTAGGCCCAGATGCTCGAGGCACTGTCAGGGAGTGCTGTAAATTTTGTCTGAGTCAGGGCAATTCTGATTGATCTCTGAGTGTAAAATCGATAAGAAGACACTGTCATTTTCTTAAAGGATGAGCTAGAAAAGGAAAATAAATTAAGACTCCACTGAATGTCTATCTCCAGTGCTCATTAATTCAGTGTGGTCTGTACTTTGTTAATGTTATGTCCACAGCTTTAATCTTCCAGGTGCTCTTCCTGCAGATAGTCGACAGCAGCCCTTTATTATGTTATGTATATTTCATCCACACGTGGTGGAAATAAAATGTCTGCCCTCTTCTTTCCCTGAGCTCCTGATTAATCCATTTTATTATTTTTCAGAAATACATCACTTGGGTACTGATTAACTTAAAAATGGAAAGCCATTGTCTTTCTTGCATGTCCTTCATCAGAACTAACACACCAACTGCTCATTTGTCTTGAGTTGTTACAGCAAATAACGACTACCAAGCATTTCCCCTTATGTAATATACTTCAGGAAGATTAATTTACTTCTGCTCTTTTTCTCCATTTCTTTTTTGTCTACTAAGACTTTTTTGACATTCCTCTTGAACATTTTACCACACACCCTGGATCCATGGAGCAATCACTAAAACTGGCTTTTTGCAATCTTCAAAGTTGTTCAGTGCTTCTGTGGGTATAACTCCATTGTAGGCTGATTTTCCTCTATCTGCACTTGTGAGGGTGGATGCAGGGACTTAGGTGGCTGTTCTTTAAAAATAGCTTCTAACTGGTAAATTTAGTCCCACAACCTTCTCATGCATAAGCAGTCACACTGAAGTACGTAGGAATGTCAATACACAAAGTGAATATAGGCGACTCACAAGAGTAAATATTATGGGATTAGACCCCCCTACACAGAAACATAGACATTTTTGCAGCTAAGCAGCCATTGTCCCTTCTATACGTATATCTCCTGTAGAGAATTAACTTCTAAACATAAGTACCAGTTCATTTTATATTTCTGTTTCTGCTTCAACATTAAGATGAACTTCACCTTTCTGTCTCTGTACATTCAAATGATGTGTCTATTAATGATGAAGTATATCATGTAAATAATTTTTGGGAAGAAAAAGCTAATATTTTCTATCTTTTTTCCCCCAACTGTTCCTAGTAACTAAATATGCTATTTACTTACAACTTCATTATATACCTCTAGGGTGACTTGATTGAGAAAACAAGCAGAGGTAGTTCAAATAGAAGACCTTCATGACTTTAACAAGAATTTAATTCATATTCATGAAGTATCTTATTCCCATTTTTTAACAAAGCACAGCACATGCCAATTAATTAATTTTCATGGGGAGGTCACTGGTGAGACAAGATCTTGGCCCGTCTGTTTCCTAGCTGAGCAGGCTTCACCTAAGCTAAGGAAGTGGATTTTGTGGTTTCATCAAGCAGATTTTCATCAAAACTTTTTATCTGAAAATTACCAATCAAGATATTTTCAAGTTTTCACCAAATTTTGAATTTTTACAGAAACTCATAAAAGCTTTTAAAAGTTGCAATATGTATATATCCAGAATTGAGTAAGTTGAGCTAAACTCTGAAATGGATGTGCTTCAGTGATGTTTGTCTTTGAAAAGGCTTGTAAATCAGCTGATATGTCTTTTTCTTGTTACATGCCAAATTTATACTTTGAGAATAGGTCACTACAGAAGGTAGTGCTCTAGAGGAGGTCGAGCTTTGCTGCAGATCTACAGTTTTTACCACAAGGTTACCTTCCAGGAACATCTAAGGTATGAAAAAAGCTTCTCTGGTATCCACTGTTAAAACATTTTTTTATAGTATTTAAGCTAACCTGTTGGTTTATACTGTCCTTGTGTATCAAGAGGCAGAGAACCAACTGTCTAATTTGGACTTGACTTGCATGGCCTGATCCCCAAGTTCCTGGAAAGTTCTGACTCCAGCGACACTGGCATTGATATCCCTGAGATAAGCAGGCAAAGGTGAGGTCAAAACCAAAAAGCCTTCAGGGCAGAGACAGGATATATGGTCTTCTGTAGCATCACCCAAGCCACCCATCAAGATAATCTTTTTTTTTTTTTTTTTTAAAGAGAAAAAGCTGTAAACTTCCTTCAGACAATAATATTCCACATTAGGAGGAAAATTATGGCAAATTAAATGCAGAGGGTATCCCCAGATACAGAATCGCCTCTAGGTTAGATAAACACTGATCTGATTGTTGGCTGAATTACAAATCTGTAAACCTGTAAACCTCTGACAGCCAGCTATTTGCAAAGGCAATAAGCATTTGTGATAGGAAAGGATTTCATAGTGGTTATGCTGCCTAGCCACATATCTAGATCATCTGAATTTGGGAGTCAAGTCAGAAAATCTCCATCAAAATAGAATTGCTCCAACTGAGTGTTATTGAGCAAGTGTATTTTTCAAACACATTTTGAATGTGACTGAAATATAGCAATAAGTTTATAAACTGTATCATAGTAGACACTTTTATACTGTCCTTGAAAAATGCACCTATAGTAGAGTGGATGGAATGGATTTAATAGTAATATATAATAGAAATACATAGTAAATATATAAAGCTATGTATATAATGCACATAGCAAATGACAGTACATGTATCCCAGATTGCATTACATTTACAGCAGGCCCTCTGCCTGTTCTCCGTAGCTTCTGCTATGTGTGCACTTAAACAGTCAGACACTTGAACCTGTGTGAGTTCATTTACCCTCAGCAGATTCAGAGGGTAATATTCCAAGTCCCTTGCAAGTATTAAAGGTTTTAAAATTGTGCCTGTATTTAACTGAAGGACTGAGCATGTATTTTTTTGTTAGATTATTTTAGTAGAAAGGAGTGATTCTAATTTAAGCTATGTTTAGTGCATATGCAGAAGAAATATCTGTGGACTGTTATGTAGAAAAAAATAATTATAAATACCACACTTTTATTAGAAAAAGAAACAAAATTCACTTTATTTAAATTAAAAGCCTGCTAAAGTGATAATTCTACTAACTTTCTTATTCACGTTAGTATTGCCACTGAATTTAGTGAATGAACATAATGTTTCTTGTCTTGTTCTTTCATCATACGGCTAAGCAAAATAAGCAGTAACTGATCAAAGAATTAATACTGAAATTCTTATTTTAAAAAGTAGGGTGACATGAATGTAGGACTGTTCCAAGAGACTTAACAGTTTAGATTTCTTCTGAGAATAGTAAGGGGTTATGACAGGGTTAAGAACTTCCTTACATGCAGAGAAAAAGATGTTTTTAGAGCTATAGCAAGAATTTCTTTATGAATCCCTCGAACTTTTGCTCAGTCAGACTTCCATGCATTCCACGGAAACAACAGAATTTAAATCAGATTGAATCAAGCTAGTTTAAACACTAGAAAAATAGCTTAGTTACACACAGTATATCAGTGTGGATATGTTTATAAAGGGATAATCATTTAAGAGACCTAATGTGCAATAGTATCTATGGTTACTTAAAGTTTGGGATTTTTATGACTGTAACCATGTCATGGTGGTCTAAACAACATTATTTAGATGGGAATCACTCTTGATTTTGAACTATTTGTTATAGATAACAAATCATTAATGATAGAATGTTACACACTTCTTTATGAGATTTTGGTTAACACTGTTCAGTTTTCTGTCAAAATGTTTAGGATAGACAGCTGAGACAGAAGATGTCTTGAAACTTCCTGTGAACTGCTGGTGGAATAGGCAGCCAAAGAACAATATGAAGTGAATACTCAAATGCTTTAGAACTAGTGTGTTGGCCCCACTGGCAAAAGCTAAAGGGGAATTAGGAAAATTTGAGATTTACATGTCTTAAAAAGGGCTCAGGAAAATCTGAACTTTGACATGATAAATTCAGCCAAGTCTGCAATATTGATCTATGAGGTTTATGATTACAATGAGAAATCTGTGTAAAAAGGATTTGTGCAGTTTTTGACAGTATTCATTACCTATCTTGTTACTGTATTGGAGAATCTAAAATTTCTAAATCTCATTTTATACTTATTAAGCATCTTGGAACAAATTTTCAAAGCTGTGGAATTTGTCCACAGCTTTTCTGTGAACACTAGCGGAAGCAGGTAGCTGGTATACCAATCACAACATTTCATAATGCTCACCACATAGCTGTAAGAGCTTGCTGCTTTTTTTTCTGAGCAGTAATTCATTCTTTCTTACAATGAATTCATGTTTCTTACATAAGAATGTCTGCAAATTTATAAAGGGCTGGGTGCTATTGAAACCAACAGGTTAGTTTCCATTGACTTCAGTGGGGGGCAGGATTGATCTGAAAATGTAACTAGATTGATGTTCTTTATGGTTGTGCATACTGAGAAGTATTAATGAGAACATGTTTTACAGTCTGTGTACTGCAAGTGCTTCCCATCCCAAGAAACCTCAGAACTGCTGTGCAGTGATATAGCCACAGTATAGCTGGAATCCATATCCTTTTGGATATGAATAGTGACAGTAAATCAACATATAGCAATATACATGTTTTTACTGTATCATGAATCTCCCTTTCTACTAGAATGTTGGAAACAGCAGCAGATGATTTGATTTTGTGAATTCTAAAGCAGTGTTTGTTACAGGGCGGGATGTTTTTAGTAGTGACTACTATTGTGACTGTCTTGGTATAGTGGCTTTATGAAATCATTATAATATCCTTTCGCTAATTGCAGTTTTTTCTTGAAGTAGTTGTCTTAGTTTTAGGCGTGTATTGGGGAGCAGTTGAATTTGCTTCATTTGCTGAAGCAGATTTCATCATGCCATTTATAATTTATCAAAGGTACCAAAAGAGAAAAAATGTTTCTCTGTAAATCACTGGTACTAATAATCTTACATATTTGAATCAATTGCCCCTCATGATGTTTTGAGATACGCTTTTGATATAGCATTGTTAAAATGAATTGTAGCCACAATTTATAATGCAAGTGTTGAACATTCACTTCATATATGCCAAAATAGCAACCACAGGTATTTTCGCATCTCTTCTGGGAATCACCAACATTTGAAAGCTTGGCTGTTGCTTCAGATAGTTTTGCTGTCAGTCTGAAATAAAAGTGGAAGGTTGCTAACAAACAACAGCAACAAAAGAAAAAGGAAAAAAACTAGGGGGAGAACAACCTCCTTGGTAAAGCACACTGATTAAATGGCATGTAATTATGTTATGAAGGAAAGGGACTTGGGAGGTAATACTTGTTCATGCCTTTTCTTTGCTGTCTGGTCCCCTTTTCCATGCATTATCACTTGTCAGAATGCTCAATTGTAATGTGGTTTCCATGATTGGGAAAAGCGTCTCACGTTTTTCTCTCTTCTGTGACATACATGACAAAGAGACATCAGATGCACTGTTCTCCTTAAAATGCATTTCACAATAACTTTTTTTCCAGCACTCATCTGCTCTCTTGCCTTCACTTAGGCACCCAACATTGCTTCCCCTAGAAAACATCACGGGAGGCTTATTAGTCAAACCAAGTCCAGAAAGAATACTGACATAACTTGATAACATAAATGATTGCAAACACAAATTCACATCTGTCACATATTAAAACAAGGATAAAAATAAATGTATTTCCAAGAGGTTTTCTTGCTCTGTCCTCATTCTGTTACCTCTGTAATTTCACTCTTGACATTGCTGTTATCTTTACTTGTTCTATTATCTATTTATGCTAAATCACAGGTACTTAACTTGTCTTTAAAAAAATCTGTGCATTTCCATTTTATGGCTCAGTGAGAGGAATTAACAGCTTCCAAACCACATTGTTTCCCTTTCTAGAACAGACACTCGGTAGTTGACAAAAGACATCTCCTTACTAAGTGTGAAATTAAATCTTTGGCTAAGCAGTTTCTTTGAGAAAACAGAAGCATGGGAAGAGAGGTTGTAGGACAGACAACAAGAGTTTTGCTTCCCCATCCCAATGGGTTCAGACTGAAATCAAGGACCATTTTCGTGGCAGCTAAGTTATTCTGTCTGGGTTTCTGGCCTCCTTAGGCCAGATGCAGTTCCTGCTCCTAGATATCCATGATATAGAGCACACATTGAAGGGTGCCTTTTTTCTGGAGCTGATTTTTTGGAGTCCTGAAAGACTTTTCTGGGAAAGTGAGGCAGGATAAAAACAGCCAAGTCCTGCCTCTGTCTTCTGTGATGCCAGCTGTCCTTGCATTCTGCTCCTCTTTGCTGCCAGGACCGCTTTTTTCTTCCAAAACAGAACACCTATATTGATGGCTGGAGGTTATGTCTCATCCTTCTTTCCACTCTTACTCACACCCAGAATCCTCCAGCTTAGCAAGGTAGGGCCAAAAGCATAGGAGCTCTTCTAAATTCCACCTTCTTTCTCACTTCAAGTTGTCTGTACAAGACACTGTAGGGTGTGTAACACACTGTAGAGCCAGTGCTATGAGCATCTGGCCTGTTTTCACTGCTGCCCTAGTGCTGGTCCATTTGTACTCCAAATGGAGAATCTCCGTGGAAACAGGACCATGACATTTCTAGTCTGACTGTCTAAGTTGTCTTATCTTTGCAGGTAAAGGGAAAGATGTTGGATAATTGAACGTTCTTAGGTATAAGAAAAGACAAGAAGGTCTGAAATATATGCCATTATATAGTAAGCTTAAATAATGTGTTTTTGTTTGTTTGTTAGTTATTAATATTATTATTTTTAACCAGGATAGTCTACTCCTTAGTAAAAAAGCAAACAGACAAACAAAACAAAATGAAACGAAACAAAAACAAAAAAAAACAGGGAAAACAAGGAAGAAGTATCATACCTCAAATACGACCAGTGACCCAATAGTTGAATCCTCTTCTTCCCATCTCCAAAAGTTTGTGAGGATACTTATCTCCAGTGGGGTTTCCACTGCCTGTTACTTATCAACAACAGTGCTAAGTATATTTCTCCTCCTCTAGCATTCTTTTCTCCACTGTCCTTTCTATTGCTAATCCTTCTACTCTCTACATCTATTTTCTCTTTCTTCCATGTTTTTGCTTTTTGATTTTATGACTGGAAAAATCTCTTTCTTGTATCCAGAACGTAAATTCCTGGAATAATTTGGGTCTTGTTCCCTAGTACCAAGAAGCTTCCCTAATTTTCCCTTTAAATAAACCTTTTGATTCTGCATTTACAAGCTGTGTCTGGACTTATTAAGACTCTATATGAAGTGTCATCAGTGGTATTAAGGTGCTTGAATGCCAGTTGATTTCAAAGGAAATGTAGGGGTACAAATAAGTAAGTGTTTCTGGGACAAGGAACATCTTTTTCCTACTTTCTAGAGCCTCTGCAGGCCAAGATATGTTATGCTTCTTGCATGTAGCTGAAACTATCCCTTCATCTCTGTGTTCTGCAGTGTCAGCTGCATAATAGAGCCCTATCTAATAACGGTGGCCATTAAGTTCAGCCTACTCCTTTTGATTTAAGAAGCTTCTTGATAGGAAAGGGAGGCCCCAAACCCACCTAATTATATCTTCTGATGGATTTTATCAGTAGGAAATAATGGGAATCTTAGCAAAATAAAACTTTTATTTATTGTGCCACAGACTTGTCCAGCAGACAGACCATTTGCAGAGTTTTGAGCTTGTGTTACAGGTTTCTTTTTCTAGCTTTGAAAGATGCCAGAGCAAGTCCTTTAGTTGAGTTCCATTCACTGCATAAAGGGAAGCTATCCTTAACCTAAACATGATCCCATTTAATTCTTGCATGAGAAAATAATGAAATTTACTGCCTGTTAATAGTAATAAATTGTCTTTTTCCCCAAATTTCTTCACTTAAATGCATGATCATATCCTTGTTAATTCATCACATTTTTTGGTAACAGCAGAGCTGGGAAAAATGAGCAGTGTCCCAAACACTTAAGACAGCTCCAGAAAAAAGATCTTAAGGTGGTGGTTGAAATGCAATATAAGAATGATATAGGCACCTATATTCTTGTGAGTCCCAGAAATCCTTTTTGGACACTCACAGAATGTCTGTAGAAGGAGCTCCACATGTTCTTAATTACCTTGGTGCCTCTTTCTTCTCTAAACCTTTGTAATCCAATGTTTGCACTCCCTTTCCCAGCCCAAACAAGAATGCTTGTTTTGGTTTGGTTTTGGTTTCCCCTTCCACCCCCTTTCTTTCCTTTTATTTTATTTTATTTTTTCCTTACTGTTGACTTTTGCATCCTTATCCCCACAAAGTGTACAGAAAATAACCTTGACTATAAAGGGGGTGTTTGGGCAATTTTATTGCTGCAGGTAATGAATTTGAGCATATCAAGGACTTGCTTCATGTGGGAATGCTGCAACCACTAGAAGGTGGTGCCTTCACCTGCTCAGACCTGGTCGATAGAGATAATCCGGATGTCAAGAAAGTAGGAGGCTTTTCATACCCTTGCAACACCCCTTGCAATGCCATACATCATAGCTGCTCAACATGGTGCAGTCTGACCCTCAGATCTGTAAGAAATGAGTTATTATTAGTTGCCTGATGCCTGTGGGGCTGTGCAGGGTTGTGGCACCTCCTGGGTGCCCAGCCTAAGAAATGTAGGCTGTGGGATTTGGCGTGTGTTTGATGCCCCTGGCATGGGGCGTTTTGATGTGAGGCATAGTCAAGTGTCACCGCATGCAAGTCTGTATGTGAGCCTGGCTGTCAGAAGTGGACGAAAGGCATCCTTTATGTAACAGCTGAATGTTTCATTTGTCATTTGAAAATAAGGAGTGGTAATAGCAATGCAGCCCTTAACGAGGTTTGATATTTCCAAATGTCATCTCTTTTGGTTTCACGCATGCCGTTGATTGTTCTAACATCTTAATTAAAAGTGTAACTCTAATAATGAACTTATTTTTAGACTGCTTCTCTGAGCGGTGTATTGTATCAAAGGACAAGCAATTCAGCAAACAGTTAGCTGTGGATCAACAGTGACATAGAGCACTTGTGTAGTCGCTGGGGGTCAGTCAGTACATTTCTTTCACACTGGTGCTAGTCAATCACTTTTGTTTTCCAGATTAATTATGTGGCCTTTCATTAAAAAACGAGGCACTCTGGTTTCTTGCTATTTCCATTTTAGTTGTGGAAATAAACTTTGCCTGGGTGAATTTTATATCAGGGCCTTGTATATGTTTGTTTATTCTAATTTAATTTTTTTTTCAAGAAAATGTGAAGAGCTCAAATAATCTAACCTATTATAGGAGGACAGGGGGTGTTGGTCCATAATTTTGGTATATCTATAAAGAAAGTTGGATAATATGAACTCCTGTTGGAGAGGTGAATATTTCACATTAGGAACCATACTACTGTCATTGTCTCCTTTCTCTTCGTGTTGTATAGTTCTCTGTAAAAGCTGAAGCAGTGACTTTATTCAACACCTGCGTCTTTAACAGCCCGCGCAGTATAATTACCTTTCTTGAATATTCTATAGAATTGTCAAACAGCAATTTTCTTTTACAAGACAAGCTTTTGAATAATGCCGTTTACATACAGAGCTTAACATCTCTTATGTTGAAAATCTAATTATAAGTATCCAAAATTTACTGCATGTTTGCTGTTTTATTATTCAGTCTACATGAAATTACTAAAACACAGCACCTTTAACATTTATGCTGGAGCTGAATTAGCACACTCTTTATTGGACACTGTTTCAGTGTTAAATATAATTTATTCTGTAACAATATTTTTTGATTTTTCTTATTGTGTTTTTCTTAAATTTCCAAACATTTGTACTGAGCAGATGTAGTCCAAGAAGATAGGCTATTGATAAGAGTGTCTGATATTCTGGTGCTTTGTATTTATTCACTGAAAAATTACTTGAAGTTGAAAAAGGAATATATCAACATTTCAGTAAGAGAATGAAAAACATTCAAGCATATATGCTCGAGGAAAAACACTCAAGCATATTTTATTCTCTTTAGTGCATTATTCACTGGATATTTAATGCTGTTGTTGATTGATTAGATCAGGCTATAGATAATTAGCCAGAAAATATTAGAGCAAACCATGGCTTGAATTGTATAACATACCATCATCCTAGAGAGACTACTTTTGTAATTTTTGCCGTACAAACAAGACAGACAACTATCTCAACTATCTTGAGCAGCAGAACCTCGGTATTCTGTTAAGAAGATGACGTTAGAATAGAAAATTAACATAACATTGTATTATTTCTTACTGGTGCAAGCTATAAATTAATGTTATGAAATGTTATGAGTATATCTACAAAACTACCTCTTACAGAAATTAAAGAGTATCGTTATAATCTTCCAATTGTCACTCTGGGAATTCCTGTGTTGCCACACATTATTTTCAGTGTATGGTAAGCTACATTTTCCTTCTCAGTCACTCTTCAGGATTTCAGTTCTTGTTGCCAATTTCTGTCCAAGGTTTCTGTAAATCTTTTGTGTCCTTTTTCTAAACATGTTCTATTCTTAAAAAAGAAAATCCTCAGCTATTCAGTCTGCAGCTTACAGTGAAACTGTCTTCAGCTTTTCTTCCAAATACCATATTCTACAAATGCATATAATATGCAAGTAGAAAAATATTTTTAAAGACTATTCCACATCTCTTTGATTTCAATCACAATACGAGACAGCTTCTCTGTATATGATTCTCTCTCATTTTATGCATGTAAATGTAAAAATATGTCTTTTATGCTTTTGTCCCATTGCTACATTTGATTCCTTTTTGTTTGTTTGTAGATCTTAAATATGCCAACGTCATCACAAATTCTTAAGGGTTCTGAATACATCCCCTCTGTGTTTTGTTGTATCACATCCGGTTTAACTCTTCACTGCCTCTTTTTCAGGAGTGATTTTTTTTTTTTTTTTTTTTTTTTGTGGATAAGAACACAAATGTGTGTAAATTATTGCACTTGAGTTAAAATACGTATTTTGGAATGATGACTGGGAAAAAGTGACACCATATAAATGCATTTCTTACAACAACTTTCTTAATAGATTTCTCTGAAGTGATTCATTCTGAGTAAAATGTGAGTTTGTGCTGGCAATAGTATATATATATATGTATATACACATATATATATACATGTATTTGCACCCCGCTTCTTAAGAGGACAGAATATTTTAAAACAAATGCAGAACAAAGAAGTGACACTGTTTTCCACAGCAAAAGCTTTACTTTTTATGTGGTTTACCTTGTAATATCTTTAATGGATTAAAGAGCAAGAACAAGTTTTCTCCATTACAAAATTCTCATTTAATCCTTATCCACACTTAGTTTATCAAATTAAATTGGACAAGATTGATGTGGGGTCTTTTTAAGCCGGACATCATGTGTAAAATCGCTAGACAACAGATTTTAAAGGGTGCCCACCATGACTTGTCACATCATCTTTCCTCAGCCTCAGCTGCCCTTGCATCGTCTTATGCAGGGTCAGGATTCTTCTTGGTGTTACACTATGGACTACTGCAGAGAAACAGAGCTGCGACACAGTCTCCAGCAGAGTTACTTATTACATCCTCAGCCCCCTTCACCTGCCCCAGCCATTCAAAATAACATCACACCATAAAATATTCATGAACAGCCCAGTGCTCCAGGGAGGGCCTCGCTTCTGCAGGTGGCTGTTACATCAGTAATTGCCTGATACTTCCCTCCACAGCGTAAAATTGTTTTCATTATGTGTCATGCACACAGAGCCAAGCAAATCCCTCTTGAGTGGTTTCCCAAGGGCTGGAGGGAGGTGGTACTTAACTTAAACAGGCGCTTTTGGCTTAGATTAAAAAAAAAAAAAAAAAAAAAAAGGAAAAAAAGAAAGAAAGAAAGAAAGAAAAAAAGAAAAAGCCAGTGAAAGCTCATCATTAACTCTACTTCTAACTGCAACAAAAAGCAGAAGCTCATGCAAAACTCTCATAAAGATTATCCTAAATGTCTCAGTTACTAGGAAGAGCTTTAGTGGCTTTAGCTGTTCTTACGATACTTAAAGCTGCTTCAGGCAGAGAAGAGAATAACTTTCCACCTGACTGAAGTTCCCATGGTTTGCAGTGCAAGGCGATAAGCAGGTTTCAGCAATAAACTCCTGCATTGTGAGACAATAATGCGCAGTCAGGTCCCCCCATTTTGATTCAAGGGTGTCTTTTTCTTTCCCCCCTGTGGTGGACTAATCACAGCTCCACTTTGTTTAATTGCAGCAAAGAGAGAAATGTGTTTAAGAAGTCATTCTGGCCCTCTTTAAATGAATGCTCAAGTTCTTCAAAGACAACAAACAGGATGCATAATAAATAAGATTTAATTTTCAGATCAAAATAGGCAGAGTTAAAGATTTTATTGACTGATGTGGGAGAGAGAGATGCTTCTGAAAAGGGGGAGGAAAAAAAGGAAGCAACAAGTGGGATTAAAGTCTTGTTTTTTATGCAGCACAAGCTGGTTTTGCATGGTGGGAGGATCAGTACAGGAATAAAATCTTTCCAGAATTAGTGGTTGGTAGCCTGCCGGGCACTTTGCTTCTGATAAAAAATGCCTGTAAAACTATGTCAACCCCTTGATAATTGACACAGATGCACCCACCATAGTTTTCAAACTAAGACCTAGAAAACCTTGGGTGCGATGTATTGTAAATTATGGCTCGGGGTCATGAACTCCGGAGTGGTGTGTGGGGGGGGAGGGATGGACAGAAAAGCATTTATCAATCAGAAGTTTTCTTTCGGGGCTTGACATGACTAAGCTACAACCCAAGTGATTGGGAGAGAAAATCCTTTAATTCAGTATTTTTAAAGCTATGTTGTTCTTTTTTTTGTTGTTATTCCTCCTTAAGTTTGATGTTCTGATCACTCCTTGAAGGCAGACTAACCTTTACTAGCAGAATTTGAGTAAATTCATGATGAATTTCTTCATTCTTCTTTTTGAAAAAAAAAAATATATATATATTTTATTGAATATACTCTGTTCAACATACAGTGAAGCCATTTTTTAGCTTGCTTCAAATTATTTACTGTGGACCCACCTAGGAGTGGAGACTACATAATGCAATGTCCTCTGATTAGCACTTGTGTCGTCTTTACCTTTCCTGGTGTAAGTGCCAGGAAATTCAAAAGTATTGTGAATTCTGTTGGCTATGCTTTTCCTTAATATCTTATGGCTAAACAGCAAGGGACATGGTTTGATGCCCTTTCATTGTTAATACTCACAATTGCTGGTGACTGTGAGCTGTGAGGTCTCATAATTTTGAGTAGGAACTCGATGTGCATAAAATGACCTTCAGGAGCATCTGCTGTGGGCTTTTTTTCCCTGTGTTAAATCGGATATGCGAGGTTATCTGGGATACTGAAAAGCTATACTCAGAAAGTATTTATTTTTTTATATAATGAATGATGGAGTTCTTTTTGCTTCTGGCAACTATAGGCCTTTTCTGAATACAGCAAATGACTGTTTCAAAATGAAACCCACTATGTGTTTGAATGTAGTATTATGCCTAGTTGCTTTTTGAGTGAAAGGCGGCTTTAAAAAGTTAGGTATATCATTGCCAAAAAGGGCTAAATAGTATTGTCAGCATTTTGAGAAGGAATAGGTCCTTTTTTTCCTGAAACTCCATTCTGGACAGCTGTTAGTGACTTACCAAACTTTTCATATGGATATGTATGTTAATGACAGGCAATGAACTGGAGATGAAGAGACCCAAACACAGACCGATCTCTTCAGTGCACATCAAAAGCCTTTACAAAGGGAGCAGTAAAAGAGGCAGTGATGGTGGAGCCTTCACTTTTGTACACTGAATTAGTTCTGCAAGCAATGAAACTGATCTTTTCTCCTTGCCAGAAAAGTCTGGTGATTTTTGTGAGTACTCATTAGCACAAGAAGCATTTGTGAAGATAATTGACTGACGCCCGATACTGCTGGCTGTCACAACAGTGCCAGCAGTGTATGTGCGTTTTAATAGTTGTATTTTTTCCCTTTCTTAGATATAATGCTTTCTGAAAGATACTGCCTCTCTAAAGATCTCGAGCCCATGTGAAGCAGGGAGTTTAAAGAACCCCTGCTCAGAGAGGCCGTCTGTCTGTCTACGTTTCTATCTCTCCACTTGTAGGGTACATGTGTGCATGTCTGCCTGTGGCTGATAGGTAGATGCGCTACAGAGGGAGAGATTATGCAAATAGTCACAGATAAGAGTCCCACAGCCTTGCTCTGATGGGTAAATATTTGAACCTCACCTTATAGGAAAGTGTTACCAGCAGAGCAACGGCAGCAGAATTAAACACCAAGCCACACACGCAATCAGCAGGGAAACAGTCCATGCAATTTAGGACTTTACCTAGACAAAGAGATGAGTTAGGGAAAAGGAGCTTGGTTGTTTTCATGTGTACCTAAAAGGGTGCAGTGTCCTTAAAAATATATTTATCTTGTTTCAGATGAACTCCAGAAATCTCCAGTTTGAGAATTTTTTGGAGCCCAAGATGCTCTTTTTAGCAGAGGAATATCAGCAAGTGCATATGGTTTGGATCTGTTGTATGACTGCTGTAGTGTATAAGGCTAAAGTCTCTTTAGTTTCACCAGTTCAGCTTCATTGTATTAAGACATTTTTTTCTCCATTGTAAATGGAAACTGAATTTGGCCTGTAACCTCTTGTGTATTAGGGAATTAATTAAGATCAGCAGTCTGAGACTGTTTTTTTATTTGGTGTGTCTGATGACAGCAAAAAATGAGAAAAAAATAGAACATGTTAATAATTTTCTAAGCATTTAATTTATTGGAAAATTCTGAACTGATGAAACTAACCCAGAGGAGTGTTACTTTCAATAAATCTCTAGATTCTAAAATATTTAGAAAGAACCACTTCCAAATTTATCAAAAGAGTCTTGTTAAGCATTTGAAAGATGTAATCTTTATGGACTTTGGTTTGAAATATTAGCTACTTTAACACTTTAAATCTCTCTCACCAAACTTAAAAGTAAAAATCAAAATAGAATATTTTGGATTTCTTAGAGAGAGCGCTGTACCTCAATGCACAATATTTCTTCACAATGTTTTATGAATGTTTGAAATTTTAGGCCTTTTAAATTTCAGAATTGAAAAACAGTTCAAAATCTTAAATTCTTACATGACATAAAAATTGCTTTCTTATAGAAATATCTAGAAATAGATCCCAAGAAATAGCTCCCAAGAGTTTGTTGATGTAAGAAGAAATTGTCTTTTTTTTTTTTTTTTTTGAGGAAAGCTATGTTCTGATAGCAACTTACTTCAAATTACTATCTTTTTATTTTCAGGGATCTAATTTCTCAGAAAACTAAGTCTCTTACTTGTAGTCTTGAATTTCTGTTTAATTTGTTCTTCTAAATATATTCTACTTTATTCTTCTGCTAGAATAAATACAGATATTTTGGAATAGGGATCTCTAGAGTAAAGTTGTTGACCTAAAAGTTTTTTAAAAGGAAATTCAACAGTGATTTTATGGCCTAAAAAAATGTGGCATAATACTGTCACCATTTAAACATGTAAGATTATGCTACAAAAGTGTGTAATCTATATATTCATTAAAGTCTATCAAGAACCTGATTCTGTGTGTGTGTGTGTGTGCGGGTGTGGCTGGAGTACCCACTGTGGTTTGTCATATGGTTTTATTGACATGTTAAGGAATGCTGTGTTACTTGTGAGTAGTAAAACCTTTGCAATTCATTTTTACATAAGAGCTAATGCAACTGTATCTCTTGATCTTCATGTAATTTTTCCTGCAGAATGCATTTGTTTCACAAATACTAAAATAATGAAGGCTATTTAATGCATCTCTGAGGTTGCTTAGTCTCTAATGATGATTGCAGCTCTAAAAAATGGTGAACAAAGGAACTTAAAACTCATTTTAAGCCCCCCATGATGGAACAGGGTTAGTTATTTCATAGCATGCATCAGTAAAGGCTACTATTTTGTCTCTTCTATGATTAGGAGCTGCCTATTGCTTGGGGAGATTTCTTATTTCTGCTGTTTTAAAACATCTGATTTTAAACCTGTGTAAGTACAAACTACTGATTCAGTAATATCTGGGACATTATTATTAGTCTCCCAAGGATGTCAGTTTGTGAAAGGAATTGCATGCATTGGTTTGAAAGATAGATCTCTAAAAGTGACAAACAGCAGAAAGTATGCAGAGATTTTAGGTAAGGTTGTTAATGACCAGGTTGTCGATGCAATGGTTTGAAATCCATGTTTCTTGCTAGAATCATTTACTAAAAACACAGATATATGCCCAGTAGTCTCTGAAAAAAAAACACCAAAAACAAAAAAACAGCATTTTTTATGTTCTGAGTCTGAACATGTACAGAGTAAAGCAAATAACAGACTTTCTGATAGGAAGAAACACTGGGAGAATTTTGGTTTCAATGCAATTTTTTTAAATGTTCTCTGTATGTTCTCCAGAGTCAGGTGACATTTAATGTCATCTTTTTGTGCCTCATGACTGAAAATCCATTAACATCCGCTGTTTAAAAAAAAAAAAAAAAGACATAGAAGCACCATTTCAGTTCTGATAACCCCTGAAAAGCAGAAAAAATGACATGTCAGCATTTCCTGAAATATTGTGTTCTTAAATTATTATATTTAAGAAAATACCATGCTCCAAATAACAGTTAGTAAGAGAAACAGAACTGGGAACAGGATGTGTAAGGAGCCAGTCAGTCAATTCAATAACCAGCTGAGTACCTCTGTTCAAGAAGTACCCAAGGCTTTACTTGTTTTTCTGGTTGTATCTGACTCATCACAGCCCAGCAGTTTGTTAATGACAAAGTCCAGAAGTGTCCAGCCTGTCCCCATCTCTTTCATGCATGTGCATACTCCTACCTCAACAACCCAGAATTTGGGAAGACTTTAATTTTCATGTCTCCTCCCTCACTTCTAACACATGTATAGATCTTCCTGTGTTGTCATTGATCCGATGGCAGCACACATTATTGCAATTTTTGTTTGCCTTTGCACAGATGTGCTTTCTTTATTATGTCAGCTTTTAGTATCCCCTGATGGTTTTAGCAGAGTTTCTAAGGGATGAAGTGATGTCATCCACCCAACTGCCAAACTCTCATATGGTAGTGCATCATAAGGTTGGGAAAAAAGGCCTCACTGACAAGCAGTTCACTCAAGGTAAGTTCAAGTCATCCTGGCCGTGAGCTGGACAGTCACCTTCTTCCTCCCTTCCTACCTGTCCAGCTGGTGTCGCTGAACAGTGGCTGTAACCTGTGCTGTAATCCAAATAATTTGCAGGCATGAGGTGAAATACAGGGGGGAAAGAAGCTGCAGTCAGATCTCAGGAGGCTGAGGAGTGAGGTAATAAAGAGCTGGATACCCACCTGCTGCACTTCTGATACAAAGACCTGAATTTTGGAGTACAAGAGGAAGGAAAAATCAAATTCTCAGCTGCAGAGGCACACAGTCCTTTAGAGCCAGAGTAATGTTGTTGGGGAAATTTGTGTCTCTGAGAGTCGGTGTTCCAAGTTCATTGCAGACTAAGACATGAGTCATGTTCACACATTATCCTGACAAAGTAAGAATATGTAAAATATACAGCTAAGATTCTGGCACAGTACTTTTCCCCATGTTTTGCCATATTCGAATTACAGATTACATGATTTTCACAAAATATGTAATATAAAATATTGGGTGAGCCATTCCAAAGAGATGTTTGTTTGGATTACTATATCAAAGCACTATTCTGTGCTATTTGAGAACTGCAAGTGAGATGAGAATAACGTGGCATTATTTGGTAACATCATTACCTTACTGGGTATTTCTAGAGTAGAGATCCTCATTTATTTTTAGGGATATTATGTGCTAGTATTTAGGACTGGGAGATTGGAGACTTGTTGTGCAAGAGGCACATTCTGTGACAGTTTCCCTGTGGGGGAAGTTACAGACACAGGTGAAATACAAGGTCCATCAACATTTTTTGAAAGACTGATGCAATAAACCCCAGCTTCTTAGGAAGTTAATTTAGTGATAAAATATCCATTATGAGGCTGAAGAAACAAGTTGTATATTTGTATGTACTGTGCCGCAGCTGCGTGCCAAGTTAACTGTCAGTGGGTCAACTCCAGACAGTCTGTTAGCAGTCATTTGAGTCAGGTGTACAATCCACGCTTTCGCTTTAAACAGGGTTGTGGTCTTCCTTTTATAGCGACCTAGAGACTACTCTGGCCCATCTGAAACATGAGTTATGATACAAATGACATTAGTCCTTAAAGAGAAGACATCTCTAGGCTTAACAAGGCAGCCTATTTAACAAAGATGAGATGCTGTAGATAAATCAGACACCTAAAGTTGCTGGGAGAAGTCAATGCAGGAAGGTTATAGGCATATAGCTGGCATCTGACTGTGGACTAGTCAACTAAAGAACTTAGTTTATTCTAAACGAGATTAAAAATTTTCTCTCTGCCACCCAGGCTTTCCTTGAAGGTTTCTCATGTCAGCATAGATATTGCCTCGCTCAAATTAGTATATGAATATGACAAGAACAGAATCAGAGTGGGAATAGCCACAAATAAATGACTTTACTGACAGTATTGATTTTCTGTTTATTCTGGCATGCCTTGGTTAGAGTTGTGTCTGGGGTCCTTTAAGTACCACCAAGTCCCCTTAATGTGCCATGTACTCTGCATTTTGCTATTTCCAAATTTACCCAAGAGGCCTGTGTTTGTTTCAATGAATGTCTTTCTTTGCATGAAATATTTCACAAATGCCATTTATTGCTATGTGCTTGATTCTTTGCAGGGTTTGAAGACTATGATTTAATATCTTAGATTGTCTAAACAAAGCCCTACTTAAAATTTGCTCAGGTTTACTTAGAAACCCAGAAACCCTGTAATTATAGGGAGAACTTGAAGGAGAAAGCAGTTTCATTAACACCAGAAACTACTGTTTATGCCCATGAACTGTGTAAACTGCAGTTTCAGAAATCCTGTTGAAATAATCCCTCCATGTACTTGGTAAGCCAAAATTGTAAAGAAGTGGCACTTCCATGTGACCTCAAGGACTGGACCCATTGTTTGCTCGTGCGATCCTTTCCAACCCCAAATTACTTGATTTAAAATGTCTGAAGTACGGCTGGTACTGCACACACTACTCACTTCTGGCAGCCCTCTGTGGCAAAGCAGAGTGGAGCAGAGATGTCGGCGTGGAGGCAGAATTCCTGCTGGTGTCATCAGATGGCAGTGGGAGTTCAACCTGTAGATACAGGGCTGTGCATGGCCTTAAGTTGTATTTGGCTTACTAATAGTTTTTCTTTTTATTAGTGATGTAAACCCATCTATCTACCCACAAATATACCTTTCTTGGCATGGGCCTTTCATCTTTCCAAACATAGTAGTTAGGGATATGCGTTCTCTAGTATGTTGTGGATTTTTGTTGTTGTTTTTTTTTTTTAGTGCCTTTTAAGGATGCCAGATTGACAGTCTTAGGGCTTCAGGTCCTCTCTTTATCCACAGAGCCATTTCTGCCATTTGGGTTCTGCGCAAGCATTATTTGCACATATTTAACTTCAATGAAACCAGTATCCATGCATGGCAACTAATGTTCGGGAGAAACAATGAGCTGGGTTCTGTACTGTTTGTTTGTTTGTGTTTGTGTTAAAGATGAGAAAAGTGCGACTTCATTCAATTAAATTAAATTTTATAACAATCAAATGATTTAGGTAATAAAGGGGGCAAAGAAAGAAAATGTTGAATTTTAATAGCTATAACCTGTAAGCAGTGCTTTATCTTGCCACTGCTGTTGTAAGGACTAGTAATTGCAGCCGTCTAGACACAGGAACAGATGCAAAGTAGAGCTTTATTATATCAGACATTTGCCCTACTACGATACAGTCTAATTGCCCAGAAAATATATTTCTACATGAATTATTTCTAATTTGATTTGAACTAGACCAACTGTTGTATTTTGCTGAACTTTATCAAGTGATAAAACAGAGCACTACATTTCAAAACACTTTGTTATCAATCTTTTTTAGAGAAAAGAAAGAATTAATTGAAACTTAAAATGGCATGCATCTTTCCAGCAAATAAAATAGTTTTCTTTCTTGCTAATTAAATTGTTGTTATTTCTTTTTGTTATTTCACCTGAGAGGCATGAAAAGGAAAAGCAACGCTAACAGTAATGCATGATTTAGTATGTCTGTTAGTGTTGCATGAAAATATTTAAATTGTAAGTTTGAAATGCAATTAGAAATGATGCCACTGTGAGAGACATTAAGGAGTTTAGTTTGGTTATCTGAAAATGTCGATCATTTAAATCAAATGTTTTTTTCCTCCCAATTGATTTTGTTTTCTTTCTAGAGTATTAGTGCAGAATCCTGAATTTGCTAATAAAAGCTGACAAACATTTTGTGTATGTCAGGAGAGTCTGAATCATCCATCTACTAAAAATGGATAATCAATATGAAATAAAGGTAACTCTATGGATGCCCAGTTCTATTGTTTTAAAAAGATGGGATTTTGTTGTGAGGCATTTCTGTTCATTTTACAGTTTTTCCTCATCCATTTCTCCTAATTTCTTTTCAGATTTTAAGAAGCGCTTAGGAAATCCGGGGAAATGTCTCAGTGGTTTTAACATAAAATGATAATAGTAACTTGCTTCCTCTTCCCTCCCATCCCCCCCCCCCCCAAAATAGAGCATACTACTGAAATTATTTAAATTGACTGAGCCTTTTAAGCAAGTAAACACATTTTAACTAGTTTTTTTTCCCAATCCCTCCATTCATGCCTACTATAGAAATTAGCCTTCACTCTTCCTTCACTTACACATGGATACACACACTTGCATGGACACAAGAAAAATTTCTTTTCTCCTGTCAGCATTCCTACCCAACAATAGTTAGATTAGTGGAAATGAGGGCCTCCGCAGAGAAAGGACATTCAGCCACAGAAGGCTCCCTGCAGGAACAGCTGGTAGGGGTTAATGGCTGCTGAACCTCGCAGCCAGGGCCTATTCTCTATTGTGTGTTCAGCTCCTGGGAAGGAGGGAGACTGGTGACAGCTTCTGGGGTGCAGGGGAGCAGAGGTACAGCGGCTGGGTCAGGGAGGTAGTGTGCAGGGGAAAAGGCTAGCCGGCGATCGCCATAAAAATGAACTCTGCGGCGGGCAGCAGCGGAGGCTTGAAATCTGCAAAAATTGGGCACAAATTGCCATGGGGAAGCGTTAAAGGATTATTCAGTAGCGTGGCTTATAACCTTTTAACAACTGCGATATGAATTAAAAGAACAATCGGACAGGGATGGTGGATGAATAATTCATATCAGAAAGTGGATGAAATCCAAGTCAGAACTAAACATGCGCGGATAATGTATGTTATTTACGTCTGTGCGCTAACCCCTTCTAGCTCTCCGGATTATGGTGTGAACACGGCAGCCACTGCACCAAACACACCAGTCAAGAGGCATGAGCAATCATTCAGTGCACAGCATGTGTAAGCTTAAATAGAGAGTGATTAATAAGTATATGTTTACCCCCCCAAAAGTAAGTGTGTTTGCCATACCATCACACTGCACAGATGGGGCCCTCCTAGGAGGACTGGCAGGTGACATGCTGGAAGACCAGGGCTCTCTTTTGGGACTGGAGGGGTCTCCAGGTGTCTCCTCTGCTGCACGCTTGTGTCCATTACATTTAGATAAAGTTAGGAAGAAATTATTTGATGTGCTGGAAAGATCACCTCTGGGAAAGCAGTGGGGTGATCCTGCCACCCCTCCGCCCCTCCTGACTTTGGAATAGTTTGGCAGGATGCTGTGGTTTTAAAGGGACCTTAGAGGGAGCTGTATTTCCCCTCTGAAAGCTTGCTCTTTTAGATACAGTATCTGAAAACTTCCTGAATTAAAAGATGTAACATGAGATGGAAAAACAGTGCTACCCACCAGTTCACTGCGCAAACCTTTTTCTTAACCTTCCATTGCAGCAACCTTTCTGTTTGTTTTGATGTTCTTTCATCATGGGAGTGTCTGAAATTCAGTGAAATTTAATGTGAAGATTTGGTGGGCATTTTATACTAGTAAGTTATAGCTTAAGCAAGAAAATAGCAAATTTGCTGATAATTAAATCATTTTATTCTAAATTTCCTTATTTCCTAACCACATTATGTGTACAGATAGGATATGTTTGTGCTGGGAGACATTAGCACAAATTTCACCCATTGCAGCTTGGGTGAAGAAGTTCAGCTGTAATTATCATTCCTTGTTTTCATTTGCTTAATCTCAGACTTTAAAGCCACTTAAACAATTTGTCTTATGTTTTTCTTCTCTGTGTGAGTTTAAAGAAAAAAAGAGAGCACAAGGGAGAAAAACCTTCCACTGATATCTTCACTTGCAGCAGAAGCATGAAAGATGCTGTAAGCAAGCACCCAGTGAGTCCTTTGGAAGCAATACACTCATTAAAGTTCTTCTATTTGGATTGTAATGGCTCAATGAAAATGTCTGAGCTGGTGCCTGAGGTCTTTTAAGAGTATTTAAGATGCACTGAAGTGTGTCATGCCTTAGTATACCTTGACACAGTATTGCACCCCTCCTGAACGAGGATTGACAAATCCAAGTAAAAACAACAACAGAGACATAGCAGAATAATAACAAAAATGCCTCCCTGAACTACTGACACTGACAGCTTGATAGAATAAGCAAAAATATCACCAAATGACTTAGAGGCATGAATATATGAGGCTTCCAAGTACTCATGAGTGAGTGTTGAGGACATTTATCCTGCTTTACACTGTGGATATGGAAACACTGCGTGTAAGTGACTTACCCAGTGACACGCAGCGAGCCCTGGTCCTGCTTTCTGCCAGGCTTGACAGGCATGCCTCGAGAAAAAATACCCTTTCTCTGTATATTCTGGTGTGTCCTCTGTATGAATTAAGGTCCTGATTCCACAAACAACTCCATGCATGAATAGGTGTCAGCAAGTACATAAGTGCCTTTTAGACCTGGAATCCCAAAGCTGTATTTGAATTTATGGAGCATGCAAACCCTCAGACTAGAGCTTGATACCTGGATAGGGGGAACTGTGGGTCTGTACTGAAATGTCCATACTTCTGATGCCTGACTTATCTGAAAGAAATGAGGGTTGACCGTAAATCTGGAAAGAGAAATAGGTGAATCAACACACCTGGGCTGAGACTTCTGAATGCATGATTCCGGTTCATAGATAATTTTTTTCACAGTTAGTGTAAATGTCTGAAAACGAGGCTGACTACACTTAACTACAACTTAGATCAGCAGAGTTGGCAGGTGTTCTTGCAATAGGATGCATCCAAATTCCCATTTCTTTTAATAAAAGAGATGGTAGGAAGAGGGGAGTTTGTTGACCCTTTTGCATTGCTATTCATATTGCCAGCATAAAGACACAAAGGGGTATGAAATTAAGAACTCAGAAAGGAATTATTCTGATGATAGACTCTCACTCTGAGGGTTTGTTACATTTCCTAAACTCTTGATCTCTCCAAAGTGCAGCAATTGATTCCAATAATTTGTTGTCACATTTTTTTAAAATGTAGATAATTTAGTTTTATGAAACAAAATTTAACAGAAGATGTTTACCAAATCATATTGCTATTTTTAAAGCTGCTACTTCAAACATTGTGTGATATTTTGTATAGGATGTGCTATTGAAAGGGTTAAGCTTTTCTGACTTTCAGATACAATGAAATTATGACAGGAGGAAAATTGTGCCATTTTAGCATGAAAATGCTTGTACAAATACTGTCGCTCCTTCCTTCTTACTTTCTTTATAATGCCTCAACGATAGCTAAGATGACAGACATTTGACAGGTATCTGTAAGCATACAACCCAGGCAGCTCATTAAAGTTTTTCTTTCTATGCATCAGCTTTCACAAAGGCAAAAACCCATTAGCATTGACTATTTTGCAGATTAGAAGAATTAAGGGCTTCAAACGTTGGCTTATACCAAGCAATGTCATTTGTGAAGTGATGTTTGCTTTATTATTTCCCTTTCTCTCCCTCTGAAACCAGACTGACATGACTTTAGCTCAACGTAGGGCGTAATGTGCAAACCAAAGGACTGGCTCACCGATGAAAAGAAACACATTCCCTTTTATACATGACTGGAATGGCAAAAAGGGGAGACTTTACATGTACTATTTAGGCTCATTAGAGTACTGATTATGATAGTTCTCCGGTGTAATCTTTAATCGACTTTGACACTAGATTTGCCCCGTTACAAATCCTGTCATGCAAATTAAGTCATTTGTGTTGTTTGATATGGAAAGATCTGCTATGAAATGAAAGATTAGTTCACAGATGAGGCACCAGAGACTGCTGCCCTTGTGCACCGTGCAACTGATTACAAGGATGAGAGCATCCATTTTTACACTGCTGTTAACATTTAGGAAAGAAGATTAAATTAACGTAGTTTATTTCCTTCTTCTTGCATGCAGTTATTTTAAATAAAATTTCATAACTCTTATTTTTATGGTAAACAAAATTGGCAAAGCAGGTTAAATTCAATACTACCATTTCAAATAAACAAACATATTTTTGGAGGCAGTGTGGATGGTGGGTTGGGTATTTTTTGTATGTCCTTGAATAAGATACAGGATTTTTTTTTTTATTAATAATCAGATGGCAGAGATTTTGTCATCACGTACAAAACATCAGTGAAAAACTACCATAAATTTTCATGAGCTAAAAGCCCCCACTTTTAACTCACAAAATATAGGATATGTTTTATTATCATTCTTATTTCCTATCGACTATTTGTATCTTCGATTGGTTATACTGGCTTGTAAGGAAAACTCTACCTAAAGAACGTGGGTTTTTCACTGCATAAAACATGGTGTGAGAAGCAAATGTTGCACACAGGCCTACTAAATGTATGTTTAAGAACAATTTATGTTGCTGACAAATGGCTCCAGGCTAACCAGAGCTGGTTTTATTTAAGCTTTTAACACCACTCATGCCCAACTTTTGTTTGATTGGCATGTTACAGTTCATACACCTGGCCTTGATTTTGGCAGACAATTCCTTCCTGGTTGCAAAGTACAATTTATCTTTATGAAGATAATTTGTTCTGTACTCCTGGACCAAGGTGTTTGATATGCCTAAGGAATTTTGTATGGTTACTTAATGTTAGCCCTTCCCTTTTCCAAAAAAATAAAATAAAAAAATCTCATGTTTATATTTTGAGCAGGAGATCACCTAATTTCTTGTAGAGGGTAAGAATTGTGGGTATCTCCATAATTTCAGACTGAAATAGCCAAAATGTAATCAAAACAAAGTATTTTTTTTTCTGTTTTCATTAAGCCTGCTCTGTGCACAGAAGCTGTACAATGTTTTTATATGTTACTATAGCTGGATGGGATGGAAATACAGAATGCACCATGGTTGGAGATGGAACTCAAGAAATTTGTAAGTACTATTGCTACATTTAAGGCAATGGGTTTTTAATGCATCTCTAAGCAAATGTTCCATTATTTTTTCTTTACCATTTTCTCTACCCCTCATTTATAATCTATTTGTTTTGTCATTTTAAAACTATATGTTAAAAGAAAACACCGCTACATTTTTGTATAGCACAAATATTTTATATGATCTGAGTGGTCTCTGATTGTGTGGATGAATATGAATGTTGCAGTTACCTAAGTTTGCTTTGAATGACCATGATACAAGTTGGAATGATCTTCTACGTTATCCTACTTCTGGATTACTTAAAAAGGAATTTTAAATTTGAGGTTCAACACACCTATTTTTTAGCTTGTTTGTTCCAAGATTTTGTATGATCTTTTGTTTACAGATCAGTAGCACTAGACAGTTCTTGAATTATTAGAAAAATCTTTAAGGATGATAAAATGTTTCTCGGGAATACTGGGGAAGAACCTGCATTATTTTAAATTATACTATTTTTAGTAAAAGTATAGTAAAATAATTTAGTAAAATTATCCTATTTTTAGTGTGTGTATATATATATATTTACTCTTTATGTCAATGAAACCGTAAAATCCACACTTTTTAAAGTCAGATTTTAAATGTGCTGTATTTTAGCAAACATCTGTATGGTTTAACAAATAACCTGTTGTACTGGAGCTTAAAAATAAACATTAGCAAGGATAATATAATTTCCTTACCATTTGAAAAGTGCAAACATTATCAACATGTGTTGTATTATTATTGTACAATTACTGTATTAGCATAAAACAGGTTGGGATATGCTTTCATAAAGGTCCATGATGCAAATGTACACACTTTCACAAAACAATACTTAAAATTCAAAGACATTAGATTTCTATCAACATACTACAGGTATTGGATCTCTTCTAACTGTTTTAGAGCAATGTGTTGTCTTCTATTAATCAAAAGGCACAGTACTTATAGAAAGGATGCAAATGTTCATTTATTTTTCTGCCCAAGCTCATTTGCCCTTACTGCTTGGTGCTCCCTGCATTACAGTAATGGAGTCTATAAAATGTAATAAGAAAAAGGTGTACTTTAATTAGCCAAGTCATGCTATGAATAAACTGATATAAATCACTTTTCTTTATTTGCATGTATGACTTGTGTATATTAATTTATATTAAGTTTATTAAAGTGTCTCAAAGTGGTTTTTTAGTAAGGATACAGCTAGGCCCAGCCGGTAGAAGCCTTGAGACATTAATATATTCAGCTATTGCACTGGCTGGATGGGTAGAAAAATTAATGAGAAAGCTGCTAGTGTACAAGTGTTTTTTTAAACCCCAAGACAGAAATCAGAGCACATTATTCAGACCTATTAAACTGCATAGTAGTTCTCTGAGAAAAATTCTAGAAGCTCTATCACTTAGGTCTATTTAAAATAAGCTTGATTTAAATGGATTTTCCTGGTAGTGATGTAGGTTAGGTCATTTAGTAATGCATATTTTTTTCCTTCTGTGGGTATTACAAGTCTTTTAATGACATCCTAGGGATTGCAGACGATTCTTTTCTTTTCAGGTATATTCAGACCCTAAGGACACAGATATTTTCAAATGTATTAAAACTGTTTAGATGTTTAATTCCCATTAATTTTGAGATGACCATGTATGGCCCTAAAGTGTTTTTTTTTTGTTTATGTGCATTTGGATATGTGTCTATACGTGTCTAGGATGGCATTCTTTGTCTGAGCAGGTAGGCCAAAGTCTGTATAATTCTCAAAAGACATTTTGTTCAGTTGATACAAATAAGAGCTTGCATGCAAGTTCCTGGCTTGTTCCACTCAGCACAAGCTGACCATGAGGTCGATAGACCTGGTTGCTTGAGGAGTTCCACAGCACAGTGGAGTCTTTGCATAATATAAAGGTTGGGTGTCATCTCCACCCCATTCCTTTCCCATTTTAATTCCTTCAGAAAGGCAGCCTCACTGCCTAGCTTTCTCTAGACTAACATAACAAGCCTTCTAACTTGTAGCTGATATTAATTCATGGCTGATTTATAGAGGTTTGTTCTTTTGCCAGGTTTGTTATCTTTCTTCAAAAGAAAACATCAAAAAATTCTGTTCCATGATCTCTGTCCTAAGGGTAAGAACTGACCTTGAAGATCTCGTTGTTAATATCTTCCCAACATGTACCTTCCTTTCTAGCACTACTCCCTTCTACCTTCCTTTTAACCAGATCCTTATGGATTTTACTGCTCTTTTGTAAAGTTTTATTATATTTTCCATCATAATAATGTCTCTCATTTTGTGTCACTATACCATGCTTTATCAAAGCTTAAGTAAAATATATGCAGCACATTTCCCTTTGCTAGAAAAATGGTACCTAATAATGTAAAGTTTGCAGGTCATCTTGGCTCAATTTACATTTATTATACCTGTGCTGCAATGTACACATTTTCCTCTTTCCCCTAACACTTTAATTATAATTTCCCCAAAATTTTCTCTCAAGCACTTGATATGCAAGTACCTCAGACTAAGGGGATCAGATGCCCATATTCTCTTTCTTTTCAAATAAAAGTTTCTAGTAAATGATCTCTCTTGAATCTTTTTAAAATCCTTCATTTTCTCACTTATCCTCAACTGATGGTCTGGCTCTTTCAGAATTATGGTATGGACGTTACTCTAATACTATTCCACCCTATTTTCCTTTATTTCTCACCTTCCCAAGCATCACATACAATGAAACACTTGTATTTCAAACCAAATTACCATTACAGTATGACTCTGTTACCACCGTCTGATTTTATGGCTAGTTTCAGTAGTTTCTCCATTTTGTTTTGCTTTTGATGCTTCCGTATACACATCCTGTGTTTCTACTGACTACTTTCTATTCCCCATCAAATTAGATACAAGCCTTCCAATAAACTGCTGTTTTCTTTCCAATTTTCTTCCCATAGATATTCTTATATTCATTGCTGTTTCATTAGTTACTTTTCTTTCTATATTAAAAGAAAAGTAACCTGGCAGAGCAAATTGTATGATCCAAACTGCTGAAATCAAACAAGGAAATATTGAGAGAGGCTGTTAAATGATGAGATAAGCTAGGATGTTTTAGGAAGCTACAACTGAAGTGAATATATCCATTTCATATGCCCATGAATTCAGGTATCTGCAAACTGTTGTCCCTTAGTAGAGACAAGAACAAGTTTGTAAATATTTTTGACTGCTATTTTCCAGAATGCCCTTGTCTATGGCAAAGCTCTGTTCAAGATGGAAAAAAATAAACAACAACAACAAAAAAAAACCCAACCAACCAACCAACCAACCAAAAACCATAAAACAAAACAAAACAAAACAAAACAAAACAAACAAACAAAAAAAAACCACCAAAAAACAACCGCTTTTCTTTAGATGACCGGGGATGTTATTTTGGCATTTACAAGCTGATTTATTCCAGGTTTGAATTAAAAATTACACATCTTTTAATATGTAAACATTTCTGGTAAATCCCTAAAGGATGGAGAAAGGCAAATGCTACGTTCATCTTCAGAAAAGGCTAAAAGGACAACCTGGGAAACTACAGAAAGCCTCAGTTACATCCCTGAAAAAATCATGGAATTTGTCCTCTTGGAAAGCATTTCTGGGCACATGAAAGAGAAGAAGGTGACTGAGGAACAGTCAGAATGGATTTACCAAGGGTAACTCCTACGTGACCAATTCAATTACCATTTATGATGAAATATAGCCTTTGACAAGGCTATCAACACTGTCTCCCCCAATATTCATGAATCCAAGTTGGGATGTTACAATCTGGGTAAGTGGACATCTAGATGGAGAAAAACCTGGTTGGCTTGTTGGGCTTAGAGGTTAGTGGTTAACAAACCAGAATCCATTTGGAAGCTGTTAACCACTTGAATGCCACAGGGACCAGTGCAAGGACCTTTAATGTTTAATCAATGACCTGGAGGTGAAATTCAACAAGAACAAATGCAAAGTCCTGCACCAGAAAGGAATAACCTCTTACAACAATATGGCTGAGGACTTCCTGGCTGGGGAACAGCTCTTCAGAAAAGACCTTGCAAGTGTTGGTGGACAATGAGCTGAACAAGAACCAAGAGTGTCCCCTGAGAACAAAGAAGCCCAGCAGCATCCTGGGTTGTAATAACAGGAGTAGAGCCAGAAGATCAAGAGAAATGACTATTCTACTTGGTATTAAAGTACTGCATCCAGTTTTGTGCCCAGCACAAGAAAGAGATTGATAAGCTGGACCAACTTCAGTGGAGGGACACCAAGATGATCAGGACTGGAACACTTGCCCAGGGAGAAGAGACTGAGGCAATGGGGCTTGTTCAACCCAGACAAGAGAGAGCTTCAGGGGGCCTAAAAGTATCCTGAAAAGGCCTACATGGAGACAAAACATAGCTAGCCCTACTTTGAGGAGCTTGGACTGGAGACCTCAGGAGGTCCCTACCAACCTAAAATACCCTGTGATTTTGCAGTTCTATAAATTTGGGAAGGACAGATGTTTGCCTGTGTTCAGTTCCATCTATTAGTATGACATAGTCTATACTGACAAGTTCGACTGCTTGTTTCATTATGACACAGTGGACAAATGACAATAGTTTTGGATGAGCAGATCTAAAACAATCAATTGGCAACTTCTCTCAGGGAAGTGTCACTTTTCTTACTGGTCTGCTTTAGCCACATGTGGCAGTGACGTATGATTCATATATTATTACTATTATTTAACAGACACCAACTTTGTACTTGGTGATTTACCTACAAATAAAGAATGCACATTTGGAATCAGATACAAATGATGCCTATTATAATCATAGAAAAAATTAAGTTGGAAAGGATACCTGGAGATTATCTAGGCCAACCTCCTGCTAACAGCAAGGCTAAATTAAAAGTTGCATTAGGTTACCATGGGACTTTTACAGTTCAGTTTTGAACGTCTCCAAGGATGGATATTTCATCCCACAGCCTATGTGGGAAACCAAGTTTCAGTGCTTATCTGCTTTCAAGGCAAAAAATTTTCTCCTGATCTCCACCTGGAATTTTATTTGCTACAATCTGTGTCATATTCCTTCCATCTTCCACTATGAATCTCTGAGAACAGTACAGCTCTACCTTCTCAGACCTCCTTTTAGGCAGTGTAAGACTTCAGTTAGGTTTCCCCTTAGCTTCTCTGGAAGCATAGCAAACCCATCCACCCAACCATTCAGTAGTCCCCTTCTGCACTCCAGTTTATTCTGCGGAAGCCATGGCTGGGCACAATACTCCAAACGCAACTTCATTAGTGCCAAGTAGAGGTAAAAACAAAGCAAAACAAAACAAAACAAAACAAAACAAAATGTTCTCCTCTTGTCTCTGTGGCTGAGCACTCCACAAGGATCCTCAGGTTCATTTCTGCAGAGATGCTGCATAGCTAGGTGTTTCCCAGCCTGTACCAATGAGTGCGATTATCTGCTCCAGATAACCCAGATGCAGAACTGTGCATTCATCTGTTGAATTTCATAATGTTCCTGCCAGCTCAATGCTTCATGTTGTCAAGATCCCTCTGTATGGCAGCCCTGCCCACCAGTGTATTAACCCTTCCCCCGTTTGGTGTGATCTGTGATATCTGATGTGGATGTGCATACCATCTCATTGATCATTCCTTGACAAAGATATTAGATGGTGCTAACCTCATATTGACCTTAGAGAGGTGTCATCTATAACTGGCCACCAGTAAGACTTCTAACAGCTAACCCAACACTTTGAACCTATGATCAAGCCATTTTTTTCACCCAGGTATCTGCCCAGTCCAAACTCCAGTTTAGTTTCAGGCAAATTATGGAAAACAATGCTGAAAGCCTTGGTAATTTCAAGGTAAATTACATGCACTTCTCCATCCTTAGCCACCAAGCCACTCATGCTACCATGGAAGGCAGCCTGGACAGGTAAGATTTTCAAGTTATAAATCTATGCTGGCTGTTGCTATTAATTTTCCTGTCCTTCAGTCCCTGAAAATGTTTTCCATGAAGACTTTTAATTATTCCAGGGACAAAGTGAGTCTGACCAGGCTGTCGTTCCCCAAATCCTCCTTCTTGTCCGTTTTGAAGCTGGCCATAATATTTACCTTTTCTTGGTCATCACGCACCTCCACTTTTCAAAGCTAATAGTAACTGGCAGTTCAATGACGTTGCCCAGCTCACATTCATTTAATTTGGTTCCATGAACTTATGCATGTCCTGCTTATTTAAATAGTCTAAACTCAATCTCTGTCTACAATAAACAGTGTTATTCTCACCCAAAATGATACTATTTGGCACAGGGACCTGGGACACTTAAAAGCAGGTCTTGCTGGTAAGGTCTGAGACAAAAAAAAAATTAAGCACCTGTTTTCTCTGTCCTGTGTTGCAAAATCCACTGCTCTGTTCATCACCAAGCTGGCATTTTCCTTGGTCTTCCCTTTGCTATGAATTCATGTACTAAGCCTTAAAGAAGCCTTCTCTTACCATGCAGTCTGCAGCAGAGAGCCTCCGGGACATCCCACGTTGTAAACTTCCCCTCTGATCTTTCAACAGGCTTGTCACCAAATTCATAGGAGAACTTCAGAAATTCAAGGTGTTTTTCTGTGTAGACTGCAGCCTCCACCCACTTGTCTTCCCTGCCAGTCTTTCCTTTCTATTCACCCATCGCAGCACTCGAGTTGAGCAAGTTATTCCACTACATCTCTGTGAGACCAGTGATGTCCATGCATTTTATGTATGGACCCTCAGTTCCTCCTGTTTGTTTTTCACAAAGCATGTGTTTGTGTACAAGCACTTGAGGTGGGCTCCTGGATACTCTGCTCTCTCAAGGAAATTGAGAGAGGATCTGTGATCACGCTGTCCCACACACTGCCTTAATTATCCAACTATTGTGCCAGACTGAATTTGGGTGGGATAGGAACATCAGAAAAGATTTTCCCTCTTTCAGCATTAAGGCATTTTCCTTAATAATGTTGAACCTAGTGAAGAGGCTCTAAAGAGGGAAGACGGAACTAAAATCTAAGCTGTATATTCAAATATCAATTGAAATAGATGTAGCAGCTCATCAATGGTCCTGATACCACATATCTATCTCTTCTCACAGTGAGGAGACAAAAATAAGAGTCAAATTTCTTTTCTCTCGCTATTTATTTGAATTACATTAGCGCTTAATGTTTTTAAGTGAGCTTCAGGTGGTGAACGCTGTATGTACATCTAAGAGCTGTATGTACATCTAAGAGCTCCCAAGAGATATTTAACTTGTGCTTGTGCAACCTGGGATGTATGGATAATGGATAATGGACAACAGAATGGATAACAGAATAAATAGTCACACTCATTGTGTGACTGGTCCCTATGTTGTAGGAGTTTTCTTAGTATGTTATAAAAGGGAAAAAATAGTATGAAGAATAGAATATGTTTGAACATATATTCTTTGTCCAGTTACCTTCTAACTTCTTTAACATCTGTCCCTGCAATGCAATTAGGGATCTATGTTTTTATAGTTCTATAATTGTTAATCTACTCTGGTTATTGAAAAAGGATTTTTGTATTGTGACAGAAATGGCAAGAATATGTGATCCTTTTTTTCCCATGCAGCCTTATAAAGGTATCATTAGAGTACTTAGTAAATGTTTGGCAATTTGATGTTGAATAATTATTTGGACTGATTTATTTGTTAAAAAATATAAGCACTATCTTCTATGGATAAGTAGTCAATAGGTGAGCTCAAAGAAGAAAAGGAGATTTTGAGGAGGTTTTGCTTTTCAGCTGGTACAGGGGATATTATTACAGGGGATAATGTAAGACTGCAGCCTTAGATTTTGCCTTACCAACCCCTCCATCCACTTTCCTGTCCCTTTCTTCTCCAAGTTCCCTTAAACATGGAGTTTTTTTCACACAAACATCTATAACATATAGCATATAACATTTGCATTGGGAACACTTGAAAAATGGGTGGTACATTAACCTGCAGAACTGCATCCTTCTACCTAAAACCCATTTTAAGTCTGTCCCAGAAACTGATACATCTAGATTAGTCATAGCAAGGTTTTAACCAAAGTATGAAGTACAGTTTCATTAGGAATGAGATTCTGATTCTGAAGCTATTGAATTTAGTAGGAATTTAAATACACAAATATAAAGCAGATGAATTGCCCTTTCACTGTCTTGCTCTAATACGATAAATTAGTAGAAGCAGCGGAAAACACACTTTTTTATCAGTCTGATCACAATTCCGATAAATAAAGGTCCTCCTTGCATTTATGATGTAAAAAGTTTATAGTACAAAAATTAAGAACTGTAGCTTTGTGTATGCAAATATAAATTATAGTCTACACAGCATCCATGTTTTGATTTAAAAGTTCACAAAAGGAAGTCCCACCCCAAAAAGCATACTTACAAGTAGAAGGTCTAAGCTTAAAACAAAATACTGAAACATTAGATTGCAAAGTATGAAGTATTTTAAAACATCTCATTTATTTTTGCTATAGATTATTATAATTACAGACTATCAAGGTGGAAGGGTGCCACTGAACCGAGCATGAATACTTGATTAAAACACAAAAACCTATTTAGCTATTGAAATGTCTGTGTAACTCCCATTACTGGAGCTGCAAGCACAAAGTACAACAAAATGAATTCTGTTATATTTATACATATATCTCAAAGAGCAGAAGTGGTGGAAAAATATACTAAAAAGGAAAAAAAAAGTACTAAAACAAGATGAACAAGATGTGCTGAAATGTCATGCAAAAATTGTGTCTCATGGGGGACCTCAGCATCCCCAGTCACACAGATTTCAGAGCGTCTCTGGCCATCATGAGGCCAGCCTGAGCCACCTTCCACCATCTCTTCACATACATCACTACGCGGCTTCATGCCTCCATAAACTTCGTTTACTTCAGAAAGCATTTATGTGTCTTGTATGTGAGGTATTTCAAGAGGTGACTGTTCCATGTGTTATGGGAACTGCTTGATTTAAGACAAGGACTTTACATCCTCATTTCCCTGACAATTCTGCTTACAAATTCTCTGATAAATGTATGTGGCAGTCAAAATTTAATTTTGGAACCAGAAAAATCAATAGAAACAACATGGATGTTCTGTTGCTGTACATGGAAAGCTGATAACATAATATATTTATTATCTGTTATACTTGTTTATTTATTTATTTATTTATTTATTAAATTTAAAGATACATTGCTATGTAAGAGAAAAAATGAAGCCTCAAGGAAAGAGTTTTACTTCTTGAAAATCAACAAATGGAATCAGAAAAGATCAACTATGATGATACGTTAACACAGTCTGGCACTATAGCAATAACTTGTATGTAGAAACATACAGTAAGGAACAGACACTTGTTTATAGACACCCTTCTGTACCCATGTTGAATGAAGAAGCACCTTCAGGAGAGTGTGGAGGGTGTGGATGTTATTGGACATCACCGAAAGATGGCCCAAGACCAAAAAAAAGCAGTATAAGAGAACCAGGAGAATTAGACTTGTAGTTTATAATGTAGGTTAGATTTTAGGCTAAGTTTTGATTTTGGTTTGAAAACCAAATATGTTCTGGGTCCAGCTAGCTACTGTCAGAATCTTCAAACAGTATTGGGTTTAATTTAGATGATTAATTTATCATCTAAGATGATAATCTTAGACCATTTAGGAGTAGTGTTGTTGAAGAGAACCTTCCTTAAAACTGGACCTAAACAGTGTTTCTGTTTTATTTAGGATCTACCCCTTAAAGGGAATTACTGGGTTAGGTTCACATCTAGTGATTTGAATGAGGACTATTTACAAAGTCACAGCAATGTAGATTACAGATTCTAGTCTGGGCCCATCTCTGTGTGTTCTGAGATTGAGAGGAAATCAGTATTCTGCTGTACTAGTTATAGATTTGGTTAAGATCAGACATAAATAACAATAACAAGTCCAGATCCACTAACAAACAAGCACTCTTCCTGTCCTATTCAGGATTAGGACAGACATCAGCAGAAGTTGAGATGAGGTGACAAAAATGAACTAAAGAAAGTGTATGTACAGGTGCTTGATATATAAACAAAAATGTAACAGTCTAACAAGATGACATAACATGAATAAATATTCATGGAATAATGAAACAATATGATATTTGCTGTTGAATCAACAAGCTAAAATTTCTAATGGAATGAATACATATGCTGTTTCTCATGGTGTTAAAAGGCCAAGCCTGAAATGATTAGTATCCACAACAGAAGTCAAGTGAATCCCCAGACTATGAAGTCCATAGCAGACCAAATTAAGGGTATTATGTTGTATGTTGTTTAGTAATCATAAAACAAGGAGCTAAATTCCCACTAGTAACACATTCTGTTTTCTCCTTTCTAGGTTATTCATTGGATGTTCTTGTCTTCTGGGTAGGAAACATTTTCCTTGAGTATATTGTGACTTATAAATATGTAATTCTAGCTCTGAAATGTCAGAATTTTTGAATGATTAGTGGTGTACCCTTAGAACTGTTTAATCAGCACTCCATTTAATTAGCTCATCTTGTTAAAAAATGCTTTTTACCGTCCTCAAAAATTGTTGTTCAGTACATGACAACTGAATTATTTTAGTTACAATATCAAGAAAGCTGTTTCTTACCAAGCTAGAATTTCTTGCTTGCTTTTCATTAAGCAGTTGAAGACATTTCTCAATGATTAAATTTTCAGTGATAATTAGAGAAAGTAATCAGAATGTTTTTGTTATTGTATTGATCTTCCCTTAACTCTTAGTACATTTACCTACAGGTAATGTGTTATATTTTTCTCATATATAATTATCATATAGCTAGCTATACATAGGTATAGATATAATCAAATTTTTTACAAGGAATATATACATTATTTGTAGAAACTGCAGAACCACTTATGATGAGGCTTCCTGTCATGCCTCTGGTGTTGAAAATAGATGGTGGATCTGTGAAATGGAGGTAGATGGCAAACGCAGACCCTCTGATGATTGTTCTGCACCACACAGAACAGAGGACAAGGAGGAGTGTTTGAAGGCAGGACAGCATGCACCCACTGACACATACGGCAAAAATTTGTGTCTCACCAGGCAGTGGAAAGCTTGCCTTAAGGAGAAATGTTAGTTTGTGTTGCCTTTTTGTCATCTCTATCCTCAGCAGAGAAATCAAGCTTTTACTTTCATGATGTTTGCCGAGGAGACAATACTGCTGTTTTCAACTGCAATGCAGTTTTTAGGTCAGAAACCTTAGTACTTCTGGACTAGTAGTTACTTTTATCATTTTAGACAATTAAAGAAAATAGATGATAATCCCCCAATAAATAGAATTGTGGGATTTATTGTACATCTTTGTTAACATCAAAAAAAATCCTTGCAAGTTATACATTTAATCTATATATTATATATATACCATGTACCATGAGAAAGGACTTGGTAGGAAAGTGTAGTGAGATAAGCAACAAATACATACAATTGATGTAAGACTATTTTATTAAGAGAGGGAATTAATTAAATTTTGGACAGTGACTGTATCTTATAAAACCCTTTTTTCCTCCAAGTACAGTGTTTTGAGAACTGCTGCTAAGTCTCCAAGGAAACCACTGCTATTTATGACTGTTTAGTGTTGGAAAACTAATTTTTACCTGCTTTTCTAAGACTGACAAGGCATGACAGCTCTTAGAAGTCTGCAAATCGATTATTAGTCAAGCCCTGCTATATTTTTAGTTACCTTTTTGTGTATTTAGACTGAATTGCTGAACTACACTAGATCTCAGAAGTAGAAAAGTCAGTCATTATTTGAAAAAAATGCACAAATCCTAATTTTCACAACAAAGCTTGTCACATTATGGCATTATATTGAAAAATTAAGCCTACTGTCTAAGTTAGTTATTAACATCACACACAAATATTAGTTTGTTTATACAGATTTGTTTTTAAAGGTATATATGTCACTGTAAAGTAATACAAACTATAAGGATGGACTAAGCACCAACTGGACCACTGCTATTATGCAGAATTTTATCCCCAGTGCCAAGCTTAAGTAAAAATAAAATAAAATAAAATAAAATAAAATAATAAAATAAAATAAAATAAAATAAAATAATAAAATAAAATAAAATAAAATAAAATAAAATAAAATAAAATAAAATAAAATAAAATAAAATAAAATAAAATAAAATAAAATAAATAAAAATCTTTCCTTATTCTTAAATCTGTGACAGGCAGAATATTAGAGTTATATTTTATCTGATCCTCATAGTGGGTTGCTGTGTATTGTTTCTTCTTGTTTCTCTGCCTTCTGTATGGTTGCTCAGCATTGAGAAGAGCAAAGGGAAGCTGTTGACATCCCTGAATCATCAAAGACAGAAAGAAGTATTTGTTTTCCCACATGACAGCAGAGGTTAGATCAGAGCATTAAATGTATGTACCAGATAATACAAAATATATCCATCTAGCTTCCCACTCTGCTTCCAACATCAGCTAAAGGCTGTCATCCATGGAGTTGTGTAAGTACAAGGCAAGGATAGATTGAGCTGTCCCCAGAATATTCTCCTAGTCTCTGGTAGGAGGGACCTTCTACAACAGGTAGAGTCCTTGAATTTCATAGCTCAGAATAGGTTTTTTCTCTGTTAATTTGATCATTTTTCAAAACCATGAAAGCATTTAACATATTAAAGATACAATTCAGAGATTGAAAATAGGGTTTGCCATGCGGTTCAGAAGAGCCAGGGGTGTACAAAAGCAGAAAATCTGGAATTCACCTGTGAGCTGAATAGAAAATGCTGAAGAGCATGATGATAAAGTGGTGAAAAGAGGATACTAGTGGGAGTTCTGGTTTGGTCGTCTGTGCACTTCCGCCAAATAGGAAAACCAATATACCTTGTATGCTTGTGTTGCCAATGTTATAGCAGATGTTACATGTTGCTTTTCAGCTCCTCTGTAAGACTTTGTGTTGCCTCATAAGTGATGTTATTGCTCCATGCACTAAGCTCTTTAAAAATGTGAGCTCTAAGAACATATAATTAGTATCTCCGGTAAAAACAAACAAAAAACCCAAACAAATGAGAGAAAAACAAAAACCACAAAACTTTTATTGCTGTGAACTCAAAAGAAGATTATTTGTTTCTTTTAATGGACTTCTATTTCTTGTGGGTGTAATTTGTGGATATAATCTATATCACATCTATATAATATAGTATATATATATAATCTCTCAGATTTGAATTTTCCATGTATGATTTTCCCCTTAGACAATCCCTATGCATTTAAAAATACTGTTTCATAATCTGCATAAAATCAAATGACAAAGGTGGTGAAGAAGGAAGCAGTAGAAGCAACAGGACTGTTGAGAAGAGAGACAACATTTCTGGAGATGGAGGCAGGGAAATCGTTAAGGTACAGAGGACTCTGGGTTAGTTTCCCTCTTGCATAACCAGAACTTGGAAAAAAAAAATCCTACTTTTTATACCTGAAACTGTGTTAATTTAATCTTTCTTAACTCTGGCAAGTGTATAAAGTAATATTCTTTGCGATTCACTTTATATTTTTGCTATTTAATTGGGAAGTCTAAAGTATGTTTTCGAGCCTGTCCAGCTACACATAATTATAGTACATTAATAACTTTCAAATGCAACAATTATTATAAAGCTTTACCTTTATTTCTCTAACTTGCTCTGTTTTTGACTATGTCAATTAATTTAGATTGTTTTCTCAAATATGCTCATGTTGTAGATGCAATGAAAGCTCTTTAAAATCCAAGTAATGTATGAGTTTCTAAAACTTGCTGATAGGTGGCATCTACATTAACAGTAACTCTAAAAGTAACTCTAAAAGTAACTCTAACAGTAACTCAGTGAGGATAGTGGAGTTCCAGTGATTGAATACTGGAACAAAAATAGGGTAAGTTTTACTAAAATCTCCAAGGAATCAGGGAGGAATCAGAAATCCTTCCTCCACCCAAGGTTTTGCTCATCTTTTCTCTCCTGGATTGCTCTCCATCATTGTTCACACCCCTCCCTCAGGGCAACAAATGTGCACTTTTCTTGCAGTCTTTTAATCAGTGGGTCCCAAAGAGAAAAGTAGTCAACTGATATGAAGGCTGGTGATAGAAAGCTGCTGGTAGTGTGAGCTTGCTTACTAGTTTAGACATAATGCCTGGAGAAGAGGAGGCTCAGGGGTGACCTTATCACTCTCTACGTGTACCTTAAACGAGGCTGTGGCAAGGTGGTGATTGGTCTATTCTCCCACGCGCCCGGTGATAGGACAAGGGGGAATAGGCTAAAGTTGCACCAGGGGAGGTTTACGTTGGATATTAGGAAAAAAATCTTTACTGATAGGGTTGTTAGGCACTGGAACGGGCTGCCCAGGGAAGTGGTTGAGTCACCACCCCTGGAGGTCTTTAAAAGTTGTTTAGATGTAGAGCTTAGTGATATGGTTTAGTGGAGGACTTGTTAGTACTAGGTCAGAAGTTGGACTAGGTGATCTTGGAGGTCTCTTCCAACCTAAATGATTCTGTGATTCTTTGATAATGAAGTGCCGAATGAGTAAGAGCATCAGATGTCTCTGCACCAAGCCTGTCTGAATTTAAGAAGTGATTGGACTGTGCACTTAGTCACATGGTCTAAACTTTTGTGCGGTGCCAAGAGTTGGACTTGATGATCCTTATGGGTCCCTTCCAACTTGGGATATTCTATGATTCTATGTTATGAAAAGGTCTGTGCCAGAAACAAGTAACTCCATCAGTCTGTTTGCAGATTCAGGTTCAGACCACAGCCATCACAGTGCCCTGAGAAGACTTTTTCTGCTGACATCTTCAGCACCAACTGCCTCATCTGTTTGAACTCTTTGGTGGGATCATGGGACCCTCCTAAAATTAGACCTTTGGCTGAGCTCCGATGGACTGCTGGCTAACAAAACCACATCCAGCTCCTGGGGACTGCTGTTTCTAAAAAAAAACATCATGTTCCAGGTAGATTGTGATACCCTGACCTTGCCATATATGGGATACCTATAATATTCCTCAAAGGTGGTATGGAATAATGTGCATAATAAATTTATATACATTGCTACATAAACAGATGAAAGCAATGATATTCAAAGCCTCAATAAAATCACTTGCAAATATTAGATTTTTTCCTGCACCACATCAATATGCTTGGAAATCTTTGTATTGATTACAATATTTACTCAATTGGATTAATTCCGTGTGTTGACTGCCATGGAGTTACCCCTGCCATAAATTCAGACTGTTGCCCTCAGTGTAAATACTTTTGTGAATGAGGCCAGTAGCACTAGATGTTAATAATGACACCACTATCCACACAGCTATTTCTACCACAAAAGATGTCAGAAAGCCTTATTAAGCCATCTAGTTCTGCCTCTTTGTCTTTCCTCTCTGTCTTAATGTGTCCATCAATGCTGCTGTAATGCAGTGTAGGCTGCAATGTCAGAAGCAACACATCCATTCAAGTATTCTATTCTTCTGTGGATGTTGATGAAAAATCAAAGCTGTTTGTGCCTCAATATTGTGACAATGAAGGAATCACAATGCATCAGATATTCTGTCCTTGTTTTTCTTATTTATTTTTATTTTTTTAAAAATGTAATACTTTTCTAGTATTTGCTAAGACAAAATATTCTGGTCACTTGAAAAAAGTAACAAAGCACAATATAGCTGATGAAGGTAGCCTTTTTCATCATTCTGGGAAGACCAAAATTTTGGTTCCTGTTATTTGCTAATGATGTTGAGTCTACCACCTGCACAACTTTCTTGGATTTGTTAGTTGATGGGAACTCTTCCCATTTGCAAGTTATTGGAAGGCCTCTGAGGAACAGTGTGAATTTGGCTATTGATGATACAGATTTTTGTCAACAGATCAAAGAATGCACTATCAAGAAATTAAAAAATAAGGATCTGATGATATAATGCCTACACTCACTGAGATACAGACACATCCATTGTTGTTTAGTTTTGTCCCCTAAATTTTAAACTCTGTATAAAAGCAGGGTCTAGTTCTTCCTCTGCTTATGTCTAGTTCAGTGTCTTTTCTAAAACTGTATTACAGATTAATTCCAAATTAACATCCTTTACATTTTTTTTATATTTTTTAAATATTTTTTTTACATTAACATCCATTAACATTTTTTTTTTCCAGATCATATTCTTTCTCTTTATATCTCTCTTCTCATACTGTTTTCTCACCTTTCTGATTTGACTCTGGCCTGATATGAATCCTTACATAGTTAGGTCTGCAAAGTTGTTCCTACTCTACAACAGTAAAACAGATCTTGCTGGATGTGTTTTTAACCACAGCTGTTTTGCAGATCAATGACTATAGTTCCAGTAGGGTCAGGGAAGAATATTATTTAGAAATAGTAAGTGTAGCCAGATCTTTTTTGATCATGTGAATACCTTGCTTTGGAAGCTGCTTTTGCTGCCAGATCCACTACTTACCCACTTATCAATGATTGCCCTTATCCCCAGAGCTGCTTGGCTCCCTTCTAAGGGACAGATATTTAATTGCTTTCACATCCTTCTCATTGTGATCCCCAGACTTCTAGTGTATTGCTTGTAAAACATCCTTGTTTTCACTTGTCTGACATCCCCTTAGGTATACTAATTCCTTCCCTTCCCCACAAATCCCAACAATCATCAACTACAGAGGCATCCAGCATACATTTTTGTGACTATTTTCTTCCTATGTTTCATTCCAATATAGCTAGAAAGACCCCAAAGAGAAAGCTTGTAAAGTGATTAAACTCATTTTCTTCATTTGCTGTGGCGCCAGCTTGCTAGGTTCTTTATAGAAACTAGCTCAGTCATGCGTCAGGTTGAACTTGAGATTCCTGATGCAGATCATTATGCTCCCATAAATTATCTCAGGTGTGCCTGAGCCAGGGCTCGAACCAGACACTGACAGGAGAGATTTCTTCCTTTTTCTCTTTTCCTTTCTTTGCTACCCTGCCCCACTTAACTTTGCAAGAGCCTGCAGAATGGAGAACAAATTAATGCTTTGAACTGTTTATTAAATGTTTACTACAACTGTCTTTGAAAAGTGCTCTCTACTTTTAAGCCAAAATGATTTTAAATATTTCCCATAGTAGCCCGGTCCAGTGAAAAACTGTCAAGAGATGTTTTCTATTTTTAATTATTAATTCAGTGACTCATAATCTTTTTTAATAAATGATTATAGTGGTCATACAAGGTGATATTTACTTCTGATTAACTTATGCCTGTGTGGGTGTAAAATCTGTTAACAGCTCTCAATGGAACTCATCACTGAAGTAGAAAAGAATCTTTGAATAAACTTTCTATTGATGTATTTATTACTCCATTGTAGACTATATATTCTTTGATAAAAATATCTACCTGCAGATCTTCATAAAATTTCTGTTATAAGAATAATTAATAATAATATAATAATAATATAATATAATCATGTAAGACATTATGCTAAAAGCTTACACAGTGATAGATATTCATCAAGTGATTTTCTGAATTTTATTTTAAAAAATGTGAAAACTTTAGGCTTGATATTTTTTCCTAAAAAGATAACGAATACTAGTCCTTGAATTCTAGGCCAAATGGTTTCAAATGTTTTAGTTTTCAGTTTTCTAAGGACAAATTGCCCAACTTTCAGGGAAAGGAGATGTCTCCCAGGATTTTATTTTGAGTTTTATTTCAGCCAAACTTTTTGTCTATTTTGGTTTCTACCTATTAGTAATCCACAGATTTTCAAAAAAACTTAGAGAAGATTTTGTACATAAATAAGACTAACATAGGTAGGAAGAACAAAGTGGTAGTAGTTATTGTGTTACTCTTGCAAGGCACCGGCATTATATGAGCAGGTTTAAAATTGCCTATACCATCCTCACAAGACACATCTTTCATTTATCTCACTGAATAGTGGTAGCTAAGTTCCTGAGGGAGGGAATTTTAACTTCCTTCAGACATTTACCTTGGGTACAACATGAGCAGCCAATTCTGATGACACTGTCCTACAGAATCAGCGGGGTCATCTTTGCCCCCTAGAGTATGAAGCTGTGCATGGACTCCCAAAAGCTGCACATCCCAAAGAGCAGGTTTTATGGGAGAACATGCAGCAAGACACCTTAAACTTCATGGAGATATAGGCTCAGGCTTAAGCACTTTTCTAATTTTGGGAGCATAATGTCACTTTCACAACACTGAGTGCGTTCAGGAAGGAGCTCCTAAGACCAAAGAGGAGTGTAAGGATTTTAGTCTGTTACACCTGATCAGATTTCTAGCAAAATGAGGAGACTCATCACTTCCATAAATATAGATTTCAGTAGACTTAAGAAAATTTTCAGCTCGGACCTTTCAGAAGAGTTTCTTTTTGCTCTGGGGGATATTACTCATCCTTATGTCTCCTTATATGCAAAATATTATCCTGAATTTAAAGTCCTTCATTTTATTAAAATATACCCTCTTAATTTGTGCCTAGCCTTCCATACCCACTTTATTTTTATTTTTTGATTTTCTTTAAAAATAAATACAACTTTACCCAAATAGCATCAGGAAAAAAAAAAAAAAAAAAAAAAAAAAAAGTAAGAAAACTTCTTATGGAGAAGCAAGATGAAAGCTAATAAATTAATGGTCTTTTTCTATTTCCAGAAATGAACCACAATACATATATATATATATATATATACACACACATATATATATATTAAGAATTCTAACATAGGCAAGGGCAGAATACCTGATCTGAGGAAACAGATTTGAAACCAAACTGAATCTGGGGTCCATTTGTAAAAACAAGAAATTGAGCTCAATAGTTTCATAAACTGCAAGTGCAGTAGCATGACAGCAGAGGTTTGATGGCCTGTAATGTTTTGTCAGAAGCTTTTCCTCTCAGAATTGTAGAGTTGTTGCCCATAGAGAAATAAGTGCCCTTTAGGACATGGTTCAAGTATAGGAGTAGTTTAGTCTGTCTTGTGTCTGAGAGGACAGAGGAATTTATCAAGAAAATCATATAGGTTTTTACAGTTGACTGAGATTCGAATCTAGGAATTGAAGGTGGAAAGTTGACGTTTTGACTCAGGCAAACCAGAAGGGAGAGGTTTCTGCTGTATTTTAGAAAGGTGAAGTGAGTTTCCTTCCATATAAACCAACATTAGTCATGTATTTCCAAGAATAACATGCCTCACTGTCATCTCAGCCTAGGATTATCTGTGTGTCCTGGAGACAGGCAGACACCTGGGAGACAATTTCAGTGAGCAGAACATTCTGCAGTTGTGGGAAGTGTTTATTACGCTAAATCATTGTTTCTCACTTCATTTCACATAATCATAACTTCTGTGGCATTCCCGTCTTTGACCTTCAGTATAGATCAGAGGACACAGCTGAAATCAAATACATTGTTTATGTGGGTTTGGCCCCCTCTAGTTATAGGATTTTTTTTTCCTTTAAGTTTTCCCTCTCTCTCTCCCTCTCCCCCCTCCTGCCCCCGTTCAGTATTTTAATATTATTTTCTCTTAAATATGGTTGCCAAACTTAGTTTGTTTGTTTGTTTGTTTGTTTTTGTTTTGTTTTGTATAGAATATATTCCCCTTTCACAGATGTTGTCAGGAAATCCTTTACAAGTCATTATGTATGGAAAATACGGTGATATTCTCTGCCTTGCACAGGTATATATGATATATATTTTCTTTCCTTTAGGTAGGAAATCAAAAAGCACACAATTATTACAATACTCAAATGTTACAATAAATAATCCAGAAAAATCAGTCAAAACTGATGGCAAATAGTTGATTTGCCCACTTTCATATTCTAGATAAAGGTTTGCTTGTTTTGTCTGGGTTCATGAAGGGAAAGATGCTTGCAATATTTTATACGTTGTTCAGGACTCAGTATTTAAAATCAGTCTTTTGGCTCAGACCCTTTTCCATAGTAAATAAACTCTAACCAGATGTTATACTTCATTCCTATTCTTAAGTAAAATTAAGCTGGATCCTGACCTTGAGCCTATGGTTTGTAGAGAGCTTTAAATGCTGTGCTTGTGCACATTTAACCCCAGTGTTACAGTTGTAGGGTCATAGAAAGGTGACAGATGCGATCATACACTTCCTACTGTAAATGATTAATTACAGAGAGAGGTCTTTGCATAGACTAGACCTGAAAATTTCAGCTGATGTCCTCAGCAAGGTTCTTGGCAAACCTAGAGGAGCATCACTGTTAATTCAAGCCAGCTAGTGTCTATTGTGTTTACCAAAGATTTCCTTACACAACATAACCATCCAGGCTGATAAAAGCAGTGAAATTTCATCTAAAAGTGATGGAAATTTGGATCTCAAATAAACAAACATTGCCATCAATATCACCAGCATTATGTAGCTGCTATTAACATCAAGCTTATATATTGTAATTTTATTTCTTAAACTACACAGATAGTGCTTAGATGTATGGATTTATTATCACATTTGGCATATATTATTTATAGCATAAGAAAGGTGAAACATCTTGCAGTATGCGTGTAAAGATTAGGATTTATTGTCCAGGAATCCTTGAACAATTTTATCAAAAGCCCATTTCTAGGTGGTGTTTTTCTGCAATAAATCATACAGCAGAAATCTATCAGTGGACACCAGGAGGAGATAAATGAGAGCAGAGGAAAGAGGGTCATCACAGATTTTTTTTTTCTGTATCATGACCTGTCATTGGCAGAAATCCATTTATTACCGTACATGAATGATTTTTTTCCCTTACTCACTGGATTTGCCATTCTGGGGACTGTTATCTGAAATAAAATGAAAACTTCACAGAATGTAAGCTTTCAGGAACCATGAAAACAGAGATAACTTAAAGACCACAGGTGCAAAGACTAACATTACTTCTCTTTCTCTCTTTCTCTCCCTCCCCTCTCTCTTTTTCTCTTACCTCTACCCTCCACATACTAACAAATTGTTTTAAAGTTGTTTTTTTTTTTTCTTATGGATGGAGGGAAGGGAGACCATAGACTGGTGCCATGGAGGTTAATAAAAGAATTACTAAACCCAACTGCAACCCTGTACATGCAAGAAGGAGACAAAATTCTCAGTTGCTCAATTAGAAGCGGGTGAACTCTAGTTGGGCTGCATTTACCCCAGATCAAGTTCTTCAGGAAACCTCCAACCTTTATTAATGAAATAAAGTTATGTTTGTCTTTAAGTAAGGGGCAATGGGGGGAAGAATAATGAGGAGGGCCAAAGTGTAGCAAATTTGGTTAGATTGAAATTAATCAAGATGGGGAGGAACACTGTAACCTCAGTGAATATTACTATCCAAACAGCTACGGTCTCCTCCAGAATGATCCATCTGTGCTCCAAGCAGCTGGTGTGGGATGTAGGTAGGTAACAGGGTCCTCACTTAGGGCAGAATGATGCTTAGAGGAGTCAGGCTTCTGGGAAACAGGAAGAGAGACAAGACACCGGTCTTTTAGAGAGTGGGGATGAAAGGTTTTTAATACAACAGCAAAAGCTTTAATGCCAATCATCATAAGGAGGGATTTGTACATTTGATTTGTACAAGTAATGTACCACTGGGGCACATGCTATTTAAGATACCCAGGTTGTGGTCCTTCTGGAAAGCCTGGGTTATTTCTGCTATATTAATTCAGGATTTTATCACAGAGCTGAGGTTTACCTTCATCTGTTTACCTTTTGGATATATGCCATGAGCAACTTTCTTTCCCTGGGCTAGATAATACAGAAATCTAGCCCAGGGAAATTTTTATAGTCCAGCTATACAAATGCTGGTAGGGTTTCCATTCTCCTTTGAAAATAGATGAAACAGGGAACTAATGGCCATTCATTTGTGGAAGCTGATGCTTCAGTTGCTCCTCATCAACCATGAAAATGGCAGGACTGTTATGTTATTGCCCTGAAGATCTCACTGCAGGTAGACCACCAAAATAAGATCTTTCCTTCCCACTGCCGGATTTTTGTCACTTCAGCTCTACACTACAGGGAATCATCCTTGTGGAAGTCAGGTCTCAATGCCAGATACATCTGTATGCTGCCATGAGGCAGGTCTCTTTTGAGTGCTGGTGTA